>NC_143559.1:100312500-100912500 GCF_054136105.1 Typopeltis vanoorti | reverse complement strand
TCAGCAGGTGTCTTCTTAGTAATAGGTGATACACGCACTCAGATGAGTGATATATTTGCTTCTTTTTGCTGCTTAACATTTTAATTTTTTTTTAAAATTCTTTTTATCTAGTTTTTCTGTAAGGGATCTAATCATACCACCAGAAAACATACAAAAAAAAAAGTTACATAGGTATAACTAGGGAATGTTTTTTATCTTTTCTTTTTAGAGATAACCCTCTGCTGTGTCATTAAATGAAGCCATGGTATTTATGTGTGTGTATTATTCTTTCAATTATCTAAAACATATTGCTGTGCCACAAATATCTAGTTACTTGCATTATACTGAGCATTCTTTAAATATTTTTATGTTGCCTGCATACCTATTCTCTTGCAGATTGTACTTCATTACATCAAAATCAGTCATAATCAGCAAAACAATTGCTCAGAACAGTTTGTAATGACTGGCATGCCCCCCCCCCCCCCCCCCCAATAGACACAATAAGTGAGGTAAAAATACAAAATATTTATAACCTAAAATTTACCACAGAATTGGCATTGCTATAAATAAAAGTTACAATTATTAATCTCGTAGACAGGCTTATACATTGGTTATGCATTACTAAATCACTTAAGGATTGAACAACGTAGATACGAATATAAATTAAATTATACTTTAATAAATATTTCCAATATTTCGGCAATGTCACGTTGCCATCTTCAAAAGGAACTTACAAAAAAAGGGCACGTGCACATAGGCACTACAACACTGTAACTGAGAATGAAGAGATGAAGCTATTGTTCTCCTAAAAGTCCTGATGGTGCCCTGTAGCGGGTTAAGTAGGTGTTCTTGGCCGTTGGGCTAAAGGCCTGCTGATGTAAGCCTCCCAAATTTGAGGCAGTCGCATACAACCAAATTTGTTGAGGTTTGGAGAGTTTCTTAGGGCTGAGGCTGATTCCATAAATAGTCTTTAGAATTTGTATTTGCCACGGTGTATTACTGTAGCTTTCTTCCACCGTATTCTGTGGCGTGTATCCAGAGCATGGTCTACAAGACCAGAATGGCTGTACTTGTGAAAACGGATGTAATCCTTGTGTTCAGAAATTCTGATATTCACTGTCCTGCTTGTTCGGCCAAAGTAAGACAGTTTACAGCTGCAAGAAACCTGGTATACACCAGGTAGGTCTAGGGGAAGTGGTTGGTCTTTAGTGGAGCAGATAAAGGATGCCAATTTTCTGTATGGCCTGTAACAGTAGGTCAGGTCATGTTTTTTTAAGATTTTGGTAATTTTTTCCGAGGTGCCTCGGATGTAGGGAATGGTGATGGATTTAGAGTAATCCTTGTTGTGGAGGGGGGGGGTTGTAGGTTTTAATATTTTTTGGATTTTTTTGGGGGGGTAGCCATTGGCTGAGAAAGTGTTGAGGATGTGATTTAGTTCAGCGTTTAGGGCCATGTTGTTAGAACAGATTAGTTTATCCCTGTTGTATAGTGTTTTCACCACTCCATATTGTCGTGACGGGGGGGGGGGGGGGTTGTTGGTGAATGTATCTGCCTGTATGGATTGGTTTTCTATAAACTGAGAAAACCAAGGTTCCATCAATCAGGCTGGCAGGTGACTAGTGTGTGTCTAGGAAAGGGAGGCTGTTGTTTTCCCTCTTTTTCCAGGGTGAACTAGATTCTGGGGTGTTGGTTGTTTAAGTGTGTTAAGAAGGAGAGGAATGTTTCAGAGCCATGTGGCCAAATAGCGAACACATCATCAACGTAGCGAAGCCATATGGTTGGTTTTTGTGGGGCAGAGGCCAAGGCTTTTTCTTCAAAGGTCTCCATAAAGAAATTGGCCAGGGGTGGGTGGTGAACCCATTGCTGTCCCCTCTATTTGTTTGTAGAATTTTCCCTGCCAAACGAAATTACCTGAGTTCATTGTGAACTGAAATAGGGCTGAGATATCGGGAGAAAATTTAGCTTGGATTAGCTCTAAAGTTTCCTCGAGTGGGACATTTGTGAATAAGGAGGAGACGTCAAAGCTGACCATTATGTCATTGGAGTGTAAGGTTTTCTATGCTGGCTTTGAAGTGGACTAAATTTTTTATGTGTGATGGTGTGTTGCCAGTATAGTGTGTGAGATCTTTGGCCAAATGTTTAGCTAATTTGTATGTGGGGAATGAATGCCATCCACTATGGGACGTAATAGCACATTTTCTTTATGTATTTTTGGGAGTCCGTAAATAGATAATACTATTTTTTTCTGATTCATTGAGAAACTGTTTTGTTTTCATTGATATAAACAAATACTTAGTCTTACAAAAATTAATAATTTTTATGTTATAAAATATGTTTAATAAATTTTTATTTCCAACAGTGTTGAGCTAGCATCTTTAGGACCAATGTTAAATCAAGTCACAGCAGCTTTACTTCCCCTTCTCGAGTTAAATTGTGAGAGCGTTGCTGAAATCCTTCGCTTCTTGATTGTGGATAGCCAGTAAGTAGAATATTAGTATACTTAGAATGGAGATCTTCTGTTTAAATTTTAGTGCCTTATATCATCATCAAATCCTTGCCATGTGCCCTGAAAGGAGGTGTACAGGATATGATAGTACTATATGAAAAATTTACATCATTACTAACTTCCTACCTACAATTTTCCTCCAATGCTGGATTGATACGGTATAAAGGCACTTTTTACTGTATCAATCCACCTATATCTTAGTCTTCCTCATGCCTCTAATCTTTCTCCAGATTCTCATATCTGCAGTCTCTAGTCTTTAGTCAAGTGTTTTAATTCTGACCAAACTCTCAGATCCATAAGTTAAAATTGATTTGAACACTGTCTTGTATACAGCTAATTTAGTACTTTCACTAATTCCCTCTAATACTAAATGAAGCTATGACATGTGTGAATGTATTATTTCTCTCTAGTACTAATTTCAAATTCATAAACTCCAAATTGCGACTAACCATCAAAATGAAATAGCAAAAAAATTTAAAATGAAAATCTCTGAAACAAAAACAAAAGCTATGGCAATGTGTGGAAACACGATTAAAAAAAGTCAAAATTATGCTTAACAATAAAATAATAGAACAAGTTACAGAATTAAAGTACTTGAGAAATATAATCTCTCAATACAATACTGATTCACAATTGGAAGCAAGACTACAAATTTGTAGTCTTGCTTCCAATAAAAGAAATTTGGAAAAGAAATGACTAAAGATTACTCAATTAAGATTATATAACATGGCATCTAAACCATCTCTCAAATTTGGAAGTGAAACTTGGATTCTAAAACAAAGAAACAAACAGACTAGAAGCAGCACAGATGAAGTTTCTAAGACCTTTCCTTGGACTCACATTAGATAAAAAGAAAAACACAGAAATTAGAGAACGATTAGATACAAAAAACATCATACAAGAAATAGAAGGATATCAGCAAACTTGGCTACACCACATAGAAAGAATGAATAACAATAGGATTAGTATAAATATAAACCTACAGGAAGAAGGGACTGCGGACATCCAAGATGTCCGCGGTCTCTTTTTCTTTTTGTCCTTTTTATCTTTCTCTTTTTATGTCCTGTTCCTGCAGAGCAGGAACAGGACATAAAAAGCCTATACCTGAATTGCTCAGATGACGACTAATTTCTCTCTTATTTCATATAAATTTATTCAGTTAACTTCCTATCATACCAACTTTATTTCCATATTTAGTTTACCATCTTCACTAAAAATCATGCCTAAGTAGCTGAAATTTTACTTCTTCTATAGGTTCTCCATTCACAATGCAGTTGATATTTTCAATGCTTCTACCTATTTTCATTGTCTTTGTCTTGTTATTGCTGATCTTCATACTAAATTTATTGCAACAATTATTCAATTTAATCAGGGAATCTAGCAGACTTGTAGCAGATTTATTTAGAAGTATAACATAACCTGCATGAAGCAAAGAGCCAACATTAACATCTCCAATTTTGAAATCAGTTTAGTACCACTTTCCTTCATAATGTGATCCTTGTAGATAATAACAGAGGGGATAATGTACATCCTTGTGTGACACCAGATTTAACATTAAATCATCTCTTCCTGTACTTCCTTCAATTCTAACTGATGACTTACAGCTCAAATAAAGACTGAGTATTGCTTGATATAATGCCCCATTAACACTATATAACTGTAGCATTTTGAATAGCTTATCTCTTGCTGCTTTGTCATAATCCTTTTCCAGATCTACAAAACTTAAATACAGATCTTTGTTATATTCCCACAATTTCTCAACTATCCATTGTAAAGTGAAAATCTGATCCTGACATACTCTATTTGGCCTGAATCCAGCCTGTTCTTCGCCAAGCTTTTCTTCCACAATCCTTCTCAACTGTTTCTCAAGTATACTTGAGAAAATCTTATCAGGAACTCTCAGTAGAGAAATACCTCTCGCATTCAGTTTTATTTCCCTTTTTATATATGGGTACTATGAGTGCTCTACTCCAATCATCTGGAATTTGTCCCTCTGTCCAATTCTTCTGAACTATGCAATGCAGCCACTGTAAGACTTTTATATCAAAGGTATAGCAAATTGAAATGATCTTTCTTGCAAGAGAGAAGACAGGACTGTGTTTTAATAGCATTGGATATATGATGAGATTTTTATCCATTCACTGAAGAATGGTAGGGATATATCAATGTTTAAGGTATTGGTTGTAGATCTTGTTGCTTAGGATGTTAGAGCACTACTAGGTTTGTCAGTTGAAGAGAAAGAATGGAGTGTGCTGTGTAGCTGAACTGAATAGGACTTAGGTCAGTAAGAGAAGGTTAGTTATGTATAGAAGGAAGAGTATAGGTGAGACTGACACTATGAAACACTGGAAAGTTTCTGGCATTAGTATGTGGGAGATGTCTGATGATAGCAAACAATCCACTACACACTCAGAGAGGAAAATGGTCACCTAGTTCAAAGGATAGAAGACAGGCATAAAATCGCCAGCCTCTCAAATCTCATGACATAAGAGTTGCTTTCAAATTCATTTTAACTATATGAGGTTTATTATGTTCACCTAAAGATAGAGTACAACCCTTTCAATAAAGATCTTGGGTATTATAATATTCCTTGTTCTTGTGTCCTTTCTTACATAGTGCAGACATCTAGAAGTTTAGAAATTAGACAAAAAGAGCATATTGGAGATGTAAACAACAACAGAGAAGACAGCCCGGGCTTAGCTTTTCATTTATCCCACACACATCATAACATTCAATGAGATGAGAGCTCCATGCCTTACATAGTGGTGGTGGGCGGTAAATAGCATTGGTGTAGTAGTTGCGGTTCAGTGTAGTTGGTGGATTGAGTGGTGGAGACAGAGTTGTAGAGTAGGTGCCCTCCCTCGATGAGTCTTTGGACTCCCTAGAGGTGTCACATAATAATAATAGAGAACAACTTCACTGCCTGCAACATAAAAGAATCTACTATAGTCATCCACTCACAAGGCTCTCAGTAGAAACCAAGGAATGATCCTATGTGATATTTGGAAATAGCTCATTAGATATTTTTGCACTTCAGACTTTAACTTTTCAGCATGCAAACATCACTAAACAATAGCTGTTTATTTTATGTTGGAGGTTTAATGGATTTTTTACAACACTCAAAAAGAATTAAAATAGAATTTAATACTTCCTATATTTCGTCCTAGTCACTAGGACATCTACAGGGATTACAAAAACAATTAATGTAACATGCACACAAAAGTCTCTCTTTCTTGCAAGAAAGAGAGACTTTTCTTAGAAGCAGCAGCAGCAGCTCTCAGAAACCAACCAAATCTTAACAAATACGGTTGCATTAAGCTTCCGAAGATTTGGGAAACACTCATCACCAGAGGTCCCACCTTACATTCCAGGCCACCTACTACCGCCCTTAGAGGGCGCTCCACCTAGATAGGACTTTAGTGTCACCCACGTGGTTGGGCTTAGTATTGTAAGGTTTTGTGTGCATGTTACATTAATTGTTTTTGTAATCCCCATAGATGTCCTAGTGACTAGGACGAAATATAGGAAGTATTAAATTCTATTTTAATTCTTTTTGAGTGTTGTAAAAAATCCATTAAACCTCCAACATAATGTCCTCACAGCACTTAAGCCTCTACACAAGAATAAACAATAGCTGGCCTGTGCTAGCTTCCACACTCCACATGTTTTCTGTTTTTAACTTATTGTAATAGTTTCTACATGTTTCTTTATTTTAGTGATGTTATGGTTCATATTAGCCTTTTATTGTATTTTTTTGTTCATCCTAATCCTAACCCAGAAGAAGCCAAAGGTATATGTGGCAGAACTAGTCAGTTTCATTTAATTGTATTAATATGGCCAAATAAATCCAATGTATTCCTTCTTATAATTTGATTTTACTGGTCGAAAATCTACATATTTATTCTGAAATACCAGTTGATAGAGGTGTTGTGTAGGAATATACCATTTTCAACAAATATACCATATTTGTTTAACCTTTGCCCCTAGAGCAACTGGTAAGGTAGTATCCCAGAAAACATGGGAATAACTGTGAATGGATAAAATTTACATATAAAATATCCAGGAGATATAATATTATTTACAGACAATAAGGAAAACTTAAAGTATATGATTTGAAAACCTAAATAAAAAAAGCAAGGACTGTGCAATGCAGATTGCACAAACCAAAACAATGACAAAAGGTAGAAATAGAAAATAACTGAGAAGAAAAACGAACTTTTTTTTAAAATTAAATACATAAGTTAAAAAATTCAATTACTTAGTCACATTGATCATGGACAGATTAATTATGAAGAAGCTATCAAACATAGAAAAAATATATGGTGGTCTACTATGACCACACTTACAAATATATGGAATAATACAGAGTTCTCTGTGGTGCAGAGACTTGGGTTATCAAGCAGAAGGAAGAACAAAGATTGATTGCTTTTGAAAACAAGTGTTTGAGGAAAATGAATGACACACCATTGACTCAAATGGAAACCAGTCAAGAGATTAGAGAAGAATTGAAGTACCGTATTTCAGTAATAAAAAGAATCAAATAAAAACAGTTGCATTTGGATGGACACACATATAGAATGCCTTTTAAAAGATTTCCTCAAATTCTCCAAAATAGAAAAGTATAGTAGTCCACCCTTATCTGCGGGGTATACGTTCCAAGGCACTCCACAGATACCTGAAACTGCTTGATTTTTCCTGTACATACATACCTAAGCTAAAGTTTAATATAAAAATTAGGCACAGTAAGAGATTAACAACAATAAACTAATAATAAAATAGAACAATTATAACAACATACTGTAATAAAAGTTATCTCAATGTGAACAGAATCTTAGCAACCTCAGCATATGTTTTATATTATTATTATTTATTATTTTATGAAGTTGAGAACCTTCTGCTTTTTCACTTAAAAGAAGCACTTGATGACTTCTCGTTGGTATATTTGAATTGCCAGCATCACTACACTTGTGCTTTGGGACTATTATTAAGTAAAATAAGGGTTAGTTGAACACAAGCACTGCGACACCACGAAAGTTGATCTGATAACTGAGAACTACTCAGAACGGCATACAATTTAAAGCTTACGAATTGTCTATTACTAAAAGAAAGAGCCATACAGCTTCATTTTGGTGATGTAAAATTACATATTAGATCCAACATTATTTCAAATGTTTGTAGAAACTATGGAAGTTTCATAAATTGACCTGAGAGCTTATGAGAATACAGTCCTTGGCATCCGTTAATTGCCTTAGCTAGCACTATTCGGTTTAAGTAGCTAAGGCGATTCAGGGATGCAGAGGATTGTATTCTCATAAGCTCTCAGGTCAACTTACGAAACTTTCATAGTTTCTGCAAGCATTTAGCTTTGAAATAATGTTGGATCTAATATCCACTTCTCATCTCATCTTCCTTTTACCCTCTTTTACCTTGCAGTGCCGAGGGTTTATTAATCATCGGTCCTCAAACCGTTCACAGGATAAGGTGGTCAGCCCTATGCCCCGGTGTATCCTATGTCCATAGTGTTGAGTTCTCAAGACTGGTTTGCCTGCTTTATGGGATAAAAAACCCCACGATAAACTGGGGAAAAAATCCTACTGTCCACACCCAAGACCGGCTAACTTGGCTGTGGCTGAGGAAGAACCTTGAGCTCCTCATATCACCGACAGGAATCCAACCTAGGACACTCCTTCCCCAGGCATATGGTTGTGAAGCGCACAGCCACTAGGCTAACCGCGAGGACTAATATCAACTTTGCCAATGTAATTATAAATTGTTTATTTCTGGAACTTTCCATTTAATATTTTTGGGCCAGGGTTGACTGTGGATAGTGAACTTGAGGATAAGGGGGGGGGGAACTACGGTAGAAGGAAAGCTACTGTACTGTCAGGAAAATGGATAGATGTTTTCTATCCATTTCTTTCTAAGGAAATAGATAGAAAACATCAAGCGTCTAAGTGGTCTGAACTCTTACAGAAATTTAAGTAATGGACTGTAGATAGATTGGAATTATTATTATTATAATTATTATTATTATGCGACACCTCCCGGGAGTCCAAAGACTCATTGAGGGAGGTCACCTACTCCACAACTCTCCATCTCCACCAACCACAACTACCTTTATCATCTAAACCAATGCCATCTACTGCCGATCACCATCACTAACTAGTATTTTCCCAGACAATCACAAATATCCATGACCATGGCGGGATTCGAACCCACAGCCTTTTGGCTGGAGAGCGGATACACTAACCACTCAGCCAACCAGGCTGGCCTTTATTATGTGACATCTCCAGGTAGTCCAGAGACTCATTAAGGGAGAGTGTGCCAACAGCATCGAATGATTAACCTCTTCCAACTACTAACCTTGCTCAAACTTGCTTAATTTTTGCATGAGTCATTAGTAGCAGAGGTTCTACCAATTGACCAACCTTTGCTGGCAAGGTTAGTAAGCTATTGTTCATGAACCTCATACTGCCTTAGAGATGTGAAGGATGATGATGATTTTCTGTTTTGGTTGGTGATATGTAAATGGCCAGATGTGTAGGTTTATGATAAATACTAAGTAATAATTTATGATAGAACAAGTTATGAGTGTATCTGAGAGTAGTAAGTTTATTTATTTAATTAGTTAGGTTTTACAACAACAGGTCTGGCAAAGCTCGTTAATTAGTATTAGTTATATTGCAACTTATAATAGTAAAAGTGCTAGTTGCTTTTAGTGTAGGGTATGAACAAATGCAGTTGCTCTCAGAGTTAGGCATTTGAATCTATTATTATTATTATTAATAGAGATCTCCAGGGAATCAGGGACTCATCAAGGGAGGCCACATACTACATGCACCAGCTATCATACTTATTCTTGAATTCATTCACGTTGCTTGCACTCAGAACACCCAATGGCAATCCATTCGAATCATGCACCACACTATGAGAGAAAAATCTAGCACTTACCCTCTTAGCGACATTCATTCTCGGCTTCAAGGATGTCCTCTTGTCCTTTCCCCACTCTCCATAAATTGAAAAATTCCATCAACTGAAATCCTGTATGACCCTTTAAGAAGTAAGTTTCAATTATATCACCCCTCTTTCTTCTGCTTGCTAGTGCCTGCAGTCTATAAATTCTCAGTCTTAATAATCAATATTCCACAATCCTGATATCATTTTTAGCACACTCCTTTGCACTTTCTTCACTGTATCAGAATCACAACAGAAAGCAGGAGACCAGACCATAGCACAATAGTCCAAGTGAGGTCTCATTAAGGCCTTATAAAGAGGCAAAATGACATCCTTATCTTTACATGTGAAAATTTGTTTCAGCATTGCAATTATCGTTTGTATTTGCAATCTTTGCTACATTGCTCCTGAACTTCAACTTACTATCTATGAATACTGATCAGTTTCTTCTAGCATAATCCCACCAATATAATTTGACAATGGATATCTGATCATGCCAAAGTGCATGACTTTGGCATGATCTTTAACCAACTTTTCCAATACTTTTACCACTACTCCTGAGATGGTGATTGGTCTGTAATTAACTACCGCAGTTTTAGAGCCACCTTTATGCAAAGGAACCACTTTGCCTAACTTCCACTCCCTAGGGCCATCCATTTTCCCATGTCCACAGTTCCAGCCTATTCAAATCATTTTGCAAGTACTGCATATCAGCAGCATTCCTAATTACCCTACCTATCTTTGCAACATCAGAAAATAGAATTATGTCACTTGTCAAATCCTTCCCAATATCATTAATGTGCAGATTGAATAACAGTGGACCAAGCACCGATCCTTGTGGTACGCTATTGGTTATTTTATTTATTTATTTATTTTTTTATTAATCTTTGTACTGGTTAATGGCAGTACTACCCTTACATCTCGTCCAGACTTGATATTGGCCTAAGCCTTTACAAGTGTTTTACCCTATGCCTGTTCTAGTTATCATTGTAGTCATTCTCTGGCGGCAACACCATATCACCAGTGTGCCCTGTAGGGCCCTCAAGGAAAGAACTTTTATATCCTTCTGCATAAGCCCAAGCTGTTTTAAGTCCTTATAACTATCTGCACTCCATACGCCATGTAAAGAGATAGTGGCACTGGTAAACCTCGGAGTTGCCCCATGCTCCTCTCGTATCTTACTAACTAGATCTTGGTTATTCTTATAATAGTTTACCTTATTATTATGGCTATAGGCTAGTGGCACCCTGTTCCCACCACCTGGGCATCAACTACCCAAACGTCACCATCTCTTTTAATCACTAAGTCTGGCTTACGCAAACCCGTGGAGGTCCTATAATGTGGTTCCACCGCAGTCTCTCAACCTTTGTTCTTAAAGCGGTTGTTCAGAATGGAGACCACGGCATCATGCCTCCTCATGTGGACCCCATGGGTGTGGAAGCAACACTGGGCTATATGAGACAATGTCTCACTGTAGTGCTGGCAAGCCCTACAGTTGGAGTCGTCACTACCCCATCGAGCTGTGTGGGCTCAAGTAGGCAGGGCATTGATCCTCGTTCTGATAAGGTCAATATACTCGACCCCAGGGAGGAGTCTGGTGCCATCTCTTACCCAGTCATGCTGGGGAGGCACCAGGTATGACTCTTTTAAAAGAGCACCATCTACAGAACAGTGCAACAGAGATGCCCATCTCTTGTGTTCTGCGGGTGCTGATTCGATTAAAGTACCTTGATAATGGGACCAGCCTTTAGCCCCCCTAAAGTCTTCTGGTATTAATGGGCTATAGAAAGCCTCTCTGCAGATGGGGGAAGAAGATAGTTCTAACTGTGCAATTCTTGACAGCCGCAGGTGTGGGATCAGCCATCTAAGTGATGGAACTCCAAGCCTTCACCCTTGCATGGAAATATGCAGTAGGCGTGTCAGGCGGCAGTCGGAGCCATGATCTCATGGTCAGCCATCTTCTTATCCATTCTAATATTCTATAACCCAAACCCATTTTCTCCATTTTACGCAACAGTCTGCCATGCTGTATTCTGTCTGTCAAAAGCCTTAGCAAAATCCAAACGTATCATGGTGTATTCATTCCACTTTTCTAGTTCAATGGTAACATTATTATTATTATTATTATTATTATTATTATTATTATTATTACAGGTATCACCATGGAGTCGGTAGACTCATCATGGGAGATCCAAACTATCAAAATAATATCCTGTCATATCTCTTCTTGAAATCATTTACAGATGAAGAACTCACAACTAAGTTAGGCAATGAATTCCACACATTCATCACCCTCCAGGCAAAAAACCTTGTTCTCACACCCTTGTTAACCACACTTTAATTTCCAGGGATGACCTCTTGTTCCTCCATCACTATCACACAGCTGAAACGTGTCACCTGCATCAATCCTATAAAAACCTTTCAGTAATTTAAATGTTTCTATCATATCCTCTCTTCTCCACCTATCAACTAACCTCTGCAATCCATAAGCTCTCAATCTATCGATGTAGGGAGCATTTTTTACATCACTCACCAACTTAGTCACTCTTCTCTGAACCCTCTCCACAACCTCCTCATCTCCAAGGAATCCAGGTGACCAGACCTGAGCACAGTAATCCAAATGTGGAAGTATCAACGCTTTATAAAGGGGAATAATGACCTCTTTATCTCTGGATGTCAGTGTGTTCCTCAACAACCAAGTAATCCTATGTACAATCTTGGGCACCTTAGCAATGTGTCCTCTGAACTTCATCTCCCTATCTACCAACACCCTCAAGTCCCTAGCCTCATCAATCTCTTGGAGTACTGTTCCATCAGTGTGTTACACAGCTGGTAATCTTTTAATCCCAAAATGCATAACTTTACACTTTTCCACATTAACTGACATCCATTATCTTTTGCCATTCTACCAGCTTATTTAAATCATCCTGCAAACTTTCAACATCAGCTTGATTTTTTATTGCGCTACCCAACTTTGCATCATCAGCAAACAACTGAATATCTCTCTTTAAGCCATTTCCTATATCATTTATATACAAATTAAACAACAATGGCGCAGTACAGAGCCCTGAGGCACACCACTGGTCATCTGCCTCATCCTGGACTCTGCTCCTCCATACACCACCTTCTGGTATCTCTCCCTGAGCTATTTTCCTATCCATATCACTAATTTAGTATCCATTCCCATCTGCTCCAATTTGCGTAACAGTGTTCCATGGGGTATCCTGTCAAAGGCCTTAGCAAAATCCAGAAGTACCACTGTGTAGCCAGTTCCTTTGTCCAACTCAGATGTCATTCTATTATGAAAAGTTAATAGATTGATAAAGCAGGATCTACCTTTAACAAAACCATGTTGGCCCCTATAGAGTATCATATCCTGATCCACCCATTCTTGAATTTTGTCTTTAACCAACTTTTCCAATACTTTTACCACTACTCCTGAGATGGTGATTGGTCTGTAATTAACTACCGCAGTTTTAGAGCCACCTTTATGCAAAGGAACCACTTTGCCTAACTTCCACCATACCAGAGTTCAAACTTAAGTTAAATATCCAAGTAAGAGGGATTGACAATTCCTTTACACATTCACGCAACACCCGAGCTGATATTCCATCTAAACCTACAACAGTGTTTGCATTTAAATTTTGCAATATATTAAATACCTCTGATTTCTTAACTTCAATTCTCACATTGGTTATTGCTACAGGTACAGAGATATCTTCACTTAGGTGATAGACTTTTGAAAAGTGATCACTCGGTAACTTGACTATTATATCTGATTTTGTCACCTCAATACCATCAGCACCCACTAAAGTTATCCTTCCGAAGTATTTCTTCCTTTTACTTGCCGCATAGCGGAAGAACTCTTTGGGATTACCCTTGATCTCATTGGCTCATGGTCTTCTCATAATCTGATTTAGCTTTTCTTACTATGCTGGTAACCTTCCTAGCTTGAGCCTTGTACTGCTCATGGGTGTACTGATCGCATCTCTCCTTGTACATTCTCCATAACATTTTCTTTTTTTTGCAGATCAAGCTTGATACTACTGGTCATCCATCTAACGCCTACCTTGTTTGTCTTCCTGACCATGGGAGGACACAATCTGATATTGCTTTCCTCAGATCCCCACTGATTTTATCCCATGCACTGCTAACATCTTTCCCCTGCAATATGTTCTGCCATGGGATGGCTGGAAGCTGACTCCGAAGTTTGTTATAATTGCCTAACCTGTAGTTCCGTATATACCCCTTCTTAACAGAAAAATCCACAGAATTTGCAATCTCCCAAGTCAATACCACATGATCGCTTTCACCAATTGGAGGTAACGAAGACACCTTACTTATGCATATATCCTCTGAACCAATAACCAGGCCAGCACTCTTACACCACGTGTTCCTTCAGTTATGCACTGTTTCAAGTAATTATCTCATAGAAGATGTATGAACTCCATTTCCTTTTTGCTACGTAATATTTCCTCCTCCTAATTGATATCACCATAATTAAAATCCCCTATAATAATCACTAAACCTGCACTCATTGCACTAATTTGATGATGCATGAATTCAATATCTCCCCTTGGCCTATAGCAGCATCCAACTGTATGTTTGGTTGCGTTGGTCACTATTTCACACCAGACCGCCTCAAATGAACTCTCGTTCACATATCTATCATTTTGATATACTACTTTCTTTGGCTGCAACACGTCAGCTATCATCAACAGTACTCCTCCCCCTGTTCTATCTTCTCTATCCTCCCTGAAAATACTGTACCCATCACATTCAATTCCAATGACCACATCTGCTGACAACCAAGTTTCACTAATGCCTACAACTTTTGGTGAGATTGCACTGACTAATGACAAAAATTCTTCTCTCTTATTTTGAATGCTTCTTGCATTGCTATACAAAAATTGCAGATTCCCTTTAGTTCTTGTACCGGCTTTAGAACTGATATACAAGTCACTAATATCAGTAGTCCCATGCGATATTTATCTCCTCTCTTCTGCAATTTATTCTGTGAATAAGGATCAATAAATATACAATCATTGCTAAAGTTTCTCTCTCTTACACTCAACCTTTTCAATATTAGTTTCCCTGCCCAATTACTTCAACTTGTTCAGAAAACAGTAACTTCTTCAATCGCTTATGTCCTTCCATGTTCAGATGCAGCCCATCTCTAGCATACAACTGTCTTTTTCCTTCAAATATACTCCATCAACAAATTCTAGACTTCTTTTTTTGCACCTTTTTGCAATCATATCATTCATTATCATCACTCGTCTACTTAACTCTTGATTGTCAAAACGAGGTAGCACACACACTATCCTCCCATTGACACTTTTCTTCTTCACAATATCAATATCTTCACAACTTAAATCTTTTGCTACCCGATTTATACACCACTCAGGTCATTTGTACCCACCATAACTATCATCTTGTCTGCATCATGCCCTCTCTTTATTGCTAAAGCCATTCTTTCTATTGTCCCACCAGCCAACCACTCCTTAGGCCTACCGCTCTCCATACCCTTAATCATAGAATCACCATATATCTTACCACTCTTAATTTCATTCAAGTCCATACAAGCATCACTCACGGCCTTATTTTCTACACTATTCAGCATGACTTTCCCAGTTTCATTACTCAATGCTCTTTTACTTACTCCCTCGCTCGCACAACATTTCGTTTCTTCTAGACCTCTTGTGCTTTCATACTGTTGACTCCCAATCACTCCCATATTATTTATTACTTCATCAATCACCAAAGACTCTCCCATACTGAATCCTGTTCTAGTTACTTCAGCTAAAGTAATCTCTATGGTCCTAATTTCTCTGTTTAACACATTAAACTCAGTTTTAACTTCCAGTATCTCCTTACTGAGCACTTTCAATTCCTCATGCAGAAGATGAAGGTCATTTTTCATTTTCATGAACTCCCGCCGAAGTTCTTCTGCTACGATCCCGATGTCAGCTTGCATTCCTAAACGCTCCAGCCTATCCTGACACTTCTCACATGTGTCGACATTTTTGTTGTTCTCATTTAGCCAGACGTACCACAGATCCCTCACGTTCTTCGGCACATACATATAACAGTTTCTGCAATACATCCATTGCAAAAAATCTAATGCTGAGCCAGGCTTTTGTGTAGAAGTCCTGTGCACCATTGCGTATGTTTCTTGTTGGATGCCATCTTTACATGTTGAAGCAGTGAAACCAACGGCAGTGAAAACACAATATATACAACACAGTTTCAAACAATAACACCACTGAAGGACACAAAACATCGTTATAGAATGCGAGCAAGTTGCTAAAACATGACTTTCCCTTATGTTTTAGCAAGATGCTAAAACATAAACCACGACCATGTTTTCATTAAAAGTAGAAAGTAGAGATTGCTGTCAACCCATTTCTGAATGCGAGCCCTAACCAATTTTTCCAAAATCTTCACTACCACTCCTGAGATACTAATTGGTCAATAGTTGGATACATCAGTCTTAGCACTACCCTTGTGGAATGGAATTCATTCTTTAACCATACATTCTTTCCATTCCTGGAAAATCTTTCCTATTCTGAGACTCATATTAAACAGCCTGGTCAAAGGAATTGCCAGTTCAGCTGAACACTTTTAGCACACATGCTGATATCCCATCAGTCCTTATTGCTGAATTTTTATTCAGTTTGTGCAACAGCTCTAATATCTCGTCCTGATACACCTGAGTTTCTTCATCCAGTGAAGAGGTAGCATTGAACTCAATATCGTGTACACCAGGTTGATATCTTTTAACAAAATGGGCACTCATCAGTTGAAGAACTTCTTCTGCATCTGTAATCTTTGCATCATCTGTATTTAGAAGAGTTATTCTTTCATATTCATTTCTTTCTTTTACTTGCAGCATATCGATAGAATTCTTATGGGTTGTCTTTAGCACACAGAGCAAGTTTCTTTTCATACTCAGACTTTGCTTTCTGCACAACAGTTGTGACGATTCTACTCTGCTGTTATCAGTTATATTGGCAGTCACATGAAGCAATTCTAGTTATGAAGTAATGGAAGATGGAATCTTTTTTTCAGTTGACATGTTCTTTTTATTCCAGGTGTTATGGCCTTGAATTGCACCTGGAATAGACAGGATCAGGTAGAATAGTCTAAGCCTGTCTATAGCCTAAGAGAAAAATCTTTTCCATGTCTTTTATTTTTTTATTGGTTCACTATATATTATCAGAGAAACTTCTTTATTGTTTGAATTCACTTATTTAATTAATTAACACATGTAACAAATTAGCATGATGCCTGCAGTTTATCATGATTCTCAAGTTTTATCACAAATTGTGCATAATATTCATTTTTCTAAAATTCCTTAATGTGTGGTTGTCCTTTTCCATGTATTAAAATGATAAAATTATACAGCCAAACTAAAGTTAATGTGCTTAATTAGAATATGGTACTCAGACTCTTTTCCATTCTCAGACTTGACTGTATTTTAATTCTATTTTATTGCTCGTGCAATTTTGGAATGTTATTCTATCACCAACATGTTGATACTCTGTAGTATATGGGTCTCTGTTTTGTTACTAAAAAATATTTGAACACGTTTTATTAGAATACACAAAAAAAATTAAAATATGTAAATTCGTACAAAATAGAAAATGTACTTGTCACTTCATGTACTTGAATTATTGAATTTTTTCATGTCCTAGGCCTGTGTAATTTACATACCGTAACCATAATTAAGGGAACAGTTATTAATCCACATTAAAATAGGAGATATTAAAAAAAAATGTTAATCTGTTATGATGAACAGAGATACACCAGTTATATGGAGATACATATTCCTTAAATAACAACAAAAGAACATATTCTACACCAAATATAAATCATTAATTTTTATAAAAGACTAAAAAAAAATATTCTTTTTTTTTGTCCCTGAACATTTTAGATATTATGATGTTCTTTGTCCTTTTTACAATTATAACTAGTTCATGTATTGCTTATCAGAGATTCAAAAAATAAATTTCTCAAGTTAATTTGATTTTGCAGATCTAAACTACAAGATTTTTTTCATGATCTGTATTTTGTTCCTGAGATACCAGAATTACTTCAAGTGAATGTAGTCTTAAAGAAATATACAGAAAAGCCAGCAAGGTATTCATATGTATCTATTTACTAAGAACATTTTATCGCTACTTTGCTGCTATTATTATTATTTTTTTTCCAAATCATTTAACTCGTTCATTTAATACACATAATTTAAAGAAATTAAGCTGCATGATTTTAATTTAGTTATTTTTTAAAGTTTGTTGAAAATCTAATTTTTCATTAATATTATAGTAAATTAGACTTGGTGCATTTGCCGAACTTTTCAAATAATTATCGTTCATCAAATTCCTGATATATAACCTCAAGGGGGCAGAATATCATGACAGTACTATGTGATTAAGTTTACATTATTAATAATCTTATCAACAGTTTTCTTCCAAATTAATCTGTTACTTTCAGCAGCACTCCACACTGTATTGATATTAAATACAAAGAAAATTATATGATTTCACTAATCAGTAATAGTCTCAGAAATCAATTTGGGGAAGTTCCATGGATAGAGGAATTGGAAAATTGAGATATCATCAGTGCTTGAGAGCTTGTGAAGGAATATTTATTAGCAGCAATAACAGGTTGTATACCACGAGTGAAAAAGAGAATGCAGTTTGGTGTAAAGTGGTTGACAAACAATACATCTGCAAGTTGTCAAATGGGAACTGCAGGTAAAAAAAGAAGTTGTAGAAGGAAATATAAGGAGAGGGGTGGAGAGCAGATGTGTGAACAATATAAGACAATATAAAGAGAGTGACTAGTATGGTAAGGAGGGCATAACTGGAATATGAGACGAGATTGGACCTAAGATTCAAAGATAATTTTAAGGAATTCTTTTGTTATATGGAGGAGAAATGATTGTCGAAGAATGACATTGTTCAATAAAAATGGGAATAGAGTGACTGATGTAAAGAACATAGTGGGGTTGTTCAGTGAACACTTTATTGGGATATTCCTTCTTGGAGAAGTAGGTTTTAATAGTAGAGGTATAGGGCAGGTTCAAGGTTTAGATATGCAAGAAGAGAGTATGTTTCAAATACTGACTACTCTGGATGTCAGTATAGCAATGAGACTGGATGGGATTTCATCACAGGTTTTGAGAGAACGTGCTAAAGAACTGGCATCTCCATTGAGTGAAATTTCAGTGAAAGTTTAGCCATGGGAAAGGTGCCCAAGGAGTGAAATGAGGGTAAGATAATCTGCTACCACACTTATGCCATTGCATAAGTGTAGTAGCAGATTGGAAGTGTCAAACTATAGACCAGCTTGTATTTCATCAGTAGTAGTTAAGATTTTGGAGAAATTAATGAGGGATCATTTACAGCATTGGTCAGATGATGGTAATGTTATCTTTAAGAGTCAGCATGGAGATGTTAAGGGGCACTCTTGTTTTAGTAATATGATTGCCTTTTATAATAAAGTGACAAGAGTGGTTGATGAGGGAAAGGCATATTCTGCCAGTCTTTTGGATTTTACAAAACCCTGTCAAATGGCTTTGTAAAATCCAAAAGGTACCACGTGATAAGCTGATATTTAAGTTGTAGCACATGGGTTTAGATATCAGATTAGTGAACTGGATTTGGGATTGGATATCTGATAGATATCAGAGAGTTGTCTTAAAGGGGGGGGGGGTTGATATTCAGTTGTTTGCAGGCAGATGATGTGAAGCTGGGAAGGGTTTTTAGTAATAGTGTAGATGTGGTAGCCCTGCAGGAGAATTTGAATAAATTCTCTTATCAGTTTAATGCAGCTAAATCTAAAGCCTTGAAGTTTGGGATACATCAATGGGATGCTGCATACTCTATTGGAGAAACTGTACTGGAGGAAGTGGGGAGGGAAGGTCTGGGGATGATGATTGATAGAAATCTGAAATTCAGGGAACTTATTGCAAAGATGGTGAAGGTGACCCAGAGGATTACTGCAGTACTGAGAAGGATGCTGACCTGCAGAGATAAAAGAGTTGCCATTCTATTGTATAAAGCCCTGATCAGACCACACCTGGACTATTATGCTCGAATGTGGTCCCCAAGATTTGAAGGGAATAATTTAATCTTGGAAAGAGTGCAAAGGTAAATAACAAAGATGGTATCAGGACTATACAATGGAGAGATGATATGATTGAGACTTTTATTAGACTTTGAGAGGTAATTACAGGATTGATACTTCCCCCATTTGGTGGAATGGGGGAGGAGCAAGGACAAAGAGTCCATTCCTGGAAGTTTGAAAAGGAAGTCATGAGCAAGAACGTAAGGAGTGGTTTCTTTGAACTGTGAAATGTATTGCCTGAGAGCGTGAGAATACGAATGGTCAGTGGGTTCAAGGAGTGGTATGATAGACTTTGTGTTTTTCTAGGATCTCATTAATGACTCTGCGGAGATTTGAATAATAATACTAATAGTATATATATATCTCGCATAATGCAGTTTCAGTAGTGAAATACATAATGTAGGTTTCACTATAATACAGTTTGTAATTAGTATACAATGTATTACAGTACAGTAGATTTATTGCAATTTCATCAGGAAGGCAACTGTATTGATCACATTTTATGTTAATACAAGAATTGAACACTCAGTGTCCCCTGCATTCCAATTTGAAAAAGGTTCGAGACGAGGATGCATACTCTCACCATTACTGTTCAACCTTTACAGCGAAATTATAATGAAAAGATCTCTAGAAAAGTGGAATGGAAGCATTAAATTAGGTGGCCAAACAATCACTAACTTACGATACGCAGATGATATAGTGATAATAGCAACAAATGAACAGGAATTAAAATCCATCCTAAATCAATTAGAATGGGAAAGCTTAAGTCATGGTTTATGAATAAATCAAGACAAAACCAAAATAATGGTTATAAACAATGCAAAAGAGATAGCTGTAGAAGGAATTGAAGTTGTTGACAATTTCAATTACCTTGGAGTGATGATAACAAAAAAATGGATGTTAAAAAGAGATAAGAAGAAGAACAGCACTAGCTAAGAAAGTGATGACTGATTTAATTAAGATCTGGAAAGACAGACACATCTCCAAAAAGACCAAACTTAAGCTTGTGGAAACCTTAGTTTATTCAATCTTTCTCTGTGCTTCTGAATCTTGGACAATGACAAAAGATGACAGAAGAAGAATTGAGGCATTTGGGCTCTGGTGCTGGAGAAGATTGTTACGAGTGTCTTACAGAGAAAACGAACAAACAAAAGTATCCTAGAAGAACTGAATATCGACATAAGACTGATAAACATAATTGACAAGAGAATAGTGCAATATTTTGGACACATGTAGAAGGGAAGGGAACTGCCTCTTTTTGTTAATACAAAATTAAGGTGCAGTGTGTTTCTAAGTATTACAAAAAAAAAAGTATAAAGTATCATGTATTGTTTAAGTATATCAAATAATGCCTTTTAAGGATCTGTAATCATATTTTTTTCACCAATACAGTAATTGTCTATTTGGAATGCATGCATTGCACTGAAACCTGTTATATTAATGCTTTGCTCAGTCCAGTTTCAGTTAGTACTGATGAATATTTTTGTTATCCACTGTTTGAAGTATTGTTGTATATAAAACCTTTATAACATGTGTATCTCATATGCTTAAGATTTACATGCCCTTCATTAAATAATACAGTTCAGCATTTGTAATAAACTATTTTCATAGATATAATTTTCATAGATTGTAGAAAAAATGGATGCGAGTTTTTGGATATGTGGAGTGAGTTTGATGGAAGATTGGATTTGTATAAGAGGGACAGCCAACACATCAATGTGTAGGCTGTCCTTCTTGATATTGTGATATCAAGAGTCTTAAAAAACTAATAACTGGTATGGGACCTAACCTGGAGAGTCAGGGAAACTAAATAATAATGGAAGGAATGGTGAGAATATGAGTGTAAGAAAAACAATGTTATATAATTGTGCTATTGATGGGAATGGGCATTATTGTGGAAATTATTACGAACTGAGAACAATTTCACTTTGCATTTGTCCAGTTTGGACATATCAAACGTGTGCCAAGATCAATAGACATCTGCAATTTGTCCAACTGTGTCATGCAGACAAGAGTATACCAAAGAATAAGCAGGTAGATTATTATATGTCTCTGCCTGAATGCTCGGATTATCAGAAACAAAGGGCTAGAGTTTGTTTCCTTAGTCATGTTAGAATCGGGTGCTTAAGGGTCAAAGCTATATAACTGAGAGGAGACCTCCACATAGCCTTTAAAGGAATGTGGAGAACCAACCAGGGCTTCTGACCTAATGTCGAATCCTCACCTTCTCGTGGTGCACCCTGTTAGGTATCTACCTGGATAGTGAACGGACGAGGATGGGCTAGCAATTTGGGATTTAGCCTACCAAATTGTATTCTTATTGGCTTAAACCAAAATTTCAAATGATGGTACAACATGACAGGATTTCATGCATGCTGGGGCATTGCCCGAATAAACAAGGCCTCCCCCCCTTTGTTTTCACCAGAAAACAGGGCAAACATCGAAAAGTCAGCTACTGGAGCAAATCCTAAAAATCCTAAAACTCACCCCAACTCAACATCACCAGCGTTCAAGATCAGTACTATCAACATAAGAAGCCTGAATGGCAAAGAAATGAAGCTAGCTGAAGAATTGGATAAGTACCAGATCAACATAATCAACAGAATGAAACAAAAAAGGCAAAAAACAGAGAGATCTTTCTGAGCAATAAATGCAAAATGTTATATGCAGGCAATGACATCAAGGAAAAGAAGGAGTAGCAATAGTATTTAACACTAAATATGAGGCTAATCTTCTTGAATGGCAGGCAGTCTCAAGTAGAGTGATGTGGGCAAATATGAGAATGGGGAACTGGACGATGAGACTTCTTTGAGCCTATGGTCCTACAGAAGGTTCTACTAAGGTAGAAGTGGAGGAATTTTTTGAGGCTTTAGAGGAAGCAACTGATACAATGAAAAAGGAAAATTTGGTCCTTGTTGTGGGATCTAAATAGCAGAGTAGGAAATGATTGTCAGACATACAAAAATATTTTGGGAAAATTTGGAGAAGAGAACAAAGCTAATAATAATGGCAAATACCTGTTGGATTTCTGCTCAGGACATGGACTGGTTATTACTAACACAATGTTCCAACATAAAAATGTGCACAAATTCACATGGAGAGAAGAGGCAAGGAATAATAAAAGTCTCATTGATTATGTTATTGTTGATAGTGATGTTTTCTCCCTGGTGCAGGACACCAGAGTATACAGAGGATTTGAAATTGGAAGCGATCACTATTTAGTCTTGAGCAGGATAAAATTGAATTTCATATTGAAAAGAAGAACATGTAAGAAAGTTTTAAAGCGAATAACAGTTGAGCAGCTCTCAGATGTGAACGTTAGACTAAAATACAAAAATATTATTCAAGAAAAAATGAAAGTTTGAGAACAGGAAGTAACCCTTGGAGATTCAGTCGCAAGCCCTGAAGAATACACTGATTGATTCAGCCAGAGAGGCATGTGGTGAGGTTGTCTGCATGAATAGAAAAAATCAGAACTCCATGGTGGACAACAGGAAGTTAAACAGGCAGCAAAGGAAAAGAAGGAAGCATATCAAAAGTTCGTGGCAAATAAGTCAGCTTGTGCTGATAGAAAATACAGAGACAAATGTAAGGAAGCTAAACACTGTTTAAAACTTTATCCAAGTGTGTGCAAACAAAGTTTGCACCTGAAAGTATCTTCAGGACTGTTGTAAAGTGGTACAACATCTTCAGGACTGTTGTAAAGTGGTACAACACTGGGCAACTCCTTGCAAAGGTGGAGCAAGCTGACATCACTCCTATCTCAGTATCTCCCATAATGCAAAACACATCTCCTTGCGGATATGTATAATGTTATGCATTAAGGGAAGGGCCACTACCCAGACTAGTTTCAACCTTTATTGAGGTCTCTTCAGTGGGAGCCAGGCCCAAGTGGAGATACCTGGCAGAAGCATTAGCAAGGTCATCTCCTCCTATAGGAGCTGCCAACCGGTGTGCTACCTTTTTATTAAATTACTCTGGATTTAGAGAAAGATGTTGAAAGTTTATTTTTCACTTTGTTAGACTATAATAAATTTAGTTTAATCCTTTATCCAAGTGTGTGCAAACAAAGTTTGCGCCTGAAAGTATCTTCAGGACTGGGGTAAAGTTGTACAACACTGGGCAACTCCTTGCAAAGGTGGAGCAAGCTAACATCACTCCTATCTCAGTATCTCTCATAATGCAAAACACATCTCCTTGTGGATATGCATAATGTTATGCATTAAGGGAAGGACTACTACCCAGACTAGTTTCGAGACCTTTATTGAGATCTCTTCAGTGGGAGCCAGGCCTGAGTGGAGATACCAGGCAGAAGCATTTCAACACTGGTCATTTCTCCACTTTCCTTAAAAGGTTATGTGGAGGTCTGCTCTTAGTTATCTCTCTTTGACCCTTAATAAATACCTTTCATACATATCTTTTACATTGATACTTGTTGATGGCATTTATCCTGAATTCTTCTGCTATTGACTTTGACATCCCTTCTGATAGTGACATCCCTTCATAGATGAAGGGAAGACATCCCTTGATCTATGAAAGGATGTCTTCCTCTCCATTTTGAGTAATGATTCCTTGAAATGAAAGGTATTTTCTGGTGCCGCCATAAATTTCCAGTGACATGGAAGGATACAATGAACTTATTTAAAGGAAATTGAGCTGATGTAAGTTTTGGCTTTAGGAAATAAATAGGAAGAGGAAATGCTTTCCCAGAGAATGATAAGATTTTGGTGAGGGGGGGGGGGTGACTAATGAAGAAGAAAAAGTTGTTGAGTTTGGAGCTGAATTGAATGTACTACTAATCTAATCCTGTGGCCTCCTCTTTAAAAGCGTTGCAGCTGATGAACAGTCCGCTTCCATGCTTCTCTATCTCTTGCTTCTGTAAGATTCTTGCCCGTCCAATCTTTGATGTTGTCTTTCCATTGCAGTCAGTGTCTTCCTCTCCTTTCCTCCACCATCCCCTGCAATACTATTGTGGGAAGCTCTCCAGAAGAACCCCTCATTAAATGGCCTGCAAATGCTATTTTTATTGCTCACTCTTTCAGTCCAGCTGGTGCGATCTTTTTTTCTTAATCGCATTTCAAATACATTCATTCGGTCAATCATCTCCTTATTGATCCTCGCATCCATATGTCCCCATGCTCCAGATCATTGTCTTGAGGATTCTTACTTTCATCTGTTTGTTCAGATTTCTATTTCATAATATGTGGTATATTTGGGAAAATGCTGATTTTGCTTTTTCAATTCTGTTCTTAATTACATAATTAGATCTCGTCTTCTGTTATTCAACTCCCAAGGTATTCAAAACTTTTTACATTTTCTATTCTTTGTCTGTTCAAAGTGATTTCCATCCCATCATTTCCTTTCCTTGAAATCTTCATCACTTTTGTCTTCTGAATGTTTATTTTCATTTTATATCTCTCATTTCCAACCCTGTTCAGTCTGTTCAAAATTCTTTGCAAGCCTTCCTCTGTTTTATTCATAAGTACGATGTTATCTGCATATCTTATATTAGTTATCAGATTTTCATTTATCTTTATTCCATCCTTCAGATCTTCCAAGGCCTCCCTCATCATCCATTCACTATAGACATTAAAAGGAGTGGGGATATCCCACACCCTTTCTTATGGGGATCCATTCAGTGTCCTCTCCTTCAAATCTGACCCTGGCTTCTTGAGTTTTGTAAATTCTGAACAAAATTCTCATAATATTTTTTTATCTATTCCTATGTTATGCAAAATATCAAATAAAACAGAGTGTTAATACCGAAAGCTTTTTCATAGTCCACAAAGCATAGATATAAATCTTTATTGCACTTGATCATTTTTCCCCCCAATATCCGTAGTGTTGTGATAGCTTCCCTGGTTCCCCTAAAACCAAACTTTGCTTCATTTAATTCCCTCTCTTGATAGAGAGGGAATTAAATGAATCTGTTCTATTCTTCTGTATATTATGTTGATTAGGACTTTTGCAACGTGGCTAATCAAGCTGATAGTTCTGTGCTTGCTGCAATCCATCGTTCCTGTAGTCTTGGGAATAGGAATAAAAATAGATCTTACGGAGTCTTTAGGTATTCTATCCTCCTCCAGACTTTTATTAAAGATGATGAATAGAAGTTTTATTCCTTCCTTTCCCAATGGCTTCAGCAGCTCTCCTTAAATATCATCCACTCCTAGAACTTTCCTACCCTTTATTCTTTTAATGGCTGCTTCGGTTTCCCATTCCTTAATTTCTGGGGCATCATCATTTTCTATCTGATCACATTCCAGATTATCTTCATCTCCATAAAGTTCTGTAACATACTTCTTCCATCTTATCATTTTTTCATTTTTTTCCAACAAAATCTTTCCTCTTTCATCCTTCAAAGTACTGCTTTTTATTCTTCTCTTCTTCCATGAAATCAAGTTCAAGCCTTCATAGACCTTTCTCATATCCTTTGCTGTATCATTTTCCTCTATTTCCTTGCAGACCTGATTGAGCCAGTCTTCCTTTGCCTTTTTAGCCAGAAGTTTTACTTGTTTATTGATCTCTTTATACCTGACTTGGGCTTCATCTTTGTTCTTATTCTTCCATTTTCTTCTTTCGTCCATTTTTTCTATCACCTCCCCCAGTAATCCATGGCTTCCTTCCTCTCCTCTCTGCCTTACCCAGAAGACCTTTAGCACATTCCTTGATTTTCTTTTTTAGATCAGTCTAGATTACTTCTAGGGGTCTATCAGTATCAATACTGCTGATCTTATTTTCTAGTTCAGCTTGATATTTTTCTCTGATATCTTTTCTTTTTAGTCCATCAATTCTTATTTTTCTAGTTGCATTTTCTTTATTTATTCATTTTAATCTGATTTTTACTTTAATTGTGAACAGGTTATGGTCACTATTGTAGTCTGCTCCAGGATAAGTTTTTGCATTTGTTATTACATTTCTATATCTTGAGTTAATTAATATATAATCAATCTGATTTCTGATTTCTTCACCTCTCTGTCCAGGTGCTCTCCAAGTATACAGTCTTCTCTCATGTTGTTGAAACCAGGTGTTAAGTCACTATCAATTTGTGTTTTCTGCAAAACTCCACCAATCTGTTTCCCATTTCATTTCTTTCTCTCAAGGGCCCATCAGACCATCCTCTCTTCCTTTTCCTATCTTTTGCATTCGTATCTCCCATTACTATCAGTATATCTGTTATTTTTCAAATGTAAACATTCCTCTATTTGTGGATAGAATTGAATTGAATGTACTACTAAGTACATTCAATTCAGGGTTGAATGTACTTAGTTGTTCATGTAGTGTTCAACCATGTACACTACATGGTTGAACAAGATGGAGTGAGTTGTAAATAGCAATCTGGAAATATCTATTTCCAGATTGCTATTTACAAAACTGGCATTTGTAAATAGCAATCTGTGCATGAAACAAAACATAAGTGTGATGGAAATGGAGAAAATCAGTGAAAAAAGGAGTCAATGGTTGACATAATTGCTCTTTTCCATACATTCACTAATGTTTAAGGACACTAAAACTGTATGCATGTTTTGCATTAGCTATATTTCTAAAGTTTACATGAATGTTAGATAGCTATATCAATTTATCAGTCACATTTTTGTATTTATATTGACTTTTCTGTTAGGAAGTATTGTATTTTATATTTAATAAAAAGTTGTTTTTGCTATTTAAATTCTTCTTTTTCTTTTCTTATTCACATTTCCCATCACAAATGATTAGAATTCCCAGATATATAAATGTGTCTATTTGTTCTGTGGGTAACCTTCTAAAGCTATGTTTAAAGTTTTTATCCATCCCATTATATGATTATCATTATTATTTGTTTTTTATTTATTCATTCATTTTTAGAGACTGAATTTATTACATACCTGTGTTAATTTTATCAGCAGTACTTTGCAGGTCCTTTTCATAAGTAGCACTGTATATTTTAGGTGCTATTTTTTTTTTCTCCCCATTAATTGAGATGAACTCTTTGTATTTCTGTTTCTTTTATGACCCATTCTGAAAAGATCTCAAACAACAATGATGACAGATTCCCAGATATATAAATGTCTATTTGTTCATAAACAACTTACAAGTGTGGTTATTTTTACAATGGTAACTATTATTTAGTTAATTTTGGTTTTTTTGACTATGTATGCCCTTATCATGTGCCTGATTAGAGAATCGTGATGTGTTTCAGAAAACATTTTTTGTTTTGTTTTAACTGTACTTACCAGAGACCTGATATTTGTAATAATTTCACCCATCTTTAGTTCACTGAAATTTTTAAAATGTTGCACAGTAATACTTGTTTGTCATAAAAGGGATTCTTGTTTCATAATGTGTAGCAGTCATTATTAATCGGTATGTCTGTGCTTTCCATCTTGTTGAACAATTATGTATGCATACCAAAGCAATTTGTAGGTGATTCTCAGCTAAACTCTGAGTGCATCAGATGCCAAGGAACTGGGGGAAAGAGAGAGAGAAAATAGGAATGGAGATCAGAGAGTTTGTTTTAGAAAATTCATATAAAAATATTATATGTAACAGGGTGTCTGAAGATAATTTTTAAGCAGAAGTGAATCCTATGTCTGACATAAATAAGTGGAGGTGTTAATCAAATTGAAATGTGAAGTTCAGTAGCTGAAGATTATTACAGTCAAATTTTCTTCACATATTCAATTTCTTTGCATTAAGGAAAACTGATTTCACTAGCAAAATTGGTAAAAGAAGTCTTGTCATGAAGATGACAGACTATGGCAGACTATGATTACTTATGTTTGGGTAAAGGATTAAAACAAGATAATTTCTTTTCTTATATAATTTACTTTGCAATCAAGTGCAAAATCTTTCTGTTACTTTATCTGATCCAGTGGTTTAATAATATGGTGATGCACCATTTTACTACATGTATGCGGGAATTATATGAACTTTGCATCAATTTAACCTCTGGGTAATGAACCTTCCCATAATGCATAGTGATATATACTTCCAAAAGGAAGTGTGCTGCGCATTATAGGATATTGGGGAATTGATGTGAAGTCAACAGTCTCTATATACAAGGAAACTCATTAGAAAAACAGATAATATTAATTCTCTCCCTCTTTATTGATGAGCTTTTAAAATAAATACATTAGTCTGAAGTAAATATGAATGATTCTAGACTGAACTAAGGTATACTTCTAATTTTGAAAAAAATTGAAAAAATTCTAATTTTTTAAATATTTTTCTTATATTACTAAGAAATTCCTTAGTCGGCCAAGTCGACAGCATTCATTATCTTCACATGCAAAATTATGCTTTGTATGTGAAGCATCTTTATAACTAGGCTACTTATAGTGTACAACGAGGCTGTGTATTTCACATCAGTATCCCATAATGATCCAGAGTTGATTTAACCCTGAGAATCTTGATCTAGCTACTGATAAGAGCTCAATAAAGGTCAAAACCAGTGACTGTTCCCATAAAGTATAGCAATATACACTTCCAAAATGAAATGTGCTGTTTAACATGTTTACTGAATCAACTGCATCGAAATCAACAGCCTCTGTATACAAGTAGCCCAGCCAAATATATTTTATGTGCAAACTTGGTTTGCGTGCAGATAAAAAAAATTCTCTATAACATCTCCCTTCATAAATACTTTCATTGTTAGGTAACTCTCATGGGGGAAGCTACAGTTCCCAAGTTCATTTTGTATGACACCACTTTTGCATGTGCAATACTCTGTTGTGTGGTATACAAGCCATTGTCACTTCTATGATGCATGACCTTTTAACTTGCTACTTTTGAATGTTGATGTAAACAGATGCCACTAATCCACTCTCCAACCAGTGGTCTGGTTTGAAACCCGCATAAATTGTGTATAATAATTATTATTCAGGCCTCCATGGAGTCAAAAGACTCAGTATAATGTTTTTCCTTTTTTTTTTAACCTGTTTCATACATTTGATCTTTTTATTGCTTATTTTTTTATGATGATTATTCAGTTTGGTTAATAAGTTTTGGAAGCATAAAGAGTATATATTCAAGAAAATAATTTCTCTGTTTTGATATCTGGTGTAATATTACTTTCTTCGAAAATATGGTCCTTAATAATACTACAGTGTGGAATTACACTTGTACTTATTTCTACATCAAACATTTTCTTAATGCTTTATTTCTAACTGCTGATATGCAACTTAAATATATAAGCTGTTTATTAATCTTTTTAAAAGTGTAACCAATACATATAAAGATCATTGTTATATTTTCATGGTTTAATCAAGTCATCATTGATTAAATTCATTTTTCTGCTTATTGTAACTGTTCAATCTTTTTAATTTTTCTCAGCCAAGAGGATTTTTATTCTGCATTAAATCATTCTGTGAAAGGAATGAGCCATGAAAATCTCAATGTTAAACTTCATGCCCTAAGAAAAATAAAGCAAATACTTAAATCTCATCAAGTAAGCAGTTAAAAATTGTTATTGAAATAGTATAATTATGAGCATTGAAGTGCTGTACATGAAAAAAAGCATTTTCATGAATAGCACTTTAAAATGGTTTAAAAAATGAAATTCCCACTATTAATTCTCACTATAGCAAACTCATAGGGACCAAAAGAATAAATTGTTATAAAGAATTTTCTTTAGAGTAGAATTGATGCTATGGGCTAGGAATTGATGCTAGGAATTTTTTGATAGTTTATTATAGTGAACTAGTGCACTATACCAATTTTTGCTTTAGTGAGAACTAGTACACTAGATGATGTTAAAAGTGTTTATTATCTATATGAAAAGTAATTGCCCCATAGAAAATAGAAGATTGTAAATAATAGTTATCATAATTTTGTTTATACTCTTTGTCTCACCGAAAATGAACATGATCATAATAGAGATTTAATAGTGGTGATACTAGCTGGTAAAGTTAATGTTCTTCCACTGATCCTTTTACACCACCCATACTTTCCTCCCATAGCCTGCAGAATATTTGTCTCCTAATTATATTTATTCTTTTATGTTCTTCACAGTGTCTTCCTGTGAACTTTTGTTTGGTTACTCTAAAGATAGTTTAGCTTGCTTACATTTCTTTCAGGATACATGCTGACTTACTTTCTAAATCTACCATGAAGTTGTAATTTTTCCATCCTTGTAGACAGCTACACCATATGCTTCTCTGGCTGACTTGGTCTGTTTTCTTAGATGATATTGCTGTTGGGTTTCTAAGGTTTGGTTCTTGCTTTCTCTTGATGACATTTGATTCTCATTTTCATTTTATCATGTTATAATTATTATTTAGAAATATGTTCTCTTTTTGTCGTTGTCTTCTTAATAAATCAGATTATGTAAAGATAGTATTTCTGTATTTCATCTGCTGACTCCATGTTGTTTCCAATACTGATTAAAGATTAGACTTGTTTCCATAGATAACTTTTCAGTTCCATTGAGTTTAAGGTTGTTTCCCTAGCTGACTTTTCATTCTTTGCCTTAGTTCCTTGACAAAAACACTGAATAGGCCTTGTTTAATTGTCAATGCCTAAGCTAGTGACATTTTGATCATGTTGTACTATCATGTTCATTGTTTAAGCTACTATGCGATCTTATTTGGTCAACTAAGTCCCAAATTTCCAACCCATCCTTTCCATTTGCTATCCAGGTGACTGGCCAACAATAGGGTACACTGAAAAAGTGGGGATTGGATATTACTTCAGAGGTCTTGTCTGTTCTCCTCATTCCTTACAGGCTACATAGCAGTCACCTACTAGCTTGGACTCTTAAGTGATGTGCACATGAAACCAAAAATCCAATCAAAACAATTATATTCACTCCATAAATATAAATGATGCACACCACTCTTGCTCCTGTTTTTCCAGACTCAACTCCTGTTTTTATATAAATCTCAAATTGTAGTTATTTATTTATTTTTTTATGTTGTTCACTCATGAAACCTATATTACATTTTGTACCCTGGGTGGGCTAAAGATATTTTTTCCCCATTTTTATCAATTATATATATGTATTTTGTATTTTTTGATTTTTTACATAGTCTTGAAATCCTGCTCTAGAATCTGAACATGTAACCTTTTTTTTTTAAGCCGATTAGGTCTCCAATAAGTGAGTCTCATGCTGGACAACAAAATTCATATCCCACCTAAGGAGAAATCACAAACATCTATGCACACAGCGGGATTCGAATCCACAGCCAGTTGGTTGGAGGGCAGGTATACTAACCACTTGGCCAACCAGACTAGCAAGTTATTGACAAGTTACTAATATATATCTTGATAAGTTACCACTGAACATCTTGACAAGATATGTACGATCTGTATTTTTTCACAACAAGAATGGTACTTATGTGTACATTCTGATATTCCATTTCAGAGAATGTCTATTCCATAATCCTCTCTACCTCTGACCTCTGGTTTAAGGCTTCCTTTCAGTATGATTTTCATATTCTGGTAATCACTCTGACATTCTGTTGGTAAAGCTGTATTTTTTGCCATCCAGCTACTTAAACTCTGAAGTGATATTCATTAATAACGTTAATATACCCAATTTTCAACTGTGGTTGACTAGCTTTTTCTGTTTCCACTTACCTGACTAGAAGAGATGCCGAGGTATTTATTATATGCAGTCTAATTAAAATTAGACTGCATATTGCAAATGAAAATGGAAATAATTTGCCTATTAAAATACCAGATACCCTCTCATTAAAGTTCATTAAACTGCTCTTTAATGAACTACTTTCCCGCAGTGCTAAATTTAGATTTTATGGATGGGATTCATGTGAAATTAGAAAAAGCAAGATCCATAATTTCTTTTCTTTCTTTCTTTCTTTCTATGATCAGACTACTGTTACCACACACACACACACACACACACACATGCCCAAACACTTGCTCTGATCAAATTAGAGAAATTATTCTTGCTGTAATGAAGGCTTCTATTACTCTCTAATTCAGCACATGGTTTTCTAACAGATATGCCAAGGCAGCCTTCCCTCCTTCCAAAACCACAACTTAAAAAAAAAAAAAAAAACTCATGAGCTGAGACATCCCCAGCTTTATTCTCAGCCTATAATGAAGCTCACAACAACTATAACACAATCATCAACAAATGCTAACCTGACTTTGAATGATGAACTGCAGAAAACTCACTTCTGTAAATGGCAGGAGTAGCTTCTGATCCTTTTGAAGGCTATTTTCTCCCCACCTTTGTTTCTAACTTCATTCAGACAGCACTAGCTTAAAATCACCTAATGACAAAGTGATATCCTGGTATCATTTTCTCCTCTTGCTTCTGAATTAGTGACTGGAGCATTAATTTTCTTCTATAGCAGAAGCAGTTCACTGCTGCCTGCCTCATGCAGTCTTTCACCTAATTCTTTCCTTTCTAGAAAAAGGTGCACACATTAAAAAGCTTAAAATGAATCCTAACGATAAAGCTGACCTTCCCCCCCCCCCCCCCCCCCAGCATTATTCTTCTGCTCCAGCTTCTGCATTAGTGACTGAGGTTTATAGAACTTCCATCTATACCAGAAGCAGTGCACTGCTTGCCTTCTGTAGTCTTTTGTGCAATCCTTTCCTTTCCAGAAATAGGCACATAGATGCACATTATATATTGTATCTATTCTCTTTGTCACTTCTTTGATAAGAGAAATCCAGAAATGTAAGAGCATGAGCTAAAAGACTTAGCTCATGCTCTTTGTGTGATGACTTTAATAATAGTTTCATGCAAAATATAGAGCTACTCCACTTTCAGCCACTGAAGAAGACATTAATTGTGTTGCCATTTCATATGTCCAAGGAAGCTCCGAGTTCACAGCCAGTAAGAAGTGAGGTATATCTAATTACTTCACTTCTTAATCTTCAAGTTGCATTTCCATCCTGTCTGCAATCTTTTCACTGCTCATAAATACATACATCATCTCTACATGCAACACACACACACACACACACACACACACACACACACACACACACACACACACACACACACACACACACACACACACACACACACACACACAGAGTTATAAATATTGTAATGGCTCAGTGTGACCTTTGCTGTTCTTGAACTAGTAAATTACAATTTGTCAGAACTTGACTCATGACTCAGCTCCTACATAAAATCAGATTTTTCATAGGCAGACTAGCTAGTTAACAAATGTCACTTTCTGCTCAAATTTTTATGTATCTGATGGACTATGCTTATTCCTGTCATGACAAATATTATTACTTAACACTCCTCATCAATAATTGGTTTTATGTGTTTTTTTTTTTTTAATATACTTTTATTAGTCTATATCAGTACTTCAGGATCTTGCTGCTCTACAACTTATTATGTCACATCTAACATTGATCCGTCTGTCATATACATTAGTGCTATTCCATTTTTTAACTAATAACTGATTACTTACTGAGGATACTTATAAAACACTGAATGAAAATTTTGCTTCATAAATTACTTTCTTTACATAAGTAATCAGTTTGAGTTTATTTCTCAAGGAATAGTAAGTATTATTTTGTGTTTACAGTAAAAATGAGAATATGTGAAATATAAAATTCTGAAAATAGATTGAAACATCTTGGTTTGTTGAAATGTTTATTTTCAATTTTGTGCTTTCAGATTACTGTTGATGAATATCTTCAAGGAAGAGAATCTGTTAATCCATTTATGTCTCATCTGATTATAATGGTAATGTTGTAATCTTATTCTATTTTTAATTACAGTTCTACCTCTCAAAAAAGATTACACCTATGATGCTAGCATGTGATGAGATGATAGGTTTACACATTATTACTGGGAATGATATAAGAGTCTTTATTTAATTTTTATTTAAGACTTGAATTCTTAAGATGTGGGGGAAATTCTTTAATAATTAATTACATAATATCCTTGGTTGGTTATTGTGTATAGGGAAGACCTGTCCTGTAGTCATCAGTCTCTAAGTCAGCCCTTGGGTCAATTTCCTAATCAGTTGTATATGCACCATCTTACCTTCCAATTCCTATTATATTTCTTAATCCAAGTTTTCCTAATTCCTCTTTCAGATCAAGTTTCCAATATTTTAATCCTTAGTTTAGTTCCTACATGCAACACACATGTACAGCATGTGTGTGTTTAAAATGCTATCTATGTCCCCTATCTCTGCAATTCACGCCCATTATGCACCAATGTTCTTGCCTGACTTCATTATATGTTCTTTGGCAAGTCTCATATCTTATAGGAGGAAAATCTCTGCACCTTTTGAGAATAGCTAACTTATCTTTGGTCTTTTATTGCAAAGATATGTGTCTCATATAAGTACTAAGAATCAAACAAAGACCTTTTTCAACTAAACAAATGTAATGTCATCCATCTGACTGTACTTGGATAATACCAAATGAAATGCTGCTACATGTTTAACTCTATGTATTATGTCACATGAGCACTACAGGTCTTGAAGACAAGCACTACAACAAATACTTCAGAAAATCCAAATCTCTATACACAACATTGTCTACTTTTAACATAAAATGACCCAAATTTTTGACAGCTTAATGTAGCCACAATTGTTGGGATTAGGAGTGTTTCTTAGCCATTGCTGACTCTATAATCGGTTACATAAATTGGAGCAAGTGGGAATGTATATGGAGCTAGTGATTTAGATATGAGGATGGTTGATGGACAGACAGACTCCAAGGAGTATATAGAAGAGCAGAATTCAGGAGGAAGCAAGTAGCTAGCGATGTGCTGCAAGGCTCTGTGCTTGAACCACTGTTGAATTTGTACATAAATGATATAGGAAATTATTAGAAGGGAAATATAAGGGAAATATTCCATTGGCCAAAAATTAGTCAAGTTGTATGGCAATGGCTATATCTCTAGAACAATTATCTCTGGTTCTAGTATCCTCCAGTGTTTGTTGGCTCTCTATAAATAGAAAATAAAAGATAGTGAACCATATGAAGGATATGTGAATCAAGAAAGGGCACAGTTATTTGGCTGTTTGTGTAAAGTGTCTTTTAGAGTGTTGGCTATGTGGATAATATGTTTTCCATTTTGCCCTTGGAAAAGATTATTATTATTATTATTATTTCGGACGACTCTAGGAGTCCTTAGACTCATTGAGGGAGGCCCTAAACATCATGTCCACATAACTATGCAATTACATTCTCACAGTATCTATCATGCCTTGCCTTGAACTCGTTCACCGTCATAGCACCCACAACAGACTCTGGCAGCTTATTCCACTCATTTACCACTCTAAAAGTAAAGAACCCAGCTCTAACACCCCTGCTAACCACACTCTTGCCCAGCTTCCATAGGTGATACTGGAGATTTTTTGTAACTGATTTAAACAGTAAACCAAATCCTAAATACATTTCACATTAGAAAAAGTTGACACAAGTCGCATATCTTTCAGATGGCTCACTATCTTTTTCTATTTATTGAAAGCCAACACACACCAGAACACACTAGCAAAATCAATTAAACTATCATCCAGCCCCTCAGTGTGGGATCCTCAAAACACCAACTCATAGAGCCAACTCTATTTGTTCTAGTTAGTACAACTATCTACAGAATTAACTATTATTGCCACACTTTTTTTGGCCAGTGGCTACAGCTCCTACAACATAGATAAAATTCTACATATCACACCCTACCTCCTCTTCCTCCTCCTTCCAGAACACATGAAACAAAAGTTCTACTATTCCTATCCCATATACTTGAGGTACATTTGAAAATTCCAAGGTCATGGAAAGAGAGTAAGATAATTCCATTACATAAAGATAGATCCAAGACAGAAGTAGCAAATTACAGACCATTTAGTATCTCTGGAGTGATGGTTAAGGTATTGGAAAAGTTGGTTAAAATTCAGGAATGGGTGGATAGGAATATGATTCTCTATAGGGGGCAGCATGGCTTTGTAAAAGGTAGGTTCTGCCTCAGGAATTTGTTCACATTTTATAATAAGGTCACAGCAGAATTGGATCTGCTGTCACCTTGTTGTATATAGAACAGGACATGGCTACATCATGATACTGCTGGACTTTGCAAAGGCATTTGACAGAATACTGCATGTAAAACTATTATATAAGTTAGAGCAAATGGAAAGGGATATGAGGATGGTGGCATAGATAAGGGGATAGTTGATAGACAGATATCAGACAGGTGTATGGTGAAGTGGAATCAAGGTGATTGAGGATGACTAGTGGAGTGCCCAGGGCTCTGGATTAGGACCACTACTCTTTAATTTGTACATTAATAAAATATAGTGGGAGATTTGAAGGGGAATATTCAGTTGTTTGCTGATGATGCAAACTTAGGGAGGGCAATAGTTGATGAAGGTGATGTATCTTACATGATGATTTAAATAAATTGGCACCATGAGCAAAGGACAATGCTTGTCAATTCAGTGTTGTACAACATAAGGTAATGCACTTCAGGATGAAAAGATTACATACTTCCTGTCATATTGATGGTACTGGTTTACAGGAAATTGATAAGGCTAGGGATCTGGGGGTAATGGTGAAATGCAGAGGACATATTGCAAGAGTTGGGAAAACAGCTCAGAGGATGACTTGGATGCTGAAGAACACATTGACAAGTAATGGCTATGATTTGACGATGTTCACTGCTGTGCAAAGATTTGGTCACCTGCATTTCTTTGGGATCAGGAAGTGGTGGAGAGGATCTGGGGGTAATGGTGAAATGCAGAGGACATATTGCAAGAGTTGGGAAAGCAGCTCAGAGGATGACTTGGATGCTGAAGAACACATTGACAAGTAAAGGCTATGATTTGACCATGTTGACTGTTGTGCAAAGATTTGGCCACCTGCATTTCTTTGGTATCAGGAGGTGGTGGTGGAGAGGATTTGGAGATGAATGACAAAGCTGGTGATAGTTCTGTGGAATGTTCCCTATGAAAATAGACTGAAAGCTGACAGGCATAGGATGGGGGGGGGATGATAAAAACATATAAATTATTAAAGGAATTCTATAAGATGACACAAAAAAATTTGTTTAATACATAGGGAGTAGGGAGAAAGCAAGGGGTCACACTTGGAAGTTGTCTAAGCATGTGGTTAGTAAGCTGTGCACAGACTAGGTTCTTTACTTGGAGAGTGGTGAGTGGAAGAGATTGCCAGAAGTAGTTGTGAGCACCCCCAACAATGAATAGGTTTAAGGAGATGTATGATAAGTATTGTGTTAATGAATAAAGTGAGTCTCCCCGCAATGAGTCTTTTTACTTCATGACTCCATATAAATAACAATGATAAAATTAAAAAGTATATTAAAAAAAATATGCTTAAAATTTTCTGACATCGTGATTAATTTTCATATTACTTTTGTGTTTCCTAATGTAATATTAGCAGACCCTTGGTTTAATAATATTCCACCTTCCACCAAGGTACATTTGAATTATTGAAAATTACAGTACATACAGGTTATTTCATATAAAAAAGATAAAAAAAAATTACAAATACTAGATGGAACCACATGGATTTCCTCTTTCTTGCTATGACAAGTTGCTATACGAATATTTAGTGAACAAAATACTCAACAATACTCAACACAGCTGCTGAAACATGTTATCTAGATGCAATATGTAGGTGATTTTACTTATTGTATATGATTAGTCTGTCATTTGGTCATAGGTCCAGGTACATTATATTTGTTTTTAATGTATGTTAACAAGCCATCCTAAAATACAAGTAATGCAGAAAATAATTTAAGGAATCTTACAGACCTTTCAAATGGTCATCTTTGTCTATTTATAAAAAAAATAAATAAATAAATAGCTGGCATACATATACACATGATACATTTACACCATCATCTATACATATGCTTCATATATACCATCAGTGCTAGGTAAGAAGTCAACAGACACCCCTGGGTGCGTTGTGCCATGTAACGAGTCACATGTTTATAACCAGTATAACTTGGAGGAATGTGATGATCCCAAGTCAGTGCAACAACTGTGTCCAGGTGAAATGTCTGCAGAAGGGAACTGACAAAGTTTGAAAGAGGCATTGTGATAGGATGCTATATTTCAGGCCTATCTATTCAGCAAATTGTTGACAAATTGGGAAATCTCAGGTCAACGATCAGTGATATCACACTGAGATGGAAGTGCAGAGAGTTAAATCCAAGTGCTATTTGCAGTGGACAACTCACCACTCTCACCAAACATTATCATAGAGTGCTATAAATGTAAAATATGCATAATATGTAAAACCTGCAATTCATCAGCCGACTCATTGAATGTGGAGTTCCAGGCTTTGACCTGGAACTCCACATTCAGTTTTGAATTATGACTGCTGTCATAATTCAAAACTGAGGCTCACAATATGGATTTCCATGGTAGTACTGCAATGTACACTCCCCACATTACCTGAACTGACATGCAGTGTCATCTTTAGTGGTGCAAAGTGCATGCACAGTGAGACGTGGAAGCTCGGAAAACTGTTATGGAGCGATTAATCATGCTACACCTTACAGCAAGCAAATGAATTGGTGTTGGTGTGGTAGATGGCATGTTAATGTCTCTTGTCAGAGTTCATAACCACAACTATGAAATTCAGAGGTGCCGATGTGATGGTATGGTCCTGTGTTTCCTGGTTTGGCCTCAGACCTCTGTTTGTGGTACCATGTACATTTAACTCCTAGTAGTATTTGAACATTCTGCACAATGCAATGCTTCCTACTTTGTGGCATTTCTACAGAATTCACCAATGTCTCTTTCATTAAGACATGCACTGTCATAAGGTTTCTGCCGTAATTGCATAGTTTTAGGACACGAGTGTCGCCATACTTGACTGCCCTCTCCCAGAAGCCCCGAACATCTCTGGGATGAACTGGGGACATCTGCCCTACGACAATCCAGATCTCAATACATGTTTACAGGAAGAATGGTCCAAAATTCTTATTGATCACTATTGTATGCATGTTGAAAGTATATCCCGTAGGATTGCTACAGTCATCACAGCAAAATGAGGCCCTACATCTTATTAATGTGGGTGCCACAGCTGTTTGTTCTTCATCCTATGTTGTCCATTGACTTATTTTCAAGCAGTGTGCATATGATACATATATACCATCATCCAGGTGTAGCAATATGATTTCCATGAAATACTAACTCATCAAGCCCAGTTCTTTGTTTCTAATGACAGGCTTTTGCCATACAACTCAATGACTTTTGCCACTCATGGTTTGCTAATGGTTATAACTTATATAATAGATGATATACTACCCACCTCCAGTAATACAAGACCAGAGAAAAACTATTCTTATTGCCTATAACCAGGATGCATCTGAAAAGATACCTGAAGTACTAAATAATTATAATCCACACAGATGTTCATACCACACTTAAAATTATCAACCATTATCAACTTACCCAAACTGCATCTTCTCCAAGAGCATATTAAGTGCTGCCCTGTGTCTGTAGTTTGGAATATTATGCGCGTGCGCGCACACACACACACATGACACGTTGATTACCATCGTTATGGCAAGTCATGACTGGCAGATCATGCTTTGGACATCTCTGCACAGGATCATATAAAAAAAGGCTACAAGGAAGTCATTACAAGTTGAAGACTATGTTGGTGAGAGAAGCAGCAATGAAGCACTTCCCTAAAATCAACAAATGTGAATCAAACTCCAAAACCCAACAGCTATAATTTCTGCTTTTATCCATTATTAGAGGATGACAAAATAAAACTTTAGTTTTTTTGCTCATTGCCATTTGAATTTTCCAGTACTAATTGTTAGTGTCGGTGTAACAAAATTTTTTTTCTCTAAAGATTCTAGTCATCTCTTCTTTTTCATCATATTACAACTCTAAAACAATAAATCATAAGAGATATTTATTCAATTATTTATATTTCACTGGATATCAAACTAGCATCTTCAGAACACGAATACTTGTTATAATACAGCAATGAATAGGAAGGAAAATCAAATTACAACAGATCTAAGGTCCATAAAGTCCTTATGTCTATCAAATTCACTCCAAACATCTATAAATTACACATCATCCCTCCTACACAATTTTCTCATTGACTCATTATCAATCGTGGTCCTTCTTCTCAATTCTGTCCTGTTATGCCAAGGCAAGACTCATAATATTTATTTTCTTACTCTTCATTTTTGCTTCTTCTAATAACCCTTTCATATCTTATCTCATTGCTTATTTCTCAATTTTCAAATCATCTGTGTCTGCAAAAACAATTAGTTTGTTTGCTTATTTCTTCTGCAAACTTACAACTTTGCTAACATCCTTTATCGCCACATCTGGAAAACATGCTTTTGTCACTTTCTTATTAAGTATATCTCTAATCATTGAATCTCTATACAATACTATCTATTTTCTCTCAGTTTTTTTTTTCATTTTTATGCTTTTCTCATTCACTCTTTCATTCTCCGTCATTCTGTACCACATGCCAATCATTTCTCCAGTCTCTTGAGCTCACCTTTCGTCCTAATCAATTCAATTGAAACTAATTGAATGTTTATACAGATTCCTTCTGCATAAGCATTCAATTTCTTTCTATGCTGGCATCTCATCATCCACATTATTACTTTCAACCACTTCCTTGAACCTCTCATTTATATTTCGTGCATTATCATTTACTGCTCTGTTCATTCTCCAGAACACTTTTGCAATATGGCAATTATACCTATAATATTGGTTACTTCATTCTTCTGCTTCTGACACAACTTGCATTTCTTACACTTGCATATGAAACATTTCAGATAGATATTCTCTCTATTATCACTCTCATACCATGAACCATTCACTCTTGGCAATGAATGCATTAAACACGCTACATCACACTAAATCCCATATATTGCTATCAGTCAACATCGATATTTGGTCACCATTTTTCTCGTATGCATCAGCGCCATAATTTAGAACGTTTTTGAAAGAATATCAGATTTTGAAATTAATAAAATCTTTTATAGAGGAATTGAGTTACCTGTGATGAGAAAAATGACTTTCCCCACTTCTCTTTCACACAAGTTTGTAAGTGGGACTATCTGTATTATCAACTATTGGATGTGGAGGAGAGAAGTGTTAGATTTGTGTGTTTTTATGTAGGGAGATTAACATAAAAGTGTTTTAACTTGTTAATGATGGATTTAGGTTAATGATGTTAATGATGCATTGACATCATTAACAAGTTTTTTTTTCTTTTCTCAGTCATTTAAAAACTTTTTTTTCCTTTTCTGTATTACAGGGATCTTCATGTACAATTTTGTAGCATAATTATCTTTTAGAAGATTCTGCATTTTTTGTTATTTTGATTCTTAATGTCAAAGGAGCATTACTTTTTTGATGTCAGTTATTTCTTTCTGTGCAATACTACTTTTAAGTAGTTTGGAATTAGTCAGGATATTTCCCACATCTAAACAAATATTGTTTTCTCTTGTAGGAAGTAAAGTATAGATCTTGCATTCTATGTTTACCATAACTTCTAATTTGGTTACTAGGCTTTATGCCAAAGTTATGACTTTGATTGAGGGCATTGGCAGCTTCTATTTCATTTTATAGTGATTAATTCACAATAATGTGATCTCGAAGTTGTTGTTGTTAGCACATTGCATGTTATTGGAAGATTGCAAATTTTTCATGTAACAGGTTACATGAAAAATTGGTTACAAGTTACAAGTAACATACTAACAAGTAAAGATTAGGAAGTTATTATCCCTCTTTATAAAAGAGGGATAATAATCCCTCTTTTATAAAGAGGGATTATGTCCCCCTCTTTTCCACCTATCAACTAAACTTTGTAGGTTACAAAGTTTAGTTGATAGGTGGAAAAGAGGGGGACATGATGGAAACTTTTAAGAATATTAAATGAGTTTTTTTATAAAATTGATGCAAGTGAAATTTTTCAATATATGACAAATAATTGGAAAACTAGAGGCCATCCGTGGAAGTTGTGTAAGAGTGTAACTAGTAGAGGTGTGTGCAGACCCTGATTTTTTTGCATGGAGAGTGGCGAGTTAGTGGAATGGATTGCTAGAATTTGTTGTGAATTCCCTGTTGGTGAGTGGATGCAAGGAGAGGTTTGATTGGATTTGTGCATACGGTGGTTGATTTTGGTTTCCTGCAATGAGTCTCTGGAACTCCATGGAGATGTTATAAATAATAATAAAAATAATAATAAGTTGTTTATGCTCTGAATATTCTGATCCAGAAAAATATTGGCAAGGTAATAATATTTATTTTATTTTAAAGGGATTATTTAATACCATTAAAAATTAAGATGAATAATTGCCTGTCTGTTCATATTCCTGTGGGCTCTACAAATTACTACAAGTTCACTATAGTGAGAGTTGATTATATATTACTATTATTACTATTATTACGGGCAACTCCAGGGAGTCATTGGACTCATCGAGGGAGGCCCCAAATCATATTCATCACAACTATTTGACATTCATACAGTATCTATCATACCTCGCCTTAAACTCATTCACTGTCACAGCATCCACCACAGACTCAGGGAGCGCATTCCACTCATTCACTACTCTAAAAGTAAAGAACCCAGCTCTAACACCTTTACTAACCACACTTTTGCCCAGTTTCCATGGATGTCCCCTAGTCCTCCCACAACCAGCCCTGTTCTCAAAAATATCTTCTGAATCAATTTTATAGAAACCCTTCAGTAATTTGAATGTCTCAATCATATCTCCCCTCCTCCGCTATCAACCAATTTTTGCAACCCACAAATCCTCAACCTGTTCTCATATGGTTCATTCCACAGACCTGCTATCATCTTGGTCACTCGCCTCTGGATCCTCTCCACCTCCTCCCCATCAAGAAGAAACCTAGGTGACCAAATCTGAGCACAGTAGTCTAGATGGGGTCTTATCAAGGCTCGATACAGAGGAACAATAACCTGCTTGTCATCGTATTCTTCAGCAACCAAGTGATTTGATGAGCTGTTTTGGTCACTTTTGCAATGTGTCCCCTAAATTTCAATTCCTTATCTACCAACACTCCTAAATCTCGTGCCTCATCAATTTCCTGGAGCACGGTTCCACCAATGCAGTAAACTGCCGCCAATCTTTTCACCCCAAAATGCATAACCTTACATTTTGCCACATTAAACTGACATCCATTCTCCTTAGCCCAGACCTCCAATCTATCCAAATCATCCTGCAAAATTTTGACGTCATCTGCATTCACTATTGCCCTACCCAACTTCGCATCATCTGCAAACAAATGAACTGTTCCTCTCAGATCATTTCCTATATCATTTATGAACAAATTAAACAGCAGTGGTCCAAGAACAGATCCTTGTGGCACACCACTAGTCACAGGCCGTCTTGTGGACTCTACTCCCGAGTAAACCACTCTCTGATATCTCTCCGTCAACCACCCTCCTACCCATCTCACCAACCCTATGTCCATTCCCATATGCTGCAATTTACTGATTAGAATTCCATATAGAATCCTGTCAAAGGCCTTGGCAAGGTCCAGTAGAATCACCGTAAACCCATTACCCTTATCCAGTTCAGCCGTCACTGTGTTATAATACGTGAGCAAGTTACTGAGGCATGACCTACCCTTCACAAAACCATGCTGTCCCTGATACAGTATCCCATTTTCTTCTATCCAATCTTGTATTTTCCTCTTGACTATTTTCTCTAAAACCTTGACAATGATTCCTGATATGCTAATCGGTCGGTAATTTACTACAGCAGTCTTGGAACCACCTTTATGCAGTGGAACTATTTTCCCCTCTTTCCACCCGCTCGGGACTAACCCAGACCCGAGACTCAAATTAAACAAAATGGTCAAGGGTACTGACAATTCTTTAGCTGCTTCTCGTACAACACGAGCTGGTATACCATCCAATCCCACAGATGTATTGACATTGAGGTTATGCAATAGACTACTCACCTCCACTTCATTAACCATATCAGAAGTAAAGGTGGTAAAGTGAAATATTTAGTACAAGAAAGAAGATAGGGCTGTGTCTTAGGTCACATTGAAGTTAATTACTGTCTCACCCTGCTGTTAAATCAGCTATCAGGTGTGGATGATCTTCTGTGGAAATAACCCTAAACCTCACTGAGGATCACTCTCAACTCATCATTCCATGATACTCAGCAGTGGCTCCTCCCAGTGACAGGTAAAACCTACCACCAACCAGAAGTGCTCTACTCCCTTATTCCAAAGAGCAAGAGCTAGACCCAGGAGTTCACCGAGGTTAAATCAATGCAGAAATCATATATTTTTAATATACAAGTAGTAACGTGACATATCACCATATTATTAAATACTGTGGATCAGTGATAGTTTTGGAAGGTTTTACCTCTGGGTTACCAAGTATGTTATACTTGATAAGAAATTGTCTTCTTGTTTTAATCCTTTACCAAAACACAAACAAACAAAGTTTCTGTCTGAATTAAATATTTTTGTAACCAGTCTACTTGTGTATAGAAGCCGTTGACTTTGTATCACTTGCCTGAATATCTCATAATGCAAAAAAAAAATTGTCATAATGTTGCTATTTGGACCAGTTTTGACCTTTATTGCAGTCTCATCAGTGGATCTAACCCCATGTAGATACTGAGGTTAAATTGATGTAGAAAATCCTTATATTTTCTATATATATTGATTTAACTTTGGTGTATTCCTAGGTCTTTCTTACTTTTTAGTGACTGAGTAGGCAATTCAGTCTCCACTACTATCCAGTCAGAGATACTGTAGCTGGTTGCAACACATTTTACATCGGTGCCAGTTTAGGTTTGAGCAGTTGTTAAAAGAGTGTGCTGAAGCACTTTAACACTGCCCAAACTTAAATCGGAATGACCGTCTATTCATGACCAAGATTAAGAGGCTCATCCTCATAAATGTCAAGCAATAGTATCAAATTCATTGTTATCTTTGAGAACTGACACAATAAATAAATTGTACAGCCAAAAAAAGTTAATATTGAAGGACAGTGAAGCAAATTCCAAGTAAAAAGTATACTTTAAGTCAAGTTGCACAAAGGTCACTCCATTACAGTTAATCTGCTAATGACTCTACAGTCACCTTCAGGGATTAATGGCAGAGGAGAGTAATTATGCTTCATCTATTTGTGAGGTTAATCTCCTGTTCCATTGAAATATTCCACCTTCTACTGATATCTAGTTTTCAACCATTCTGTTAAGGCAATCCAGACCAAATATAGTAATGTGACTTGAGACAAAAGCTGACTTCTAACATCCTTTTCCTCTAGCTTCTACATAATGGCCTTGACTGTTGATGATGAACCAGTAGTATACCAGATGACATTTATTGGCACTTCCTTAACATACATTCTTTAATTTCAGACATAATTTGTTTTTCATGCTCTGATTAATGTTTGTAAACTAAAACCAGTCAAGGCACATAATATGTCATATTTTGGTATAATGTAAGAATTTTTTTTCCTACATATCAAATTATCTTCTGATTTTACCAAGTATAGTAAAGTGACTTGAGACAAAAGCTGACCTTCTAACATCCTTTTCCTCTACCTTCTACATAAAGGTCTTTCAATCTTGTGAATGTGACTTCATGGAGAGATTGCGAGCAGTTGATGATGGGGAAGAGAGACTGACTGTAAGTAAGCAAGAGGTGTATGGGGAGTTGAGTAAACTAGATGTTAATAAAGATGTGGGACTTGATAATATATCACCACTTATTCTGAAGGAATGTGCCAGGGAGTTGACACCTGCTTTGACATATTTTTTTAATACGAATCTTGCACTCGGTCAAGTTCCTAAGGAGTGGAAGGAGGGCAAGATTGTGCTACTTCATAAAGGAGGTGATCGAACTCAAACATCAAACTATAGGCCTATCTGTGTGTCAGGTGTTATGGTTAAGTTGTTGGAGAAGCTTGTGAGAACTAGGATACAGAGTTGGGTTGACTACAATGGTATTATCTTTGATGGACAGCATGGATTTGCTAAAGGGCGATCATGTTTTAGTAATCTACTTACTTATTATAATAAAGTGACTGCTTCCTTGGACAGATGAGAAGGCTTATCATGAGGCTTTTGATAGAGTACCTCATGATAAGTTAGCAGTCAAACTAGAGCAGATGAGGTTGGATATTAAATTAGTGCATTGGATTGGAGACTGGCTATCTGATAGGTATCAACAAGTTATGTATGGTGGAGCAATATCAAGGAAAGGGAAAGTCACTAGTGGAGTGCCTCAGGGGTCTGCTTTAGGGCCATTACTGTTTGTATATTGTATATTAATGATATTGGTGAAGATTTGGATGGAGATGTTGTTTGCAGATGATGCAAAGTTGGGACGAGCCATGAAGAGTAGTGAAGATGTTGTGGCCTTACAAGAAGACTTGAATAAATTGAGTGATTGGGCATGGAAATGTGAGTTCAGTGTTGCACAATGTAAGGTTTTAAAATTTGGAAAACAAAGATGGGATGCAGAATTTATGCTTGGTAAGGATATATTGTTGGAGGTAGAGGAAATAAGAGATCTATGGGTGATAGTGGATAAGGATCTGAAATTTAGGGGACACATAGCCAAAATTGTGAAGATAACACAAAGGCTTCTGGGAATGATGCGGAGGACACTGACATGTAGAAGTAGGGAGATTCTTGTTCTGTTGTATAAGGCTTGGATTAGGCCACACATTTGATTTCTGACCTCTGGAATGTTGAGTATGAGGAAAGATTGAGAAGATGTAATTTGCAGAGTCTGGTGGACAGGAGGAAGAGGAGAAATATGATAGAGACCTACAAGTTGGTAAGGGGTTGTTATAGGATTAATGCTGGAGAAGTTCTACAGAAAATAGTGTGAGATCGGGGAAGAACGAGAGGTCATCCCTGGTAACTGTGTAAAGAGGGTGTGAGTAGGGGAGTGAGAGGCAGGTTTTTTTCATGCAGAGTTGTAAATGATTGGAATGCCTCTGCGGCATCTGCAAGGAGTTTGAATGTGTTTAAGACATGGTATGATGAGCTGTGTGTGTGTGATAAAAGGACCTCCCTGATGAGTCTTTGACTCCATGAGGTCTTGGGGGTAATAATAATAATAATGGCCTTGCCTATTGATGATGAACCAATCGTATACCAGATGACATTTATTGGCACTTCCTTAACATACATTCTTTAATTTCAGACATAATTTGTTTTTCATGCTCTGATTAATGTTTGTAAACTAAAACCAGTCAAGGCACCTAATATGTCATATTTTGATATAATGTAAGAATTTTTTTTCTTACATATCAAATTATCTTCTGATTTTAGATTTTTAATTCATAAAATTTAATTATTAAGATTAATAATTTTTAATAATGTGTGTTATTTCACTATGATTTATGTACTAGTCTTGTGTCAGAAATTTTGAACACCTTGAATACCAAAAAACCTTTTGGCCCTGATGATATTTTATCAGTTTTTTCCCCCCAAAACCTGTTCTCTGTGGATGGAAACAAGCCTATATTCAGTTTTGATCAAAAAAAAAAAAGTGAGAAAGACATTGGTTTGCCAGTGAACTGTTGAATTGCCATTACTATTTTTTATTAAGATAATGGATAAATCAATTACATCACTTGAGAAAGTCCACCAATTGGCAAGTACTACTACTATGGATTTTACTATTCTCAATGTATTGCAAATCTCTTTGTCTACACTACCCACCCATGGACTTGCTCCATGCAAAGGTTGGAGGCACTCACTTTGTCACTTCACATTTTGATTAGTGGCATATAGATCCTGCTTACCAAACATACTACTACTAGCTTATACACCAGGCAGTGCAAATCCTTTGCATTGCCTGGTGTGAGAACTATCAGCCTATTTGTTGGAGTCCCAAAGTGCCTCAATTAAACAGGTTAGTTGTCTTACACTAGCACATTCAATAAACAAAGTTTCCAGATAATGTAATCCTGCTCCACTCACAGTACTAATGTGCTGTAGGTTATAACCTTTTGTGCTAGCATTAGTTGATCAAGTGGTGATCATACTTGCTCTCCAACCTGCAGGTAGTGGGTTTGAATCCTACCATTGTCATGGATGTGTGTAAATATTGTAGTTGGGAGATGAAATTCAAAAGTAAAAAAACCACATTTTGGATGGGAGTTACATTAAAGAAATGATCATATATAAAAAAAAAATTAAATGATCGGACTCTATGCATGCTGGCATTTTTGGATTTGTGTAGTCTTTGTATGTCTTTATATAATCGCCGAATAACTAAAGTTTATATAATGGCTAAACAAGTATATTAAAATCAAGGTTGATATTTAAATAGTTTTTCAGTGCATGCATTCTGTATATTAATATTTTTCCTCTGTTACCAATCGTGGAAAATTTTTGATGTATTACAATACTTGTCTGAATTTGCTGTGGTCAGAAAATACCTTGACATATTAATTCTTTAACTCTCCAGTGGCACAATTGGTTAGTGCATAGTACTTATGAGACAGTATCTGTGATTTATGCTGAGGGTGAGTTCAAGCCTCACTTGGGGAAAAGTTACTTTTGGGATAGTTAGTATAAAATGTTTGGATAGCAGTGGGTCTCGAGGGGGCTTTTGCACTTTGTGTACACTAAAGCCAGGAGCATTCGGAATACAGGGAAGGCATTTTTGGCATTGGTTACTTCATCCTGTCCAAAGGTTACTGGCATTAGTGAGACATGGCTGATAGAATGTGATATAGTTAGTGGGATAGAATGTAAAGGTATAATAAAATTAGTTTAATCCTTTATCCAAGTGTGCGCAAACAAAGTTTGCGCCTGAAAGTATCTTCAGGACTGGGGTAAGGTGGTACAACACCAGGGAAACTCATTGCAAAGGTGGAGCAAGCTACCAACACTCCTATCTCAGTATCTCCTATAATGCAAAATACATCTCCTTGTGGATATGTCTAATGTTATGCATTAAGGGAAGGGCCACTACCCAGACTAGTTTCGACCTTTATTGAGGTCTCTTCAGTGGGAGCCAGGCCCAAGTGGAGATACCAGGCTAAAGCATTAGCAGGTCATCTCTACCTATAGGAGTTGCCAAATGGTGTGCCACCCTTTTTAAATAAATTACTCTGGATTTAGAGAAAGATGTTGAAAGTTTATTTTTCACTTGGTTAGAGTGAAAAATAAACTTTTCAAACTTTTCAAAAACTCTCCCACTGAAGAGACCTCAATAAAAGGTCGAAACTAGTCTGGGTAGTGGCCCTTCCCTTAATGCATAACATTAGACATATCCGCAAGGAGATGTGTTTTGCATTATAGGAGATACCGAGATAGGAGTGTTGGTAGCTTGCTCCACCTTTGCAATGAGTTGTCCTGGTGTTGTACCACCTTACCCCAGTCCTGAAGATACTTTCAGGTGCAAACTTTGTTTGCGCACACTTGGATAAAGGATTAAACTAATTTTATTATACTCTAACCAAGTGAAAAATAAACTTTCAACATCTTTCTCTAAATCCAGAGTACTTTATTAAAAAAGGGTGGCACACCATTTGGCAACTCCTATAGGTAGAGATGACCTGCTAATGCTTCGGCCTGGTATCTCCACTTGGCCCTGGCTCCCACTGAAGAGACCTCAATAAAGGTCGAAACTAGGCTGGGTAGTGGCCCTTCCCTTAATGCATAACATTAGACATATCCGCAAGGAGATGTGTTTTGCATTATAGGAGATACTGAGATAGGAGTGTTGGTAGCTTGCTCCACCTTTGCAATGAGTTGTTCTGGTGTTGTACCACCTTACCCCAGTCCTGAAGATACTTTCAGGCGCAAACTTTGTTTGCGCACACTTGGATAAAGGATTAAACTGATTTTATTATACTCTAACCAAGTGAAAAATAAACTTTCAACATCTAGAATGTAAAGGGTATAGTGGATTCAGGGAAGATAGAGAGAAAAGAATGAGGAAGGAGTATTATTGATGATAGCTGATGAACTGCAACTAAAGTGAGTAGAAGTTCAACTGCAGGCCAATGAAAATAGCACATCTGAGGCTATCTGGTGTGAAATAGAAGCCAGCAGAACAAAATATACAGTTGGATGCTACTATAGACCAGGAGATGAAAAAAATGATGAGGATAGCATGCATTGGAAAATAGGCCCAAAAAAACTTTCTACATCTTTCTCTCATCCTGAGATTTTTGTTTAATAAGGTCAAAGCACCAAGTGGCAACTTGTATAGGTAAAATTTATAAGTTCTGCATTACTTCAACTTTGGCATCTCAGGGTCTGGCTCTCACTGATGAGACCTCAATAAAGGTCGAAACCGGTCTGGGTAGTGGCCCTTCCCTTAATGCATAGCATCATGCATGTCTGCAAGGAGATGTGCTTTGCATTAGAGGAGATACTAAGGGAAAGTGATCAGAGCTTACTCCACCTTTACCCTGAATTGTGCCTCAGACCTGAAAATACTTCAAGCGCAAACTTGACTTACCTGTCTGTTTGCTTACTTGGGAAAAAGGATTAAAACCAAGTTTATAAAATTGCTTGGCATCTTTAATGTGCTGACCAATCAGCATATCAGGAGTTGTTAAGGTGCTGTTGAAGTTGGTCAAGAGCAAAATGCAGTAATGAATTGATGGAAATAGGATAATACTGAATGAGGGAAATATGGTTTTGTGAAAGACGGGTAATACCTTAGTAACTTGCTCACATTTTATAATACAGTGATTGCTGATTTGGATAAAGGTAATGGGTTTAGAGTGATACTGCTGGACTTTGCAAAAGCTTTTGACAGGATACCACATGGAATTCTAATCAGTAAACTGCAGCACACGGGGATAGATATAGGACTGGTGAAGTGGATATGAGGGTGGTATCAGAAAGTAGTTTATTAAGGAGTAGAGTCCAGAAGAAGGCCTGTAACTAGTGGTGTGCCACAGGGCTCTGTTCTTGGGCTGCTGTTTTGTTTTTTGTCATCTGTGAACAGGATCAGAACTAACCAGGACAGATGTGGCTACCTGCTACACAAATGGAAACTGTCAGACCACCCTTATTGTGACTGTTCCCACATAGTCCAAACAATCACTCATATTGTGAACGACTGCCCAAGGTGCCAATTTCATGGTAACCTCCAAGACATCCACATGGTGATGGATGAAGCCCTGGATTGGCTTTCTGGACTAGACATTAACTTATAACTGCATTTTATTATTTTTTGCCATAAGAATAAAATAAAATAAAAACTGTATTGCCACCAAAATGTGCATAATTCATGATCTACTAATGTAGTCTAGTACTTACAAACATTCTTGGACTTCATAAACAGTGTCACATTGGGTGCTGTTGAGTTGAAAGTATCAATGTCTCTTTTTACTGAAATGATAACTGGACAAATTTTCAAAAGAGAAGTATCCCAACAGTGTCTGAGTTGCCATTAGGAATACTGCATTTTCTGTAATTGACATATTTTTATGGTCTGCAGGAATCTGGGTCATTGGGTATTGCATCTGAGCTTGAAGTTAATCATGTTGACAATTATGTACATCTAAATCTCTTTTTATGCGAATTTGTTTTACGCAAATTCGGAGTTACGCGAATTGGGATATCAAAAATAATTTTTTTTATGTGATTTTTATTCACTTTTACGCAACCAACCTAAAGCCTAAGTTAGGAAAAAATCCGTAATTCAAGAAAATTCTGAGAATTTTGTGAATTTTTAATTGAAACGAGAATTGCATTCTCGTTTCAATTAAGAAAATTCTAAATTCTTACGAATTTCATTTATTGGGAATTCCACGAATTACATAACTGACTGTGCATAAAAAAAGCAGTTCTTTGCAGTTTGAATTTGGTGTTTGAGTAGACAACACAGTTACCGCATTTTTTGCATTTTTTAAGTGAAATCAAAATAAAAATCGCATTATAAAATTAATAATTTTGCCAAGAAATAATAAATGGTAAGCTATATGTAATTTTCAAACTTTCATTTCATTAACCAAAGATTTTAATCCAGCCCTCACATGATGTTGCCGATAACTAAAAAAAAAAAAAAAGGAAAGCTATTTCCTTGGATATAAAAATTCAAATGTTAGATCGTCTTCAAACTGGGGAAGGCTGTGGGTAAGCATTTTGGAGTCCTTAAATCAACTGTCAGATCTATAAAGAAAAATGAAGAGGCTATTAGAAAAGAGGTATGTTCTGGTACAAAATCAAGTGCGAAATTATCATCATACACAAGAGACGTTGTTTTAGAAAAAGCCAAAAAAGCTTTAGTGATGTGGATAGAAGATAATGTACAAAAAAGAATGCCAGTTGACGGAAATTCCATCAAGCAATCAGCATTGAGATTTTATGAACAGATTAAAAAACTGCAGCCAGATACTTCATCTCAATCGAGGAAAAAATATGAATTTCATGCAAGCAATGGTTGGCTGTCTAAGTTTATTAAAAGACATGCTCTTTGTAATATAAAAATTAAAGGTGAAATGGCTTCTGCTGATGAAACAGCTGCTAAAGCATTTCCACAAAATCGTGCTAAAATAATTGAAGATGGAGGTTACACTCGTGAACAAGTTTGGAATATGGATGAAACCGGCATTTTCTGGAAAAAATGCCAAACAGAACTTACTTATCAAAAATGCAAAAAACTCTTGGTGGGTTCAAAGCAGCAAAAAATCCTTTGCTGCTTTGAATCCACCATAATACTCCTATTTTGTTCGAACGCTTTAGGAGATCGGATGTTAAAACCACTGCTTATAAATCGATCATTAAGACCACGGCCAATGAAAGGCATAGATTTTCAAAAATTGCCAGTTCATTGGATGGCCAACAAAAAAGCTTGGGTGACCATTGATAATTTCACTGAATGGTTCCACAAACATTTTGTGCCAGAAGTTAGACATTATTTGAATGACAAGGGTCTCAAATTTAAAGTGCTTTTGATTCTTGATAATGCAGCCAGTCATCCTGCCATATAACACCCAAATGTGCAATTTTTTTTCTGCCGCCCAATACCACATCATTGCTACAACCTCTAGATCAGGGTATAATTGCAACTTTTAAAACATATTATGCCAGACGAACATTTCAGTACATTTTGAACAAGCTAAATGATGATGAAACACTGTCAGTTATGGATGTGTGGAAAAAATTTTCAGTTATGGACTTTTTTGATCAGGTTCGATTATCGTTATCTGAATTGAGACCAGAAACTATGAATGCATGTTGGAAACTATTTGACTCGCATGTGTTAAAGAGAATGCTCCTGTTCCCTTCAATCATACTGCAGAATTCCCCAATATAATAAGTTTGGCATGTGAAATTGACAGAGAAGGATTCGATGATCTTACGTCAGCAGATATCGAAGAATTGTTAATTGATAAACCTCTTAGCGAAGACGAAATAGTGGAGATTGTTTCTGAGATTCCTGAAAGCGAAGAAGTTAATGATAACGAACAAGATAATCCTACTTTTACTGCTGATATAATTAAAGAAGGTCTTAAACTGGCCAGTAATTTAGGCAATTATTTTGCCTGACATGATCCAAATGAACATGCTGGGAAATTTTCACATGAGCTTAAGTTGTTAATGTCTTCATACAGAGAATTATATCGCGACTTATCTAAAGCCTCAACACAGCGATTAATAACTGAGTTCATGCCTAAAACTATTGAAACAACCAGTGGTGCTTTTGTTCAAGACATGCCAGTAGAATTCCATAAGTTGAGGTGGAAGTCGATGATGATAATACCATTATTACAGTCTAACGAAAAATGAAAACTTTCGCATTTATTGTCAGTAACTGATAACGAATAACATAATTTTTTATAGAATCCGTAGCAAACAACTGAAACGAATATGTTTTTTTTAAAGTTATTAAAATTCATTATATGTATGTGTGTTCTCCATGAAATGTAAATAAAAATCTTATGATCCTAACGAATTTATTGTTTGTTTTTTTCATTATTTTGCTTATATTTCAGGTTTGGAACCAATCTTCAATTTTTTCTATGGAGTCATTAGTTCTTTTTACGCAAATTCTATTTACGCATAATTTTTAGGAACGTATCTATTGCGTAAAAAGAGGTTTAGGTGTACTTTCAACAGTACAGTAGAGAGTAGTCTAGGAACAAGTGGTAGGTGGACATTCTTGGAGATCCTAAGAGAGTTTTTTTGGAAAGCATTAATAGAGTATTTACTTCAGTACCATTTTAAATAAATGCAATTCTTTGAAGAGGCAGTTATAAGCTGTGGAAGACATGTAATGAAGTAAACATCATTTCATCAGCGATGAAGTAGGCATTATTATATCATCATTGATGTAATGATGAAAGTTTATTTTTCACTTGGTTAGACTATAATGAGTTTAGTTAATCCTTTATCCAAGTGTGAGCAAACAAGGTTTGTGCCTGAAAGTGTCTTCAGGACTGGGGTAAGGTAGTACAACACCAGGCAACTCGTTGCAAAGGTGGAGATAGCAATGAGAGGCCATTCCAACCTATAGGAGTTGCCAAAGGGTGTACAACCTTATTATTAAATTACTCCAGATTCAGAAAAGATGTTGAGAGTTTATTTTTCACTTGGTTAGACTATAATGAGTTTAGTTTAATTTTTTATCCAAGTGTGAGCAAACAAAGTTTGCGCCTGAAAGTGTCTTCAGGACCGGGGTAAGGTAGTACAACACCAGGCAACTCATTGCAAAGGTGGAGCAAGCTCTCATCACTCCTATCTCAGTATCTCCCATAATGCAAAGCCCATCTCCTTGCGGATATGTGTAATGCTATGCATTAAGGTAAGGGCCACTACCCATACCGGTGTCGACCTTTACTGAGGTCTCGTCAGTGGGAGCCAGGCCCAGTAGTGGAGACACCAAGGCAGAAGCAATGAGAGGTCATCCCAATCTATAGGAGTTGCCAAAGGGGGTGTACAACCTTATTATTAAATTACTCTGGATTCAGAGAAAGATATTGAGAAGTTTATTTTTCACTTGGTTAGACTATAATGAGTTTAGTTTAATTCTTTGTCCAAGTGTGAGCAAACAAAGTTTGCACTTGAAAGTGTCTTCAGGACTGGGGTAAGGTAGTACAACACCAGGAACTCATTGCAAAGGTGGAGCAAGCTCTCATCACTCCTATCTCAGTATCTCCCATAATGCAAAGCACATCTCCTTACGGATATCTGTAATGCTATGCATTAAGGCAAGGGCCACTACTACCAGTTTCGACCTTTATTGAAGTCTCGTCAGTGGGAGCCAGGCCCAGTAGTGGAGACACCAAGGCAGAAGCAATGAGAGGTCATCCCAACCTATAGGAGTTGCCAAAGGATGTAGAACCTTATTATTAAAGACACTTTCAGGTGCAAACTTTGTTTGCTCACACTTGGATAAAGGATTAAACTAAACTCATTATAGTCTAATCAAGTGCAAAATAAACTCTAAACATCTTTCTCTGAATCTGGAGTAATTTAATAATAAGGTTGTACACCCTTTGGCAACTCCTATAGCTTGGGATGACCTCTCATTGCTTCTGCTTTGGTGTCTCCACTACTGGGCCTGGCTCCCACTACTGAGACCTCAATAAAGGTCGAAACCGGTATGGTGGCCCTTGCCTTAATGCATTACACATATCTGCAAGGAGATGTGCTTTGCATTATGGGAGATACCGAGATAAGAGTGATGAGACCTTTCTCCACCTTTGCAACGAGTTACCTGGTGTTGTACTACCTTATCCCAGTCCTGAAGACACTTTCAGCTGCAAACTTTGTTTGCTCACACTTGGATAAAGGATTAAACTAAACTCATTATTGATGTAATGATGTTTACTTGAAGTGGAGTGAACATTCAAATTGAGCATATTTATTCCTCATGCAGCAGATAAAATGAATTTCCTGCGTTAGCTTTTGGTCTGTTATCATTTGGTATATTTTATATAATCTTTAAGATATTTTATATTAATTTCATATACACTTGTATACAAATTGAAATACATTTTATTTGATCTTGGCATAATTATTTGTAGATAATGTCAGGATGCAGGGAGACTGATGCTCGTGCCAGGATTACTTTAGCAGAATGTTTAGGAGAAATTGGAGCAGTAGACCCTGGCAGGTTATTTTGTTATGTTTTCCTCTATTTTAGAAAATACTATGAATTTATTTAGCATTTTAGGTGGTTTTTTTTTTTCTACTCCATACAATACATTTATTATTATGTATTTTCAACAAAATTAACATTTGATGTATACTGTTGTCTTACAAGAATGCTGCATTGATAATATTTTCTCGAAATCATGGAAAAAATGAAAAAAGTACTGTTACCTGCTGACTTGTACTGAGCAAAAGCATACAACATAATAGTGTATTCTCCTGTTACTCTACAGTGACTGAGATGCAGAAAGTAAATGAGTATTACATGATTCATATCTTGTGAGGTCAACCAACTTTTCCCTGATGATGTCTATGTAACAAGAAAGAAATATCATAGGCAATAAACTACATACATTAACTGTTATTAACAGTATAATATATTAATTATCTATATCTCTCCTTGAACACATTCAAGGAGTATATGGAATGGGCTGCAGTAGCCCCTTCCATATACACCCCAACACACTACAAGAATAACCTACACCTCATATGCTTCCTAGACATCATGCTAACAGCACTTCTATGTGGCTTCCAGGGATGACCCTGTGCTCTACCTCCACCATCCACAAGCTACAAAATATTGCTTGTCTTTCTTGTAAGATCCTCTTCGTTTTTTTCATATCTCCTATCTCCTCTGCCTATTCATTAAACTATGAAGATCATAATCCCTCAATCTGTCCTCATGTACAGCATTCCATAGCCCAGTTATCATTTTGGTTACCTACTGCTGAATCTTTTTAATTGTCTCCTCATCTCCTTGGATACTAGATCATATCTTTTTTGAAGTAGATGAACCAATAACACATCAGTGCCATGTGTGGGGTATGATAGGTCTAGAGTGGAAAAGAAGTTTATGTACATTTTTCTGGAAGAATTGTAGGTTGTAGTTGCTCAAAATACATCCTCTGTCCAAAAAGAAACCAAACTTTTCGAAAATAGAAGAAATTAGTGGCGCCACCTGTTGTATCTTTTTGTTGTCGAAAGTGACAACCTTCTTTAGTGTTGTGTCAATGTTTATGACATTTGTTTCATTAGAAGCCGAGTTATAGTGCCAAGAGAGACAGTGTGTTTTGACAAATGGTCGGAAAATGAGTTTCAAACAGAGACCTGCTATTGACTTTTGTTAAATTTGATAAAAGTTTTACCGAAGCTCGAATGCTTCAAAAAGCATACGGAGATGAATGCTTATCCCACACTGAAGTTTATGAGTGGTTTAAAGCGATTTCAAAGTGGTCGTGAGACGCTTGAAAGCCGGGCCATCCAAAAACTGGACTGAGCAAAGTTAACATCCAAAAATTGCATGATTTAATCAAAGAAAACCCGAAATCGTCTGTGAGATTGATTGAAGATGAATTGGAGAATTCAAAATCAACTGTGCACAACATTTTGACCGATTGTTTGGGCCTTTGTAAATTGAATTCGTGATTTGTTCCCCACAAGTTGACGATGACCAAAAAATGTAGGAATTGAACACTTCAATGACCTCCATTAAAACCGCTCGTAAGGAATCAAACTTCCTTGAAATGATTGTTACTAGTGACGAAACGTGGTGTTTTGAGTATGAGCCTGAATCAAAGCGCCAGAGTGCTGAGTGGAGACCACCAGAAGAGGGGCATCTAAAAATTTCGCTTGGAGAAGTCAAAAGTAAAGACAATGCTGATTTGTTTCTACGATTCAAGGGCATTATCCACAAAGAATTCGTTCCGCCTGGCCAAACGGTCAATGGTGAGTTTTATCTTGAAGTTTTGAAGTAATTGATAGCGAGAATTTGTCACGTATGGCATGAATATCATGATGAAGGAAGCTGGTCACTTCTGCACGATAATGCACCATCTCATCATTCGAACATTGTGAGTGAATACATGAATGGTGCTAAATCAGATGAATATGGCGAGTGATCGCCGTATTCACCTGATTTAGCACCCTGTGACTTCTTTCTCTTCCCCTGACTTCATTTGCCAATGAAAGGAGAGCGATACAATACCATTGAAAATGTTCAAGCAGCAGTATCCCAAAAACCGATATAAAAAACTCATTTAACAAGTTAATTGACTGTGCCAAATGCTGTATCCAAGCTGAGGGAGAGTATATTGATTGTAATAAATTATTTGAATAATTATAATTGGCCTGTGTTTTATTTTCAATCAAAAGTTCGGTTTCATTTTGGACAGAGGGTGTACTTCATGAGGAAGGTTGTTCCAGAGAACAGAGGTAGAAGGTAGATAGAGTAAAAAGAGGAATAGGAGAAGCAGGTTTGATGTGTTTGCAGTTACAATGAAAAGAGATACTGGACAGCTGCTGCTTTCTTTTTAACAGGCCCAACAGAAAAATGATGTCTCCCAGTTCAATCAAGCAGTGATGCAACTACCTGCAAAACAGATAGTGCTGAAACATTGCATCTGTGAGATAGAGCTTGAAGCTATAAAGAGAGGTATTACCTTTGATTAAATTTCTCTTCTATGGATAGAAGAGAAATTTCTTCCTAGAATCCATGCTCACAAACAGAAAAATTCGGGTCCATATGAGGAAGGAGAAGTAGATCCATATTCCTTCCGAATGGCTCTCCCCCCCCAGGACTCTGTTTTGGCTCCAACTCTTTTTAACATCTATAACGTGGACATTTCCTCAACAAGATCAAGCAAATATATGTATGCTGATGATATGCTAATACTTCACCAATCGCCTTCTTTTGACCCTCTGGAGGACACCTTGAACACAGATTTAGAGATTCTTTAGAATATTTCGAGCAGTGGCACTTAATGCCAAACTGTACCAAAACAGTGTCCACACCTTTCCATTTTAACAACAAAGAGACAAACTGCCAACTCAATCTAATTTTCTGTGGCAGCAGTCAAGCATGATCCTCATCCACAATACTTAGGAGTGAATCTGGATAAAAGTCTGACCTACAGAAATCACATTTATAAAGTAAAAAACAAAATAAAAACGAGAAACAACATCATCTGAAGACTAAGTGGAACTAGCTGGGTTGCAGAACCGAGGTACTTAGGATCTTGAACCTGGTCCTTGTTTACTCTGCTGCAGAGTACTGTGCACCAGTCAGGGAAAGAAGTGCTCACACAAACATTATTGACTTCCAACTGAACATAACCATGCACATGATTAGTGGGACCTTGAAATCTATCCCCTCTGCCATGGCTACCAGTGCTTTCCAACATAGCTCCACCAAATATACGAAGAAGACAGGCTTCACTAAAAGAATGGAGAAAATTACAAATAACTCCTTATTGCTTCTCCATTCAACTCTTATAAATCCCCCTAGAACCTGGTTGAAGTCAAGGTACCCATTTGGGACATAACCAGAGTCTTTTTTTTTTTTGGCCCAGCACCTTCGATTCACAACATGTGGAGCCAACAATGGACTATGAACTTGCCAACAAATGGTTCTCTTGTGATAGACCCCTGCAGCTGCCAGCCCAGCTTCAACCTTCCTAGAAGACTGTGGACAACTATCAACAGAATCAGGGTGAACCAGGGCAGATGTGGCTACCTCCTACATAAATATGACAAATAGTCATTACTGTGACTGTCCCTTTGCTGTTTCCATGGTGACCTGCAGGAGATACATGAAGTGTTAAAGGAGGCACTAGAGTGGCTTTCAACATTGGACATTGAACTATAGCTGATCTCTGTGGTAAGAATACCTACCTGCCTATGGATAGCATCAAGCATGCTTAGAAAGGTTTTAGGTACACTAACTAAAACATGAGCAGTATTCTAAGGATGGGTACATTTGGGATTACATAGAGATAGCAGATGGGCCGGTAACAAATAGCATCCTGAGCAGAAGAGTTTTTCAGATTCTGAGTAAGAAATGTGATGTGTTTATGCTAGGAGAGGCTGGAAATAAATGTTAGTCCAAACTGAGAAATGCAATCCTGTTTGGTGATTTATGTATTGCTGAAGGTAAGAGTAGATGAGTTGAGATTCCTTTTGTGAGAAAAAAGGCAAAACTGCATTTTGGTGGTATTGAAGTTGACCATATTGTCCTCAGCTTGTTCAATGATGTATGGAGATCAGTGTCTAAGGCACTGGTTAAAGATGATCTTAAAGCTTGGGATGTCTGAGTACTGCATGGCTTGTTAAATGATAAATGGGGCATATTTTCATCGGAAAAACTGTGAATAGGATTGGTAGTATTGAAAGCAGGTAATTTATGTATGCTAGAAAGAAAGCAGATGATAGAAAAGAAAGCCTTGAGTCAGTCCTGCATTGGTGGTGAAGCTCAAAGAGATGGAGCAATCCACCACGATATTCTTTAAATGACCAGAGAGAAATCTGACTACCTAATCAATGAGAGTGGCAAGTAGACCAATGGATGACAATTTGATTATCAGATCTTGATGCACTGGACATGTCAAGAGTGAGAGTACATGCTTTTTCAAACCTCTGCATGGCATGTATAGAGTGACAGATAATGCAGGCAGAGCTCAGCCATGGACCTTGAACAGTGGAATGCAAATTGGTGGTTGTTTATTAACTCATGTGCCTGTAGGTAATAAGAGAAATCGACTGTTAATAACTTTCTCATTTATTTTGGTAAGCATTGAGGTATTGGCAATTGGTTGGTAGTTGGATGGCAGACTTTTATCTTCTCTTTTTGGGAAGAGATTAAATAGTTTTAATGGAACATGAACACTAGATATTTTAAAATCACTTACATATTGCACATGTAACAATTTTATTCAAAAAGTCCAACATATTTCATTCAATGTTACATGGACAGTATCAGGTAGGAGGCCGTTAACTGCGTTCAAAACATGAGTGACAATAATGAGTCATCAATCATGCGTGTATTAGCTTGTGTTTCGGTCACAGCTGAAGTACATGATATTATATTATTAGAGTTCAAAGGAACAATTGTAGAAATTTGCATAGCTAAAAAAAAAATAATTTAAAATAAGAGTAATTAAAAAAACAGAAACTTATGTACAGTTAATAGTGATCATTTTCCAAAACTTTCATATTGGTATGGAGTCTGATCGATTCAGGTTCAGATGATTTCCAGTCTGGGCCCACTCTAAGTCCAGTTTACTTCAGCTCCTAGAGAAAATAAACTCCTTATACCACCATATCACGTTCATTATTGAATGTGAATCCAATAACCACTCTTTTTGGATACTTTAATATAATTTGGATAAGTTTTCAGTTTTTTTGGAAGCCAACCATTACTGGCAGATACATTCACTTGTCTTCCCACCACCATATCAAATGTGTATTATCAAGAATCTTGTACATAGAGCTCATACAATCTGCTCTTCTGATTCCCTTTTGTTAGAAACTGAATAAAATTAAAAGCAATCTGATATGTAATGGATACAAAAAATCTACCATTTAAAAAATTATTGATAATTATTATTCTTCTACCAGACAATGTGAAAAGAATTTCAATACACAAAGTTGTGGAAAGGGTGCAAAGAAGAGTTACAAAGATTATATCTGGATTACGGGATCTAGATAATGAGGACAGATTTCAAGTATGTGAAAATTACAGACTGGTTAACAGAAGAAAGAGTGGTGATATGATTGAGCTCTATAAACTTTTGAATGGATATTATAGGATATTGTCTGATGGAATTTTTTGTTATATGGAAGGTGGGAAGAGAACACAGGGGCATCCATGGACATTTGTTCATAGTGAAGAATGGGGTAAGAGCTAGGTTTTTCCTCTCATAGAGCAGTGAGCGAGTGGAGTAGTTTGCCTTTAGGGGTAGTGAGTGCATCTAGTGTGCTTAAGGGTCAAAGCTGTATAACTGAGAGGAGACCTCCACATAGCCTTTAAAGGAATGCGGAGAACCGACCAGGGCTTCTGACCTAATGTCCAATCCTCACCTTCTCGTGGTGCACCCTGTTGGGTATCTACTTTGATACTGAACGAACGAGGATGGGCTGGCAATTTGGGATTTAGCCGACCAAATTGTATTCTTATTGATTAAACCAAAATAAAAAATGATGGTACGACATGACAAAATTTCATGCCGGCTGGGGCGTCGCCCGGCTAAACAAGGCCCCTGTTGTTTTCGCCAGGGAACCAGGGCGAACAGCGAAAAGTCAGCTACTGGAACAAATCTGAAAACAAACCCCACTCAATATCACCAGAGTTAAAGATCGGTACTATCAACGTAAGAAGCCTGAATGGCAAAGAAATGGAGCTAGCTGAGGAATTAGATAAGTACCAAATCGACATAATAGGGGTGACTGAAACAAAAAAGACCAAAACTGGTGAGATCTTTCTGAGCAATAAATACAAAATGTTATATTCAGGCAATGACAATCAAGGAAAAGAAGGAGTAGCCATAGTATTCAACACAAAATACGAGGCTAATCTTCTTGAATGGCAGTCAGTATCAAGTAGAGTAATGTGGGCAAATATGAGAATGGGGAACTGGACAATGAGACTTATTTGTGCCTATGGTCCCACAGAAGGTTCTACTAAGGTAGAAGTGGAGGAATTTTTTGACGCTTTAGAAAAAGCAACTGACACAATGAAAAAGGAAAAGTTGGTCCTTGTTGGGGATCTAAATAGCAGAGTAGGAAATGATTGTGAGACATACAATAATATTTTGGGAAAATTTGGAGAAAAGAGCAAAGCTAATAATAATGGCAAATATCTGTTGGATTTCTGCTCAGGACATGGACTGGTTATTACTAACACAATGTTCCAACATAAAAATGTGCACAAATTCACATGGAGAGAAGAGGCAAGGAATAATAAAAGTCTCATTGATTATGTTATTGTTGATAGTGATGTTTTCTCCCTGGTGCAGGACACCAGAGTATACAGAGGATTTGAAATTTTAAGCGATCACTATTTAGTCTTGAGCAGGATAAAATTGAATTTCATATTGAAAAGAATAACATGTAAGAAAATTTTAAAGCGAATAAAAGTGGAGCAGCTCTCAGATGTGAACTGTAGACTAAAATACAGAAAGATTATTGAAAAGAAAAGGAAAGACTTTGAGAACAGGAATCAAACCTTGGAGATACAGTGGCAAACTCTGAAGAAAACATTGATTGATTCTGCCAGAGAGGCATGTGGTGAGGTTGTGTGCAAGGATAAAAAAATCAGAACTCCCTGGTGGACACAGGAAGTTAAAGAGGCAGTGAAGGAAAAGAAGAAAGCATATCAAAAGTTCCTGGCAAATAAGTCAGCTTTTACTCTTACAGAATACAGAGACAAATGTAAGAAAGCTAAACAGTGTGTAAAACTAGCTAAACAAAAGTCATGGGTGGACTTTGGCAAGAATATAGAAAATAAATAGCAAGAAGGTGGCAAAATATTCTGGAGGTTGTTGAAGAAGCTTAGGAATGGAGGCAAGAATGCTGTAAAAGGAGTTAGAGATGATAAAGGTGACATGAAAACAGGAGAAAAATATATCTGAAGTATGGAGTAATTACTTTGAAAAACTGCTAAATGAAACAAGCAGTGATGACAGCACAGTGATAAAAAGCACTGACCAGGCATGCAGTCAGGAATACATATCCATACTTGAACTAGAAAAAGCCATCAAAGGCTTGAAATGTGGAAAGGCAGCAGGAGTAGGTGATATTCGACCAGAAATGCTGAAGTATGGTGGTATAAAAGTGTTACAGTGGCTGCACTGCATAGTTCAGAAAGCCTGGACAGAGGAACGAATTCCCGATGATTGGAGTAGAGCTCTCATAGTACCCATATATAAAAAGGGAAATAAAACTGAATGTGAGAATTACAGAGGTATTTCCCTACTGAGTGTTCCAGGCAAGATTTATGCAAGTATATTTGAGAAACGGTTGAGAAGAATTATGGAAGAAAAGCTTGGTGAAGAACAAGCTGGATTCAGGCCAAATAGAGGCTGTCAGGATCAGATCTTCACTTTACGATGAATAGTCGAGAAAGCATGGGAATATAACAAAGATCTGTATTTAAATTTTGTCGATTTGGAAAAGGCATATGACAAGGTGCCAAGAGAGAAGCTATTCAATACGCTGCAGTTATATGGTGTCAATGGAGCATTATATCAAGCAATACTTAGTCTTTATTTGATTTGTAAGTCAGCAGTTAGAATTGAAGGAAGTACAGGAAGATGGCTTAATGTTAAATCTGGTGTGAGACAAGGATGTGCATTATCCCCTCTGTTATTCATTATCTATATGGATCACATTATGAAGGAAAGTGGTATTAAACCTAATATCAAAATTGGATATGTTAATGTCAGCTCTTTGCTTTATGCGGATGATGTTATACTTCTAAATAAATCCGCTACAAGTCTGCAAGATTCTCTGACTAAATTGAATAACTGTTGTAATAGATATTGTATGAAGGTCTGCAATAAAAAGACAAAGACAATGAAAATAGGCAAAATCATTGAAAATGTCAACTGTGTTGTGAATGGAGAACCTGTGGAACAAGTAAAACATTTCAGCTACTTAGGCACGATTTTTACTGAAGATGGTAAATTAAATATAGAAATAGACAACAGAATCAGCAAAGCTGGTATGGTGGGAAGTCAATTGAATAAATTCATATGGAATAAGAGAGAAATTAGTCGGAACACTAAATTAGCTGTATGACAGTGTTCAAGCTAGTTTTAACTTATGGATCTGAGAGCTGCGTCAGAAGTAAAACACTTGACCAAAGACTAGAGACCGCAGATATGAGAGTCCTGAGAAAGATTAGAGGTGTGAACAGATGGCATCAATGGCAATATCATATTAAAAATGAGGATATTAGGAAAGAACTTTACATTGTCAGCATCCAGGAATGCGTTAGCAGAGCTAATCTCAGGTGGTATGGTCACTTAAATAGAATGGGTGAGGAAAGATTAGCAAAACAAGTGTTCTCTGCCAGGTTGGCAGGAAAACGACCCAGAGGAAGACCAAGATATAGGTGGATTGATACGGTACAATGTGCCTTAGATGATAGAAATATAAGATCTGATAATGTTGGAGTCTTGACAAGTAACAGACTGATTTGGAGGAAAATTGTAGATAGGAAATTAGTAATGATGTAATTTTTTCATATAGTATTGTTATATCCTGTACACCCCTTGAGGGTACATGGCAGGAATTTGATGATGATGATGATGAGTGCATCTAGTATAAATGAATTTTAGGGCAGGTATGACAGATGGATTGGGTGACTTATAGCCTCCCTAGATGAGTCCTTGACTCCTTGGAAGTCTCAGATAATAATATTAATCATCCTTTTACAAGACTACAATCAATACCCTACTTTAAAGGAACCTTGGAACAAATAGCATGGATTCTTCATAAATTCAATTTGTATGCTTCCTTCAAACCAGCTCGGAAACTGCCTTCCTTCCTACTATCAGCAAAGAATACATTATCACCTCTTTCCTTATCAGGTATCTTGCACATGCCATCTTTCCTTTTTTTGGACAGACTGGTCATTTTGTATTGATTAGAATTGAAGAACATCAAGATATGTTAAATTTTTGGAATCTGACTAGTCCGGTCTTGCTTCTCATGCAATTGGCACTGGGCACAGAGTTCTTTGGAACAAGACAAAACTATTTCATTCTAGCAAGTTCAAATTTGAACCTTCCTTTCCTTGAAATGTATGAAACAATACAAAATCATCTGGACCTGAACTGATCAGACTGCATGCCATTATTCAAGTTTTGGGAAGGAATTACTATTAAGTGTTCTTTAGTTGTTTTTTTTAATTAATAATTATTTTAAATTAATTTTTATTTACACAATTTTCTATAGATGTTCTTTCAACTCTAATAGTGTAATATCACATACTTCAGCTGCGACCAAGACATGAGCTAATATACACATGATTTATACTCATTATTATGATTCTTGTTTTGAATATAGTTAAGTGCTGCTCTCCCTGATGATATCCATGTAATGTTGGATGAAATACATTGGAGTTGAATAAAATTCTATATAATTTTTGTAAGCCTTGAATGTTATTTTAATATAATTTGGAAGAGATTGGATATATACACAACTGTTAGAAGAAATGTTGGAAGTTTTTCCCCACTTGGTTAGACTATAATAAATTTAGTTTAATCCTTTATCCAAGGGTTAGCAAACAAAGTTTGCGCCTGAAGTTTCTTCAGGGCTGAGGCAACTCCTGGTAAAGGTGAATGAAGATCTCATCACTCCTTGTCTTAGTATTTCCCATAATGCCAAGCACATCTCCTTGCGGACATGTATAATGCTATGCATTAAGGGAATGGCCACTACCCAGTTAGGTTTCGACCTTTATTGAGGTATCATCAGTGGGAGCCAGACCAAGATGTGGTGATACTAAAGTGGAAGCAATGGAGAAGTCATCTTTACCTATACGAGTTACCAAAAGGTGTCTAATCTTATTATTAAATTACTCTGGTTTTAGAGAAAGATATTGGAGGTTTTTTCCCCACTTGGTTAGACTATAATAAATTTAGTTTAATCCTTTATCCAAGTGTAAGCAAGCAAAGTTTGTGCCTGAAGTATCTTCAGGGCTGAGGCAAATCGTGGTAAAGGTGGACGAAGCTCTCATCACTCCTTGCCCTAGTATTTCCCATAATGCAAAGCACATCTCCTTATAGACATGTATAATGCTATGCGTTAAGGGAAGGGCCATGTCCGCAAGGAGATGTGCACACATCTTCTTGTGGACGTGGCCGCAAGAAGATTAATTATAAAATTAATTATAAATTATAAAAAGCATGGGTTTTTTATAATTTAACGCCTGATAAAACTTTTCAATTTAAAAACAAAAAGTGCATTGGCGGAAAACTTATCAAAAATAGACTCACATATTTAGTTTGTGCAAACATGAACGATAGCGATAAAAGAAAGCTTCTTGTAATTGGAAAATCGGCAAAGCCTAGTGCTTTAAAAACATAAAGAAATTTCCCTTTGATTATACAGTGAATAAGAAGGCCTGGATGACCTCTTCAATTTTCGAAAATGAAATTCGCTAGTGGGATAAAAATCTTCGCAGTGAAAACCAGAAAATTTTGTTATTGATAGTCAACTGTCCTGCCCATCCTGTAGTGGCTAATTTAACAAACATAAAACTTGTTTTTTTGCCACCAAATGTGATGTCTGTCTTGCAACCATTTGATCATGGCGTAATTAGATGTTTTAAATCCCATTTTCGTCATCTGTTCGTCTTGGAATTGATAGAACGCAGAGAAAAATCTGCGGAGGAAAATGCTTATGCTTACGACTCGAAGATCAGTGTACTTCGCGCAATACATTTAATGAGTGATGCTTGGAATTTGGTGTCATTGTCTACGATACAAAACTGTTTTAAGAAAGCCGGTCTTGCAGAATACGAGTGCGAATGTGAAGAAGATGAAGAGGATAACTTACCGTTATCAGCGTGGTTAAAAGCACGAAACTCGAACAATTTTGAAACGTGCACAGAGATTGATAATTTTATAGACATTGATAATGGCGTCACAACTTCGGGTATACCGACAGACGCTGACATCTTAAAACAAATCTCTCATACACCAGAAGAAGATAATAGTCGTAGTGACTCCGAGTAAGAAAATAGCAATGATGAGAAAATCGTTACCTGGTGTGAAGCAGAAAGTGCTTTACATATTTTAACAAGATTTATGGAATCGTGATCTGTAAGTTCAGATGACACATTCAAGCATCTTAGTGGTATAAAGAACAATTTCAAACGTATGAAATATGCGTCTTGTGCAAAGCAAAGCACACTTGATGATTTTTTATGTAAAAATGTGAAGTTTTAAAAATAAATTTTTGTTCTTTATATATATGTATGCACATATGTATTTATGTTACCCAATATACCTATGTTGAGAAAAATCTGAAAACATTTTTAATTCGCTAAAATTATGACCTTCTTGGATATAACGAATAACAGTTGTTACAAACAAATATATGCGATCCTGTGGAATTCGTTATAACCGAGTTCTACTGTATATATATTATATAAAGTGAAATGCAAACTTAAATATTAAAAGTCTCATACTATCCTATATATACACATCCTTCAGGGGAATATAACAGTCTTTTTATTGCTGATTTTCATAGAAAATTTTGTCAGGCCAGTTATTTAGAGATTGATAAAGACTCGAAAATTTACAGCAGATTTTTTTTTTTTTTTTTTTTAAGGAATAAAATCATCTGTTTAATAAAGAACTTAGCTTAATATCTTGTATTTAAAGGCCAGATTTTTAAAAAATGCTGTTTGTATAGATTATTATGAAATTAGTGTTGGTCAAGTGGATAGCATATCTGCTATTCATCCATCAGACTCTGGGTTCAGTTCCACTATTGAAATGGATATTTGTGACCATCTCTAGGTATTAGATGGTTTCATGAATACTCTGATGAAGAAATTGTAATCAGTGTAGGCCATTTATTAGAGCATTCAAAGAGTCATCAGAAATTTTTACAAAACCTTAATCAGTGTAATAAGAAACAATGCATGATCCTACTTCAAAAACCTGGTGCACACATTCTTGGACACTATCATGCTGCTAACCCTCTTAATGCAACATGAATCATGTGCAGGCAACATTGTTGGTCTATTTCAAATATTCCATATTATTTCTACTATTAATTTGCTTGTTGCTTAACTCAGTCAATTTGATATCAGTTAGTTTTTTATTTTAATCCTGAAGAAGTGTAGTACAATTTAAGCAAAACTAGTAGCAATTTAAACTTAATAAAATAATGGTTCAACAAACTATCTCCATGTGGAATATATATACCAGACATAAAAATTGAACATGTTCCTCATCCACAGAAATCGGAATATTTTCTTTCTTGCTCACAATTCTGATGCATTTTGTTATCATGTTGTGATATTTCTTATTCTGTTCTCTAGACTGGAAGAAAAGAGCTTCAGTCCAAAAGATACTCAAACTCCCTTAATTCTTAGTATAGATGAAGAAAATTTTTCATTTGGTTTGATCCAAGAATTAGTACGCTCTTTTCTTGCTGCTGAAGACAGTAGAATTCAGGTATTATAATACTACTGTTGTTAACTGTTAACCACATTCTTACTTAAAAGTCGATATATTTAGCTTTAGTTATATAATTTGTTCCTTAATGAATTTATTTTCTAAATATCTTTTTCATCAAATTTGGCTAATGCTGAATAATGTGTGCGCATGTGCGTGCACATATATATATATATTAAGTATATAATTGCAAATCTTTATACTTAAGTAAACTGGAGCTAAGAAGCAATTTTCACACATTTTGGATCTGGATTAATTATTGAAAGCTCGGTGCAGATACAGATTACCTTATAATGTAATTAATAACAAAGTGCCTAATTGAAGGAGTCTTAAACTAGTATTTGTCCTAGGGACAAGTGAAGGATTTTCACTACATTCTGAATTAAAAAAAAAAAAAAATATAAACAGTTAAATTCAAATTGGAGCCATGCTTCAGTTCTAACTACATTTATGCGCACGCGCGTGATCTCGCGAGAACGCCAGCACTGAATAGCAGAGCTATGCGGATCTGGCAAATTGTAGCTAATGCTGTTATTCATCTGGTTGGAATAGAGGGTGATTTCTTTTGACTCCAGAATACGCCTTTAACTTCATCAAAAATAATTTGGCTCTTTTTTTTTCTGATATACATATCAGAAAAAAAAAGAGCCAAATTATTTTTGACTCAAATGCCATAAAATTGCATCTGAAACATGACGATAGAAAATAGGCTCTCTGTTGAGTTATTGTATATCTCTATTTATATTGCATAGCTGAGAGAAAGATGTGTTCGAGCCCTGTTGAGGATGTCAGGAACATTATACTCATCTATTTTGCACACTTATTCTATATATTACAACCATGATATTTTTTGTATACTGGTAGTGTTATAACTGAAGATTGATAAACAGAGAACTTGTCTTGATCAGTGCAGAAATGTAATGCAAAAATACAATTTAAAAAAAAAAGGTACTAATATTTCTTTTTATTATTTATTTTTTTCCCATGGAAAATATCTCTGAATAAAATGTAAAAGCATTTTTGAAGGGGATACATAATTAGCATTGTTCCTTGATCGCAGAAGTATTATTATTATTATACCGAAGACTCACTGCGGAAGACCCAATTTATCATACCTCACCTTGAACCCATTAACAGACAAATCACTCACAACCTGACTCTGGCAACCCATTCCACTTATTCACAACTCACCAAGAAAAAAATCTAGTCCTCACACCCCTACTAACCACACCTTTATTCAACTTCCAGGGATGACTCCTTGTTCTGATTCCTCTAGCCAAGTGCTGAAACATTTCCCCTGCATCTATCCTATAAACCCCTTTAAGCAACTTAAATGTTTCTATCATATCCCCTCTTTTTCTCCTATCAACCAACTTCTGCAATCCACATAGCTTCAATCTATTCTCATAGGGAACTTTCCACAAGTCACTCGCCATCTTGGTCCCTCACCTCTGAATCCTCTCGACTGCTTCCTCATCTCCCCAAGAAACCCACGGGACCAGATTTGAGCACAGTAATCCAGATGTGGTCATTATGAAGGTCTTATAAAGAGGAATAACAACTTCCTTATCTCTACATGTTAATGTGTTCTTCAATAGCCAAGTAATCTTATAGGCTACCTTAGCAATATGTCCTCTAAACTTTAACTCTCTGTCTATCACCACTCCTATATCTCTAGCTTCATCTAGTTCCTGGACTACAGTGCCAGCAGTGTGATACATGGCTTGTAATCTATTTATCCCAAATGCATAACATAACATTTCTCTAAATTAAACTGACACTCATTAACTTTTGCCCCATACTGACAGCTTATTTAAATCGTCCTGCAAGCTCTCCACATCTCATTGCTCTACCTAATTTCACATTATCAGCAAACAACTGAATATTTCCTTTCAGGTTATTTCCTATATCATTTATGCACAAATTAAACAACAATAGTACCAGCATTGAACCTTGTGGCACACCATTAGTCACCTGTTTTCACCTTGGTTCTGCTCCTCCATATACCAATTTTTGATATATCTCCAGCAGCCACTCTCTTATCCACTTAACCAGTGTCATATCCATCCCCATTTGTTTTAATTTAAGTAACAGAGTTCCATGTGGTGTTCTGTCAAATGCCTTTGCAAAATACAACAAAATCATTCTGTAACCATTTCCTTTATCCAACTCAGCCGTTACTCCATTATGAAGAGTTAGTAAATTACTAAGGCATAATTGACCTTTCACAAAGCCATGTTGATCCTCATACAGTATCATATTTTTATCTAACTATTCTTGAATTCTCTTTTTGATCAATGTCTGCAGTCTTAGAACCTTCCTTATGCAAAGGAATTATTTTGTCCTCTTTTCCACTCCCTTGAAACTCTACCAGAGCTGAGACTTAAATTAAAGGGCCTAGCCAAGTGGAAACGGTAGGAGAGATGGAATGAGAGAGAGGTATGGGAATGCTAGAAGACGAGCGGATGGAAACAGTAGTAGGAGAGACAGAATGAGAGAGAGGTATGGGAATGCTAGAAGACGAGCGGATGGAAACAGTAGTAGGAGAGACAGAATGAGAGAGGGATATGGAAGTGCTAGAAGTGGAGAAAATGGAAACAGTAGGAGAGAGGGAATGAGAGAGATGTATGGGAGTGCTAGAAGAGGAGAGAATGGAAACAGTAGAAGAGAGAGGTATGGGAATGAAAGAAGAGGAGAGAATGGAAACAATAGGAGCGAGGGAATGGTAAGAGGTATAATGTATGGCGACTCAATGATCCGTGGTGTTCAAGATAGGATGCGTGAGGAGTGTTTGCCAGGAGGAACAATAGAAAGGGTGGCTATGGCAATTAAGAGAGGTGAAAGGGTGGATGAGATGATTGTGATGGTAGGAACGAATGACTTGAGTGGTAATGTGAGTCGGGCAGCGAGAGATATGAGATTTTTGCTTGAGACTGTACGGAAGAAGACAGAGAGAGGAAAAATAGTGTGCGTGTTGCCTAGGTATGATAATGATGAGCTGAGCAGAAGAGCGGTGATATTGAATGGCATAATAACGAGAATGTGTGACAAGAGAGGACTGGTATACGTGGATGCCTGGAGTGTGTTTGAGGAAAGAGAGGAGTTGTATGCGAGAGACCGTTTACATTTGAATGAGGAAGGACGTAGGCATCTGGAGAGATTGCTGTTCTGAACGAGTCAGTGTGTCCCAGGGAGGATGATAGCAGGGGTGGCCTCTTGTGGGAATGGATACTTGGGAGAAGGGAGACAATGTCAGGTAACACTGAGCCCAGTGGAGTCCAGAAGAGATAATGCTGGGTATAGAAACAATGGCATTTATATGCTGTATACTAATTCCAGGAGTTTCCGGAATAAGGGAGAGGAATTGGTGGCGCAGATAGCATCAGCCTGGCCAAAAATTATTGCGATCACTGAGACGTGGTTGACAGAAGGGGATATAACAACAGGAATAGAAGTCGCTGGGTATAGCATTTTTCGTCAGGATAGGAGGGGAAAGCGTGGTGGTGGGGTACTGCTTATGATAAGTGATGACCTATGTCCTCTAAGAGTGGAGAATTTGGAAGGAAGTGAGACAAATGATTTTGAGAGCGTATGGTGTGAGGTAGAGGTAGGCAAGACAGGATATTTAGTGGGGTGTTGCTACAGACCCAGGAGCACAGAGGATGGGGACCAGGAGATGTTTAGACAGCTAAGTTTGGCAAGTGCAAGAAGAATGATTGTTATGGGAGATTTTAACTTCAATAGTATAAATTGGAGAGAGGAAGATGCATGTAGCAATAGGGGAATGGAATTTCTAGAATTCTTGAGGGACAAATGTCTTAGGCAACATGTAACAGAGGGAACAAGAGGTTCAAAAATTTTGGATTTGGTTATAGCATCAGAAGAGTTGATAATAACTGAGTTGACGTCTCTCCCACCAGTTGGAGAGAGTGACCATATGGTGTTGACTTGGAAAATGAATAGACATGCAGGAGTATCAAAGAGACGGGAACTTATGTGGAATTATAAGGCAGGTGATTATAATAGTCTTAGACGTCAACTTCGGGAAGTTTCATGGAGGGAGGAATTGGAAGGCCGGGATATCACCAGTGCATGGGAAATTGTGAAAGAATATTTGTTATCAGCAATGGTAAGTTGTATACCACGAGTGAAGAAGAGGACGCAATTTGGAGTAAAGTGGATGACAAACAATATTAAACAGGAATTGCATGCGAAAAAGATGCTATGGAAGAGATATAAGGAGATAGGTGAAGAGATGCATGAGGAATATAAGACACAGGCCAGAAGAGTGACTAGTGTGGTAAGGAAAGCGAAACTGGAATATGAGAGGAGATTGGCCCTAAGATCCAAAGAAAATCCTAGGGAATTTTTTAGCTATGTGGCCAGTAGGAGGAGAAATGACTGTGGAAGAATGATATTGTGGGATAAAAATGGGAATAGAGTGACTGATGCAGAGGACATAGTGGAATTGTTCAATGAACACTTTATTGGAGTATTTCATCCTAGAGGAGTCAGTTTTAATGCTAGAGGGATAGGACTGGTACGAGGTCTGGAGGTACAGGAGGAGAGTGTGTTTCAGATACTGAGTACTCTGGATGTCAGTAAAGCTGTGGGACTGGATGGTATTTCGCCACGAGTTTTGAGAGAATGTGCTAGGGAATTGACAGTACCTTTAACGTGGCTTTTCAATGAAAGTCTGGCTTTGGCAAAGGTGCCCAGGGAATGGAAGGAAGGTAAGATAGTGCCATTGCATAAGGGTAGTAATAGACTGGAAGTGTCTAATTATAGGCCAGTCTGTGTGTCATCAGTAGTTGTTAAGATCTTGGAGAAAGTAGTGAAGGACCGTGTACAGCATTGGGCAGATGAGGGTAATGTTATCTATGAGAATCAACATGGATTTGTGAAAGGACGCTCTTGTTTTAGCAATATGCTAGCCTTTTATAATAAAGTTACAAGAACATTAGATGAGGGAAAGGCATATACTGCAATTTTCTTAGACTTGGCGAAGGCATTTGACAGGGTGCCACATGATAAGCTGATATTTAAGTTGCAGCACATGGGTCTGGATGTCAGATTGGTCAACTGGATTCAGGATTGGCTGTCTGATAGGTATCAGAGAGTTGTGTATGGTGGAGCAGTTTCCAGGAGGCAGAGGGTTACAAGTGGGGTCCCACAGGGCTCAGTACTAGGACCTATATTGTTTAACCTTTATATCAATGACATAGCCAGTGGATTGCAGGGGGATATTCAGTTGTTTGCAGATGATGCGAAGTTGGGAAGGGTTATTAGTAATAGTGCAGATGTGGTAGCCCTGCAAGAGGATTTAAATAAGCTAGATAGATGGGCAAATGAATGGGGGTGTCAGTTTAATGCAGCAAAATGTAAGGTCTTGAGGTTTGGGAAACATCGATGGGATGCTGCATACTCTATGGGAGGAGTTATACTGGAGGAAGTAGGGGAGACAAGAGATCTGGGGTTGATGATTGATAGAAACCTGAAGTTTAGGGGACATATTGCAAAGGTGGTGAAGGTAACACAGAGGATTGCTGCTATTATGAGAAGGACACTGACCTGCAGAGATAAGAAGGTTATCATTCCATTGTATAAGTCTCTGATCAGACCACACTTGGACTATTGTTCTCAGATTTGGTCCCCAGGATTTGAAGGGGATAAATTAACTGTGGAAAGGATACAAAGACGGATGACAAAGATGGTTTCAGGACTGTACAAGGATAGTTATGAGGATCGGCTGAGAGAATGTGGACTGCAGAGTTTGGTGGATAGAAGAAGGAGAGGTGATATGATTGAGACTTTTAAACTGTTGAGAGGTGGTTACAGAGTTGACACTGGGGAGTTCTTTCCCTTGGTTGATCAGCGGGAAGGAGTGATGACAAGAGGCCATCCCTGGAAGTTACAAAAGGAAACTGTGAGCAAGAGGGTAAGGAGTGGTTTCTTTGTGTGGAGGGTGGTTGAGCCGTGGAATGCATTGCCTGATGGAGTGGTGGGAGCAAGAACGGTCAGTGAGTTTAAAGAGTGGTATGATAGACTTTGTGTTTCTCAGGGGGCGACCTCCCCTCAGTGAGTCTTGACAGACTTTATGTCTTGGAAGGACCTCCCTCGATGAGTCTTTTGACTCCTTGGAGTCAAAAGACTCATCACCCTGAATAATAATAATAAAATAATAATAATAATAATAGTCAAAGGCATTGCCAGTTTCCTTGCACATTCTCACAAAACCCTAGTTGATATCCCATCTAATCCCACAGCTGGATTTACTTTGAGATTCTGCAATATCCTAAGAACCTTCAATTTATCCACCTGTGTTCCGACATAGGTTAAAGCAGTAACCTCACTAGGATGATATACCCTTGCAAAGTGGTCACTCAGTTACTCAACTATTTTATCCACTTCTGTCTCCTCATTACCATCATCACTCATTAAGGTTAATCTTCTATAGTCATTCTTTGTCTTACTTGTCACATAATGAAAGAACTCTTTGGACTTTCCTGTGGCCCTTGGCTAGATTTTTCTCATAATCTAATTTTGCCTTCCTTCCCACAGCTGTATTTACTTTGCGATTAGATTCTGCAATATCCTAAGAACCTCCAATTCATTCACCTCTGTTCTCACATAGGTTAAAGCAGTAACCTAACTAGGGTGACCATGCTGATCACCCTAGTGAGGTTGCAGCAAGGTGAAACCTAAAGAGCATTTTCTTCTTCTGCAGCTCGTGCTTAATGATGTTACTCATCCATCTAACTCCTGCCCAATTAACCCTCCTTACCCTTAGTATACAGTTTAATACTGCTTCCTTTAGATTTACCCTTAGCTATATCCTATGCACTACTAACATGCTTACCCTGCAATGTTTTATGTCATGGCACAGATTTAAACTTCTTCCTAAGTTTGTCATAATCACCTGCCTTGTAGTTCCACAAATATCCCTTTTTGATAGAATATTCATCATGTCTTACAATTTCCCAAGTCAAGACCGCATAGTCACTTTCACCAATTGTAGGTAATGTTGTCATCTTGGTTATGGGTAGCTCTTCTGATCCTATAACCAGGTCCAATACTTTCCCTCCCCTAGTCCCCTCCATCATATGCTGCCTTAAGTAATTATCTCTTAGAAGGTGTATTCTATTTCCTTCCTGCCACATGATCTTCCTTCCTTCCAGTCTATATCACCATAGTTGAAGTTCTCCATAATAATCACTCGACCTGTACTCATTGTACTAATTTGGTGATGCATGTCTTCCAGATCATCTGTGGAACTTCCTGGTCTAATGCAACAACTGTATATTTTGTCTTACTGGCCTTAATCTCACACCAGACTACTTGAAATGAACAACCACCCTCCCACCTATCTCCTATTCATTTTGGCTGCAATTCATCCACTATCATCAGCAGTACTCCTCCTCCCATTCTATCTTCCATGAAAATACTTAACCCTTTACATTCTATCCCTATAACTACTCCCTCTGCTTTTAGCCAAGTCTCACTAATGTCTTTAATGTTTGGAGAGATTGCACTAATGCCAAAAATCCTACCTCTTGTTCCTGATACTTCTGTCATTAGTATATAGAAACTGCAGCATCCCTTTAGTCTCCCAACCTTTATTTTCTGAACTGACTACCCTATTCATTTTTTTTTTTTTTTGTTTATGAGTTAAATTTGTGACATGAAATTAATAATTATCAACACATTAGCACAAGAAGATTATTTAATATATTGCTATCATCAGTGGCTTGACAGGAAACAGTCTTTTACAAGGTAGAATACAAACAATTGATCATTCAAAATTAGAATGAGCCACATGATGTTACATCACTAATCATGATATCATTTCACTGAAGAAATGTAAACATAAGAGTGCACAATTAAATTACATGTATAAGTTCACAATGTCATACAAAAAACTTAATTTATAAAATCATATTAAAGATATCATTAGACAGATATGGTATCTAGAAGGTATTAAAAAAAAAAAAAATTGACATGGATATGCAGTCATTTCAGTTCAGGTTAGGCGTTGAAGTACTCAGCACTCTCTTTGAATAGGCGTTTGAATTTATATTGGCATCTGTGTAGAAGGCGAGTTTTAGACCAGAGAATGTTGTGGTTTGTATCTATTCCATATTATGCCAATCCAGACTTATCAGATTTGTTGTGAAGAATATAAGATTGATGTTTTTGTATTCTTTTTTTTCAATAGATCGTCCGATTTGTCCAAAGTAAGAAAGATGGCAGTCACATGGAACTTGGTATACACCAGGAAGAGACATAATAGAGCATTTATCTTTAGACGATAGGAAATAGGTGGATATTTTATTGATAGGAATATAAGTAGCTGTTTCATATTTCTTCAGAATTCTTGAAATTGGTTCTGAAATTCCGGAGATATATAGGATTGGAACTCAACATATAGATTCTTTGTTGCTTTGGTTTGGCTTGTAGGATTCGAACAGATGTTGTGTGGTCCTTTCAGAGAAACCATTTAACTTCATGTAATGTTTGATAGTAGAAAGTTCTTTCTGTAACTGCTGGGGAGTTGAACAATTAGTTCTCGCTTGTTGAATTAAACATTTAATGATTCCTGTCTTTCGAGAAGGATGATGAGTAGATTGCTTGAGAATGTGACATCCAGTGAAAGTGGGTTTTCTGTAAACAGATGTATTTAAATTACCTGATAGTGAGCAGAAGAGAAGGATGTCTAGAAAGGATAATTTGTTATCTTTTTCACTTTCCATGGTGAACTTGATCTTCTTCTTCTTGAGTATTCTGCAATTGAGCAGGTTCTTCTTTTAGTAGCAGAAACTTTCCTTCCACTCTCTTCTGTTTTGAGCCTTCTCTTTCAAGGTTGTGTACATGTCTCCATTCAGCATTGTTTTCCTTACTCTTCCTCTTTGTCTTTTTCCATCTATTTTTCCTTCGATGGCATCTCTGATGATTCCATTCCCTCTCAGAATATGTCCGATCCAGTTTCCCTTGCTTCTTTTTATCCTCCATAATAGTATTCTTTCTTCTTCTACTCTTTTTAAGACCTCTTCATTCATTATTTTATCTGTCCATTTGATTTTTTCCATCCTTCTCCAAATTCACATCAAAGGTTTCCAAAATCTTAATTTCTTCTTTCTTCAGTGTCCAAGTTTCAGCTCCATGGAGGGCAACACTCCACACATAACATTTTATTAGTCTTTTCTTTAGGTTTCTATCCATTTTACTTCTGAATAAATTCCATTTTCTATTAAAGGCATCTCTTCCCATCACTATTCTTGCTTTTACATCTTCCATCACTGCTAATAACACTTCCTAGATATTTAAATCTCTTTACTTGATTCAATTTTTCCCCATTTATTCTGATATCCATATTTGCCTCTTTCCTTGCTATTTTCATTACGTTTGTTTTTCTGATATTAATTTTCAGTCCATGATTGATACAGGATTCCAGTAATCTGTTCAACTGATGTTGAGGTCCTGTTTCAGTATTTGACAATAATGCCTTGTCATCTGAATATATTATTGCAAATATCTGCCTACCTCCAATCTTTATTCTTTATTCCGAATTCTCCAGTGCTTCTTTTAACATTGCTTCGGAATATATGTTAAACAAAATTGGTGACAGAGAACAGCCTTGTCTTACTCCTCGTCCAATGATGCCTGGTTCTGTTGTACCATATATGTCTCTCACCATGGCAGTTTGTTCACCATATATAATGAAATGATTAGCCTTCTGTCTTTCCAGTCTATACCAATCTTTTCCATTACTTCCATCTTATTCCATTTTACAAAGTCAAAAGCGTTTTCAAAATCTGTATAACAGATATTAATGGTGCAGCTGGAAACTAAATAAATTTTCCAAATTCGGTTGAGAATAACACCAGTAGGTCAGACAAAGAGATTGGCTCCAGCCAGAGGCGATTTCTTTGTTCTGTAAGTTTTGCACACTTGAGCTTTATTATTTTCAGCCATAAATCAGAAGTATAGTAAAGGGTAAGAAGAAAGGTTTAAATGAGATAACTATAGTTTTTACAAAGGCGCAGAAGACAGGATATATTTTAAGATTTGATAACATATTTTAATAAGATAATAATAAAATAGAAACATTTTAACAATGGTGCAGCCGACAGGATGTGTTTGATTGCTTTAATTAAGATTTCTCAGTCGAACACAGTGAGTTGGTATTGAATTCATGTCAGTCAATCAGGTTACTTATTAAGATCAATTGAAAGTTTGTGATAAATTTGAGAAATCTTACTGTAAACTAAGGTGCAAGTATGTCTCTCCCATCGAGCTCCAAAATAAATGATTCGGAGTTTTTCCAAACAATTATTCCTGGGCAAGTATTCCCACAATTCTCGGGGGGGGGAAGAGACCAATGATGTGATCATGTTTTTCGACTATGAAGAACTGAGAAGGATTGGCCGATGGTCAAACTTCCAACTTCTTGTACTGCTACGCAGTAAGTTGGTAGGAAAGGCCAAAACCTATTTTTATTCATCGCCAATCTTGAAGGAGACCCTAGACTACTGTGAGTTTAAGGAGATCCTGATCTCACAGTTCTCCAAAGTAAAGAATGTAAGACCAAACCTCTGGAAGCTCCAGAAGATAGTACAAGAGGATAGGGAGAGTGTATCTGACTTCCATAACAGATTATTGACTCTCTCTTGAATACCTTGAACGTCTCCAGTGAAAACAAACATCACTTGGACTGGGCAGTCTTCCAACATTTCAGGATAGATTTGAGGCAAGAGTTAGGAGAAACAGCATTTGGAAAGGGCATAACCAATTTAGCAGTGTTATATAAACTTTAAGGCTCCTTAAGGATATTGACAAATGAAAGTTAAAATATTTTGGGCACATTGAAAGGATGGAAGGAGGACTGCTCAGAACAGTAATAGAAGGTAAAGTTTCTGGAAAAAGAGGAAGGGGTAGACCATCAATGAGATGGATGGATGGTGTGTGTGTGTGTGGAGCAACAAATCTTCAGAGAGTTGAAGTCTCCAGAAAAGCAGACAACAGGACTACATGGCGAGGCCTGGTGTGACACATTACTGAGCATCGGAGTGACCATACGGCAAATGTGTACCCACTTTCTACTCTATCTATATGTTCACTTCCAGTGAACATATAGATAGAGTAGAAAATGGGTACACATTGTGAAAGTGGGTACAGTGAGGTATGGGAGTGACCATACGGCGTCTACAAGCATCAAAGGTAAAAAAATATTTAATTTAATTTTAATCATGACTACAGGCAGTCAGGTCTGGCACACGATGCATTGAAGATGCACACAGAATCATATGGGGCAGGGGTGGAGTTTCATCAAGTTCAAAAGTAAAAGACTTTTCCTAGAATCTGCAGCTGTCATTAAAAAAACAGCTTAATTTAAATCGATGGATGTGTTAAACTTTCCAAAATATTGGAAACAGTAGACTTATGCACACTGGTTTCTTAGGCATCTCTAGTTGCAACATAAGTGCTCTTCTAGTGAGGATTCTAGATTTTGGTCTGCCAAGTTTTTTGTCTTACTTTGCGTGTTGCTTATATCTATGAATTTATATGTGCTATTCTAATTTTCTAATTCTAAAAGTTGAATTTTAGTTTAAATTTTAGCTGTTTTTTTAAGACATTTCTTATCAACTATATATATATATATATATAGTCATTTTTATATACTATATTTCAGGACTGTTCATCTTATGCCCTTCAAGAAATTTTACAGATCTATGGTTGTACAGATACTAGCGATTCAAGTAGTTCTGGCTCTCACCTTTGGAACAGGTTTCCTGTAGATGTTCAAGAAGTTCTTTTGCCATTACTTCATTCTAGGTGGGGAATTATTTAAAAAAAAACTTCATAATAAATGAATATAGGTTTATAAACTCATTTTTTTCATTATTGAGTTTATAGATCTATATTTTGCATTAATGCTGGAGATCTTTTCAAAATTCTGTTTTTTTTAAAGATATAAATATGTGAAATCTTTAGTTAGTAAATCTTTAGAAAATAGTTTTTTGTTATGCTCATTCAAAGTTTTCGTTAAATGTACATCAACAAACCATTCAATCATTGGAGATTATGGTTGTGTTTGCATTGATTTCTGGACAAAGAAAACATTTGTATTTGTTGTTATCAAGGTAAGCGTTTTGAGCATTTGAATATTTCTTACATTAGTTATGGTAAATGACCTCTGGTCAGTACCATATTCACCACAATATTCACATGCATGCACTCATGCATATGCACACACACAGAGTGAAATTTTAATTTTGATGTTCATAATGAATAAGTTATTAGACCACTTCAATAATCAATACTTCAATATGAGATTTACTGCTGAATAAGAGTCAGATGGGTGTCTCCTTTTCTTGGTTTTAAAACTTGACCATTTCTCTAGAAAACTAAAAACTCTATCTATAGAAACCCATACTAACAGATATCTTCATCTCTCTTCACACTGTTATAAACATGAAAAAGTAGGCACTGTTCATCACTAAGCGCTTAGATTGCTGTCATATTTATGATGAGGTTGAATTAACTACAGAATTCTATTTTGTCTCTCTATATATTAAAAAAAAAAAAAAAACCTCTACAAAATGATCATGATCTCCCCCCCCCCCCCGACACACACTCTTGGTGTACTCCAGACAATGTGGAAGTTGAAGATTTTACTTCCTTCTTTCTTGCATTGGCTCTTATTCAGAGAAGTTAACCAGAATTATTACGGAGTGTAAAATAAAAACATCATTTCCCTCTACCATTAGACTACAAAGGAATACAGTTTTTCCTTTGTTCTGTTTATTCTAATCACAGTCCTCTGAAATATCTTAAAGTTTATTTCCTCTCATGTGACTGCAGAATTTCAGATGAAAAAAGCCTCTTCAGCAGTGCAGTTCAACAAAGAGTGTATCACAGACATAGAATGGTATCTTCAGCTAGCCTGCATAATGCCCTAACAGAGGGTCACCAAGTTCTTTGAAATACATCTGAAATCTTATGCTGCTTCATCGTCCAAATCCTAAAGACAAATACTATTTTTTCTGAAAATTACAAATACAAATTTAGATTAATCGGCTTGTTGCAATTTGTATAACTGATGAATCCACTTTCGAGTAGAAAGTGGATACAAATCCAAATATTTGAATCGTGTGCAAAGGGATCACATGGTAGTACTCAACAGGATAAAAGGCAAAAGGCTGTGCAAAGCAAATTGTATTTGAAGGAAGCTTTTTTCATTAGGAATAAGGTTGCAAACTTGGATGTCTTGTAATGTCTCAAAGACATCACTAGATAATTTCATGCAGGAAAGAATTACTGGAAAGCTAGAAGAAGGCTGCAGAATTACTGATATTGTTTGAGAGTTTGCAGCACATAGCATTGTATCTATGCCCTAGGCTCAGGGCAGCATTTCAAACAGTAGAATGTGTTCCAGACATTTGCCAAGAGTCTAACTCTGCCACGTAGCATGTGAAGACAGATTTTTGGTTAACAGCAAAACATAATCAATGCACCATGGAAGATCAGCTTGCAAGTCGGCTCAATTCAAGCACAGGCTCAATTCAATGCATCCCTTTATTCACAGCATGTCATAGGGCACGTTTTCAGTGATGATGTATCCATAAAAATTGGACAAGACATTAATGGGCTAATGTGCTCTTTACAGATGAGAGTCGTTTTAGTCTTTCCTCCAATTCTAGATGCTTGATCTGGCATGAAAGTGGTACTGCTTACATTCGTGAGAATGTTCTTCAGAGAGATAGATAGATATGGCAATGCTAGGATCATGGTGTGGGAAGGCATTATGCTTAATGGATGCACTGAGCTGCATGTGGTCTGGGAAAAGAGGGACTATGACTAGTGAATGATATTGCGCTGAAGTTCTTCAACGTCATCTTCGATTGTTACATGGTGCTGTAGGTGAAGAATTCATTTTTATGGATGACACAATGCCGCACTACTTCATGTGAGCAGTGCAAATATTTCTGGAAACCATGGATATTAATCAAATTGAGTGGCCAGCATTCTCTCCTCATCTCAGCCCCATAGAACATGTTTAGGAGATACAATAGTAATTTTTTCAATTACTGCTTGAAATTGCCCTCCAGAAAATGCTGCCTTATCCTTGCTCTGAAGGAGAAGTGGGCCAGTTTGTCTCAATAACTCCTGAATTACTTGGTGCTAAGTATGGTACAATATTGTGAGCGTTGCAGTGCAGTTTGGGATTGGCATATTCCATACTGAAATGTCTCTCTGCATAGTTTCTGTAAGCACTGTACATTAATTCCTTAACTGCATCCTTAGGAAATCTGTAACATTTGCTAAAAATGCAAAAAAAATAGGTGTCGCATTTTATTATTGAGTTACTCTGGATTAGAGAAAGTTGTTAGAAGTTTTTTCACTTGGTTATACTATAAATTAAGGCAAGTGATGTGAAGTCTTAGCTGCCTTATACGAGTTGTTCTAGTCCTAAAAATACTTCAGGCACAAACTTTGTTTGCTTACACTTGGATAAAGGATTAAACCAAGTATATAATTTCTTTATATCTTTAATATATAGAAGCAGTGATGGAAAAGAAGGAAGCATATCATAAGTTCCTGGCAAGCAATTAAGCTTGTGATCTGAGAGACTCTCCATTTACATTGCTCTTATTATTATACAGATAATAATATCTGTATAATAATCCAATGCAACTTTCATTTAGTAGAAAGTGAGTAAATTACTAAGACATGACCTGCCTTTTGCAAAGCCATTCTCTCGCCCATAAAGCATCGTATCTTATCAACCCTTTCCTGAATTTTGTCTTTGACTAACTTCTACAATATCTTAACCACTACTCTTGAGATGGTAAATGGTCTGTAATTTGCTATCTCTTTCTTGGAATCTCCTTGATATAATGAGATTATTTTGACATATTTCTACTACCAAAGTCATCTCCATCACATGCTGTTTCTATTAATTCTCTTTTACACACGCACGCATGTGTGTGTAAAAGAGAATTAATAGAAACAGCATGTGATGGAGATGACTTTGGTAGTAGAAATATGTCAAAATAATCTCATACGTACGTATGAGATTATTTTTTTACATACATACGTACGTACATACATATGTATAAATGTGTGTGTGTAATATCTCTGTGTGAGATATTACACACACACACACACACACACACACACACATGTACGTACGTATGTACGTACGTTATGGAAGATTGTTTTAGATTTTAGTATGCATATAAAATTAAAAAAAAAAGTAATCAATTACTTTTACTTAGGTATATTTTGTCTACAAGCAGTAAACCCATCTGTTTTCCCAGACCAATTTATAGCAGTTCAATGGGAAATACTTTTAAAGATTGGGTCACCACATGGATATCTGACTTATTGAATAAGGTGAGATTAAGTTCTTATATGAAAGTAGATTTTAGCAGAATATCATATGTTGAATCGCTTGATGTTGTTTCTTTAACAAATGAGTGATCTCATAACAGTTCATAACTGATTACTCATAACATCTTATAACTGATCAGATAACAGTTTTAATAATCACTCAACTTCCTGTTTCCTTTGAGGACATACAAATAATAAGAAACTAATAGCATCATGTTACAGAGATATTTCCAAAGTTCTTATTTCTTGCATGATGTATATTCATTGATTCCATGACAATAAATGCAGTGAAGTATTATTGAAACTTGAGATCTTACTTATTTATTAAATTATATAACATTGACTGAAACCTCTGGGGTTCTGTTAAAAATAGCTATGAAGCTGCTGGATAAGAGCATATTATAAATAATTGGTGTAATAAAGTTTATTTTTCAAAGTACTATGAAAAAGAATTGAAGACATTTGCATTCTAATAATCATAAGTTAAACATATTCATATCAAGGTATGCACATATCACAGCTTTTTTTTTTTTTTTTTTTTTTACTGGGACAGCCACTTGTGTTTGAATTGTTTCACTGTTTATTTAATTGTAAATCATCATGCTGAATTTTTTCATTTATTAATTTTTTTTTTCTATGTGACTCCCTCCCACAAAAGCCCATAGTATTTTGTACCGTGGGTGGGTTTAAGAATTTTTTTCCCTCTATTTTTATTGATTTTATATATATATATATATATATTTGGATTTTTTATTTACCATGTCGAGAAATCCTGCTCTAGAGACCAAACATAGAACTTTTTGAAGCCACTTCAATCCTCTGATAAGCGGTGCAGTGGCTTAGCAATGAAATCTCACCTAAAGATGTTCACAAAAATCCATGCCCACATGGGATTCGAACTCACAGCCTGTTGGTTGGAGAGTAGATACACTAACCACTCAACCAATCAGGCCAGCAGCGTTCAATTTTTATTATTATTTTTTTTTCAATCTTTTTTCCCCTTACATTCACTATAGTAAACCATGTACTATTTATCTGGTTGAAGGGATTTGTTATATTGAATATCTACTGTACCACTACAAAAATGAAAATACTTAAAAAAAGTAGGATTTCCTACCTACTTAAAAAAAAAGTAGGTAGGAAATCCTACCTACTTTTTTTTATTTGCTGTTTGTTCATTTATTGGTCACATTTGTTACATTTCTGATATTTTACAATTTTGTTTTTCCCCGAGTAAGATATTCCAGCAATCCATATTCTAGATACTAAATATGGAAATGTTTCATGCCATGTCATACCTTCAATAACTAAGGTGATCTCATGAGGATGAAATTCTGCTTCTACTTAAGCATATTCACCACCATATGTGGCATAGTGAATCAAACCCACAACATGTTGGTTGGAGAACAGAAACATCCACTTTATCAACTCAGCTGTCATTGTTGACTGTTCCACTATAGCAAACTTAAAATGATAGTTTATTATAGTAGAAAATTTGTCAAAGTGCATTTCTTTAAAAATAGTTGTGAAATCATGAGATTTTTCCTAGGACTCTTTGATATTTTGTTATTGGCAGTAAATTTACTAAAACAGCGTTGTCTCTTTAGTGAGAGCTGATTGTATTTAAAAATATTTTCCTGGACTATTCTTCTTTCATTTGAACAAAGCAAATTGCAAATCAACACAAATTTCCAGAGAAATGAGCAAAATAGAGGAATCTAGGTTCTGCAGTAAGGGCATCTGAACTGCCTGTTATATCATCTCTGCTAAATGTGGCAGTAAAGAGCACAATAATAAATCTTACCATGAAAGAAAGCCTAAATGCATAAAACTGCAAAGGAGAATATGCAGCCTACTTCCAATAGTAGAGGGATATAAAAAGTGATAAAACAGTAGAGGAAGCTACCAATACATTAACTATTGCAGGATACAGAACCTGTGACCTTTTGAGGTATTCAGTGTGACCTTTTTTGCATATTTTGCCAATTATGTATCTTCATAATTTACAAATTATGCATTCTCAGACAGTGTTGTATTTTAATTATTGTATTTGAAAAATCGCTATTTTTCAAGTATCAAGAAACTAATGTGTATGAGGTGGAAGTACTACAGCTGTTGCACAAACTGAATAAGAATTCTGCAATAGAAACTGATGGGATATCGGCATAGGTGCTAAAGGAGTGTTCAGCTGAACTGACTATTCCTTTGACCTGGCTATAATATGATTCTCAGAACAGAGAAGATTCCAAGGGAGTGGAAAGAATATACACTAATGTATTCAACTATGGTTGTATGGTAAATAAAAATCAAGTATGGTAATGTATGGTGTTGATGTATTTAACTATCGACCAATCATTATCTCAGGAATGGTGGTGAAGATTTTAGAAAAGTTGGTAAGGGTTCACATTCAGAATTGGGTTGACAGAAAATCTCTATTTTGCAATGAACATCATAGTTTTATTAAGGGAAGGTCACGTTTTAGCAACTTGCCCACATTCTGTAATAATGTTACCACAGAGTTAGACAAGGAGAATGGATACATCATGATATTTTTGGATTTTGCTAAGGCTTTTAACAGAATACGGCATGGAAGACCATTGCATAAATTGGAGAATATGGGATTGGATTATAAAGTATTGGCATGAATAAGAGGATGGCTTACTGATAGATATCCAAAAGTCATATATGGGGGTGGGAATCTGCAAGATTTAAGGTAACTAGTGATGTGCCTCAAGGATCAGTCCTTGGTCCATTGTTATTTAGTTTGTATATATTAATGACATTGGGAAGGATATGACATGTGATATACAGCTGTTTGCTGATGATGATGATGTGCAGAGATAAGTAGGGTAATCAGGAGTGCTGCTGATATATAGTACTTGTAGAATGATTTGAATAGACTGAGATTGTGGGCATGTGAAAATGACTATCAGTTCAGTATTAATAAATGTAAGATCATGCACTTTGGTGTGATTAGATATCGAGTGTCGTATTATATTGTTGGGATTATAATCAGGCTAGGCATCTTGAAGTTTTAATAGACAGAAAGTTGAAATGCAAGGGTTGATTGCAAATACAAGAAGGAGAATAATTGCATTGCCAAAACAAACCTTGACATGTAAATATAAGAATGTCCTTTCGCCTCTTTACAAGGCCTTGATAAGAATACACGTGGACTATTGCACACTGGTCTGGTTTCTGTGATGATTTTGATGCATTGGAGAGAGTGCGAAGAGGAGTGTCAAAAATGATATTAGGATTGTGCCATACTGATTTTGCAAGACAGATCGAGAATTTGTTGGCTGCAGACACTAGCAAACAAAAGAACGAGAAGTAATATGATTGAGACTTACAAACTTCTGAAAGAGTTATACAGAATTTCTGTAGATGAAATTCTTAATTTTATGGAGGGTGGGGAAAGGATGCAAGGGCATCCTTGGAAGTTGAGAATGAATGCTGTCAAGAAGGAGGTGAGGGTTAGAATTTTTTCTTTAGAGTGATATGTGATTGGAATGGATTGCTGTTGTGTGTGTGTGTGTGTGTGTGTGTGTGTGTGTGTGCAAGTAGCATATGCAAGAACAGGTATGATAGCTGGTACAAATAGTATGGCCTCCCTTGATAAATTCCTGACTCTCTGAAGGTCTCTCTTGATAATAATAATGAGCACAGTATTAAAAAAAATGAACTGCTCTTATGGATATATCCATTGTTCTATGGCTGCATGTCATCCTTATGCATTGTTCAGTGGTTAGTGCACTCTCATATTATATTAATTTGTCTTCTGGAGTCCATTACAAGCACTCAGTGCAACATCAGTTTTTTCATTTCTTTTTTTCAAAAAAAAAAAAAAAACAGTTTAGTTTTGCATGTGTTGCTATATTGTGATGTTGTTGTATGCATAGTTATTTTGTAACAAGCTGAACAAATAGAAGTTTTTGTTTAATTCATTTATTCATTGCTTAAAATTTTATTTGATATCCCATATATGCCAAAAAATACCAAGAAAATAAAATTAAGGAAGAGAATAAAGTATTTAATGACGATTTGTATTTCATTCCCCTCTATTATAAATTCATTTAAATTGTGAGAAGCCATCACTTTTGTTTTGCTGAGATTTAAATTAATCCCAGCTTTGTTATTTTCCATCTTAGCCAATAGAATCAACCGCTCCAGATTTTCCTTAATTTCCGCTATGCGGGTTGTATCATCTGCATATCTTAAATTATTTATTTTTCTGCCACCAATCTTAATTCCAGCTGGATTTTGCTAAATCGTCTATTCGCATAACATATTCACTATAAATATTTAAAAAGTAGGGTGACAGTATACAACCCTGCCGCACCTTTTTTATCCACCCAGACACTGTCTGTTTCTCCAAAGACTGTTTTTACTGAAGCTTCTTGGTTGTCATACCGCTCTCTTATCAAGAGAAGTAGATGTTCGGGTATTCCCATTAATCACATTACAATCCGTAGTCTATTGTGATCCATGCAATCAAAAGCTTTCTTATAATCAATAAAACAGATGAACACTTCCTTCTGAAATTGTCTTGCTCTTTCATCTCATGTTTGCTATTTGGTCTCTAGTTCCTCTACCTCTCCTGAAGCCTGCATGTTCTTGTGGCATTTCTCTATTCACATATGGCTCCAACCTTTGTTGGATCACTTTCAGCATAACTTTACTTGCATGTGAAATTGAAGTTATGGTTCTATAATTCTCACAATTTCTGGGATTTAATTTTTTTGGAATTGAATGAATACTGACGTTTTCCTATCTCTAAGCCAGTATATTTTCTTCCAAATCCATTGACAAATTTTAGCCAATATATTCACTACTTCATCTTCAGCTGCTCTCAATAATTTCACTGACACACTATCAGCTCCAGGAATAAGGCATTTAAAATTAGTCATTAAGTTATGTACCACTTAGTTAAATAATTTAACATTAAGCTTATGTTCCTAGAATATAATAAAATGAAGTGTTTTATTACTGTTGATATGTTTAGTTTTAGAACTCCATTCTTGAACTATTAATTTTTTTTGTAAATAAATAAAACACTTGAGAGTTTTAATAGATATTTAATGTCTGATATTGATTTTCATAATGTTAGCAAAATTTATTATATGTGAAGTGTGCAGCCTTATGAGGAATCTGTGAAGTGATATGCAGCCTTTTAACCTAAAGATTCCCCATCCTTGATCTAGTATGAAGTCTTCTTATTTGAAAAAATTGATTACAGCAAGGAAAAGATCAAAAAGGGACAAACCTATATGGCTGTCTTATCCATCTCATTATGTATGATCTGGCTAAACAAAAAATATAGTGTAAAAATAAAATAAATAATGGCTTTGAAAAATTGATACATATGTATTCATGGAGTAAATAAAAGGAAAAGAAAACATCTCTCACAGACATGGCACATGATATATGATATGCATTTTTCCTAAGACAAATAAGTTGGATGTTAGCCTTTCCAAACTCAGAAAGAAGACACACAAACATAAATCCTCGTACTCTCAGAAATTAGTTAAATATATACAAATTCAAAAGAATAGTAAATTCTTACAATAGGAGTATCATGGATTGTACAAAATATCGATGATGTCAAGGTCCTTCTGCAAAAACATTAACCTATCTGTTTGTCTCCACAGGATATATACTTAAACCTTAATGATAACCCAGTTTTCAGCATTTTATTTTTATTAATAATGACCAAACTGGAGATGGACCTTCTTGATATCATTGATATGTATTTTTGTACAATTCATGATACTCCCATTGTAAGAATTTACTGTATTCAGTGGGCTAACTTCCTGCAATGAGAAATATTTACTCATACAACTTAAGTAACAGTGGCCTTCTAACAAACACACAAATGCAATATGTGATTTCATATTCTTAAGTTAGTTGCTTAAATTCAACATCAACTTTAGACAATTTCTAATTATTTACCTCCGCACTAGCTATAGAATTTTTTGAGGTTCTAAAGTCCTAGTTAACAAATTTCATTTAACACAAAACATGTTAGTTACCTTAAATATGTATACACAGTGAAGTGCAGTTCACGAAGCGGGAGAAACTCCATAGTACAAGCATAGTGGTACAAACACAAATATTCTCAGCCTATTAGCACACTGATTTGTCTAGCAGGATGCACAATTCTTCATTAGCTTTGAGACATAAGAGTCTGGATTATTCCCAGTAAGCTTATTTCTTAGTCATCTGTACTCTTAATTTGAGGATTTCAAATAGTTCCAACCATGAATTGTTCTGCAGCTTTTGATTTCTTTAGAGAAATTAAACTTCAAGTACGGTTTCTCTGCTGACAAATAGTTGTGTCTATTTTTTTTTTTTTTTTTTTGAATAAACTTGAGGATAGGTGTTTGCTATGGGTTTTAGGTAGTGGTCTCATCTGGATAGATGCATCCTTGAGCAAAATTTTCTGAACAGTATCCTCCTTGGGTAGACCTTGAGAAAGGAAGTGTAGGGGAGACTCTCCCCCCCCCCCCCCCCCCCGAAGTTGTGATGTTATTGGCTAAGAACCTACCATAAACCTCTTTTATTAGGAGCTGTTCTTACTAGTGATATTGATTTGAACTTTGTTACTTGGATGTGGGAATTTCCATGCAGAGAAATCTTTCTTCTCATACTTCTCAAAATCTTTTCGCTGATTGCTCTAGCAAAAACTCACATAATTTCTTTATTCTTTTTAGCTAATCCTGAGCTACCAGTTATCAGTCACTTTTTTGTGTAGATGCATTAGGCACTTTGCCTCTGGCTTCTTGTTAGGTTGTTACTACACAATGACTTCTAGCCAGTCACTTCTCTTTTCTCTTGCTTCTATCTTGTCATTTTCATTTGTTACCTTCTGCAAACCTCCTCCTTCAGAACTCCCATCTGCATCTGGAATTTGCAAAATGAATGAAGAATTGCTCTGTTGAATTTTTATATCTGACCTACACATGAAAGGCTACAAGCACATCAGTGCTATGTGTGGGCAAGAGGAATAGAAGAAAGTAGAAATCTGTTTACATTTTGCTTGAACAGCTGAGGGTTGTAATCTTTGGGAAAGGCAGATTTGGGGAGACTGTTCCAAAGGACAGAAGTAGATGGAATGAAAGAGGAGGCAGTGAAGTTGGTTCGGTGAGTTTCGAGATAGACTGTAAAAGGGTGTTGGTTACCAGTGGTTCTTGTTTTGATGATTTTGGAGGGGGAGAGGGAATAATATTGGCCAATTCAGATGAATTGGAGGGAATAATATTGGCCAATTCAGATGAGCACTATCAGAAAGTATAGAAGAGGCACAAGGTAGAAACTGAATGTCTGTGAGAGGGGGATCGTTAATTAGCTCCTCATAAGAAGAGGGATCATAAATAGCCCTCTTCTGAATAGATTTGAGCAAACTTAAAGAGGATTTTGGTCCACCACCCCAAATATGGGAGCAATATTTCATGGCAGGGTGGATTTGGGCCTTGTATAGAATTAGCAGCTGTGAAGGTGTGAAGTAGTGTTTTGTGCAAAAAAGTACACCAAGTTTTTTGGTCGCTGCAGAAGCTATAGTCTAAATGAAATGTGGTTGTGCCAGGAAAGATCAGAGGTGCAGATCAGTCCAAGAAGAGAAATCTGATCGTGTTTGGATATCAAAGTATTATTGAAAGCAGTGAGCAGAGAAAGGAAGTGAGCTCTTTCTTGTGAGAGATCACACAGAACTGAGTTTTGGTGGCACTAAAGTTAACACATTTGTTCTTGCCCCACTGGGATATACCTAGGAGATCTGCGTTCAGGTCCCTGGTTATGGTAGATCTTGAGGATTCTAATACTTGAGCACTACAAGGTTTGTTGAATGAAAAGGAGGAATAGAGTGTACTGCTCAGCAAAGCTATGAATGGGACTGGAAGTGTGTGAGAGCAGGGCATTTATATACAAGAGGAAGAGAGTAGGTGAAAGAACAGAACCTTGGGATATTCCTGCATTGGTGGGGAAATCTGAGGAGAGTAAACAGTCCACCATGGCATGTGGTGAGCTACCAGTGAGAAAGTTGGTGATCCATTTGCAGAGTAAGGAAGACAGACCATAGGATGGCAGTTTGGTAAGTATGCCCCTGTACCAAACACAATCAAATGCGTTTGAAATGTCGAGAGCAACCACATGAGTTTCTCCAACTTTCTCCATGGCTTTGTTTATACTTGGATAGAGAATTAAACAAGAATATGATTTCATATCAAGTATAATTTAAATCTACTTCAGTGCCTTTTCTCAGTAACGTCCCCCCTCCTCTCATTTTTTTCAGGGAGTCTGTCTTAAGTTGTTTGCTCTTATGACAGTCTGAACTTGAACCAGGGTCTCTGGCAAGATTTCCTCATTAGTCATTGTAATGCACCAGATCTTCCCTATGCCAACAGTTACCTATAGGCTGTGTGAACAAAGAATTGCAGAAAGCATATGTGCTATATGTATCATGTGTATGAGTTTGCTCCCAGCTCTGAATCATTTATGGTTTTTAAAAACTATTGTTTCTTTATAATAAATTTAGTTTAATCCTTTATCCAAGTGCGAGCAAACAAAGTTTGCTCCTGAAAATACCTTCAGGACTGAATATGGTGTTGTACTACCCTGGGGTAAGGTAGTACAACTCCAGGCAACCCGTAGCAAAGGTGGAGCAAGCTACCAACATTCCTATCCCAGTATCTCCCATAATACAAAATACATCTCCTTGCGGATATGTATAATGTTGTGCATTAAGGGAGCCCAGTAGCTCCCAGTGGTTGAGATACCAGGCAGAAGCAATAGCGAGGTCATCTCCACCTATAGGAGTTGCCAAAAGGTGTGCCACCTTTTTTTTTAAATTACTCTGGATTTAGAGAAAGAGGTTGAAAGTTTATTTTTCACTTGGTTAGACTATAATAAATTTAGTTTAATCCTTTATCCAAGTGTGAGCAAACAAAGTTTGCACCTGAAAATATCTTCAGGACTGAATATGGTGTTGTACTACCTTACTGGGGTAAGGTAGTACAACTCTGGGCAACTCATAGCAAAGGTGGAGCAAGCTGTATTCAGTCCCAAAGATATTTTCAGGCACATACTTTGTTTGCTCACACTTGGATAAAGAATTAAACTAAATTTATTATAGTTCAATATTGTTTCTCTAGTTATCATACCTATTTATCCTGATGATGATGATGCTAGATAATTAATGGCAATACAGGATAGTGTTCTTATTTCAATAAAAATGCTCTTAATGTGATATATTAGTCATGTATTTACATATTTGTAAATACATGATTAATTACATAACTACTTCTCCAATTACTGATTTGGATGGAAAGTTACTTTAAGATAAAAAAAATGCATTTTTACCATGAATTAATACTTTAATTTTGTAGTATAATTTTTCATTAGGCAAGAAAATAATGTATTTCAAAGTATTTTATTAATTTCCTCTATTATGGTTTCTGGACCTAAATAGATTTTTCTTAGTATGGGCCATGAAGAAAATAAATTTGGCTGAGTTACTTGGTTAGTGCCACATTTTATACAAAATGGTTTGCTTTTGCATTAAGATAGTTGCAAAGAACTTGGAGAAGAGCAAACAATTATTCTTATTTAAATTAAGATGATTTTTAAGGCTTTGTCTCTGAAAAAAAAAAATGGAAGTGTGAGGTTTAAATTTGGGTTTATGTACAATTTAGTCAGAACTCTTTAATCCATGTAATCTCAAAAGTATTCTATGAGATTCGAATCTGGTGGCCATGGTAACACTTGGAAGTTGCTGTCATGTTCAGTAAGTGACTTTAAAACAATACTGGCGATGCAGCGTTGTGCATTGTCCTGCTGGAACACACCATTAGTTTCAGGCCAGAGGGGGGGGGGGGGGCACCATAAAGAGATGTACCTGATCAGCTACAATTGCTAGGTGATTGGATTCTTAATACAGTTTATGGGTATCAGGCCCCCAAGAGATTCCCAGGAAAAAATGATCACACCATACCATAATGTTGCCTTCTCCTGCCAACTTCTGCTGGACCTTGATATTGGGGTCATTCATCTCTTCAGGTTTTTGTCTAACTCCTCAACTACTGTCCACGCAACAGCAGGGAAACAAGATTCATCCAAAAAGGCACTGAAGAGTGCCTTTTTGGATGAATTCACTTTTACATTCTTTAATGGTCCAGTGATGTCTCTCAGATGCAAACTGTAGACAGTCATCAATGATTAGGCATAAGCATTGATACTTTGACTGAGCACCTACTTGACCATATGGAGTGAGGGGGGGGTGCATTGTATAGTGGTCTGGGAAACACTGTTGTTCTTCCCCTGGTTAAATTTCATGGTCAGCAATTTGAGAGTTTGTTTTTTTGTTCACGAGTTTTGCAAGATGGGACAACCTGCATTCATCACAAACGTATGAAGTGTGTTTTCCCACTATCCATTGGCCCAGTATCTTTCCATCCTTGGAACACCTTAACTACAACTCTTAAACAGCTTATATTCATGCATTTTATTTATTTATTTATTTATTTTTTTGAAGTCTTTCAATCATATGTCTTACCCATGTTGATCAGCAACTTCGAATGAATGCTTTTTCACACACCTTCAGTATCATGTATTCTGGGTGTTATTGTGGAAGTGCCACCTGGTGAAGTGGAATGGCTGATTGTGAATAATGTAGGTAGTTATAATATTTGGACTGGATATAACATCTGAGATTTTTTTTTATAATATTTATTTTTTCCCCCAGTATATGTTGAAGTCTCTCTGCACCTCATAGTGCAAATGGTAGTGATGATGTTTGGTTCCTACCATTGCATGGGAGGAGCATTTATGAATGGTATCACCACTGACAGTAAGTTAACCAAGCTCATGTAGAAGTAATAGTTTTCCATTTGAAATATCTTGGATTTGTTTTCCTGCAGTTTATCCAGTTTAATATGCATTTTATAAAAAACTCTCTCTCTCTTTCTTTTTCCCTCCCATCCCACTTCAAGAAAAATTTTAAAAAAATAAGCCAGTAAGAAACCAAGGGGTCATATATGTATTGCAAGATTTAAAACTTAAGATTAGTTATTATATTTTATATATATATATATATATATATATTTTTTTTTTTTTTTTTAATGCATCAATTTAGCATTTAACTCTTGTAAAACATTTTTTATATTATATTTGTATATCTGAATTGTAACTCTAGTGAATTAAGCAAATATATTTTAATTTTTCTAGTGAAAGGTCTAATTTAAGTACTTGTTTATAGGTACAACAAAAATCTGCTTGTCAAGTCTTTCAAGCTTGCTCTATGATTGTTAAACGTGATATCAATGCAGCTTTATATTTGTTACCTTATATCATGTTATATGCTATACAAGATAGTTCTGAAAAAGAAGTAGAAGAGGTTAGTATAAACCATGATTGTTTCTTACTTAAATATATTTTATATTTTATTTCAGAAATGAATATAATTTATAAAGAAAATAATGTTACTTTATACCATTCATGTTTTATTCCATTTACTTTGATTCTGTGAAACGGCCTTCCTCACAATATTCCCCCAAGATTACAATCTCTAGTTCTTCCAAAAAGAATATCAACTGATTATGTTTCTCTTCATCCTCCCCACACACACACACGGCATTGATTTCCTGTAGGCTTTACAACTTCTTATATGCAGTAGTGATATATACCATATTTTTTGCCTTGTAAGACATGCTTTTTTTGTACCTGAAAATTAGGATGCGTCCTATAAATCAAATGCATCTTATAAACTGGTGCATCTTATACACCAATGTGTTTTTTATGTATATGCTGTTACGGTGCATCATCACTTGTCAGTAATGCATAATCAGCTTGAATAGCTGCACTGTTGTTAATGGTCATGCATTTAAGCTAATAATCAGTACATTATTATATTTAATTTTTTTATATTTTTTATGACCAATGGATTCTATGAAGCACAGACATAGCTATACAATTGTGTTTAAGCATAGTGTGATTAAGTACGCCAAAAAGAATGACAACATGGTAGCAGAGCAGCACTTTGGACTTCTATCTACAGAAAAAATGGTATGAACTTGGAAGCAAGAGCAGCAATTAATAGAAGCATATTCTAAAAAAACACAATCTCTGCAGAAAACCAGCAAAATGACCAGAAATTGAAAATGAATTAAAAACTTGGATAATAGATCAAAGAAGATCAGGTTGTTACATATCTATAAAAATGATTTTTCAGTGAATAAAATTATTGGCAACAGAAAGAAATATCATCAATTTATGGATATTATGGATAAATAGAAGCAGGCAAAATAGCCGTAAATATAATATCATAAATTTTACAGGATCACCATCATGGTGCTTTAGATTTATGAAGAGAAATGATTTATGCATACATGCATGCAAAAGCAAAAATATCATGAAAAATGCCACAAAATTTCAAAAATAAAATTATTGTGTTTCACAGATTCATCATAAATGCTAGAAAACAAGACAGTTTTTACAGATAGCTAATATCAATGAAGTGCCTCTGACTTTTGATGTACCCTTGAACAAGACTGTTGACTCCAAAGATTAAAAAAATATATTATTGTTAAAACCTCTGGTCACAAAGAAAACAGCTGTTGTTTTGCCATGCTATGCTGTGGGTGGAACAAAATTGCTACCGTTTTTTTTTTTTTTTTTTATAAAGAAAAACAATGCCCAGAGAAAAACTTCACAAAGGATTTATAATCATATTCATCCAAAAGAATGAATGGATGAGGAAGGGATGAAGTTATGGATAAAAAAGGTGCAGTCCGGACATCCTGGCTGTTTATGTCAGAACCTGCTTTGTTAATATGGGATCAATTTAGGTGTCATAAAACCAAACTGTTAAGAATGAAGTTTGCAAAATGAATACAAAAATAGCTATAATCCTTGCTCTGTTGAAGTATCCCTGTGCTTCAACCTTTAGATGTATCAACAAACAAACTATTTAAAGAATTTATGAGGAAAAATGGGTCAATTGGATGCAATCTTCAAATTTTGAGGAAACAACTACAGGTAGGAGAAAGAAGGCCATAATTTCACATGTGTACAAATGGGTAAAGATTTCATGTAATGAAGTAAAACCCAAAATTATTATGAAATCTTTCCAGAAGTGTGGCATTAGTAATTCTCTTGATGGTATGGAGGATGATTTATTATTTCAAGACAGCGATGACGCAGTTTCAGATGAAGAATCAAGTTTAGAAAATTTTGAGAGTGAAGATGATGATGATAAAGATTTGAAAAGAATATTAATGAAATTTATAAAAATTAGTTTGATTATATATATTGTAGAAGAAATGGATGTGAGTTTTTAGATGTGTGGAGGAGTGTGTTTGATCTCAGAAAAGACTTGTATAAGAGGGATGGCCTGCACTTAAATTCATTTGGCATCAGGAGCCTGGAGAAATTACTTCTTGGTGTTATACCTAATGCAGAGAGTCAATGAAACTAGATTATCATGGGAGGAATGGAAAAAATGTGTCTGAAAGTTCAGCTATGGCATGCAAACGTGATAAAGACATGAGTGTCTTTGAACATGGTTATGTATGTGGCAAAGGAGGTGGAAAAATATGCTTTGGGTTCGGATCTTTTAAGTATGTCTGGTGAGGGAAAATAGAATTTCTAGAACAAGATCAAATAGATTGCATATCTAATTATAAGAATAAGCTAGGTGGTAATTTATTACGTCTATACACAAATGCCAGGAACATCAGAAACAAAGGAGTTGAGTTTCTTGCTTTATTGAATACGATGTTGAATTGAATTATTGCAAGACAACTTTCTCAAGCAGCATGTGAAAGAAAGAACTCTGAGTCAAAGAGTGTTGGATTTGCTTATAGTGTCAGAAGTTGTCTCTGTTAAGAATATGGCTATTTTACCACCAATTGGTGACAGTGATCATGCTGTACTTTCTTGGGAAGTATCTAATTGTATTGATGCTCCAATTTAAACAGGTTACATGCTGAACTACAAAGCTAGAAATTATGATCAACTTAGGAGAATACTATCTATGATCCATGGTATAGTTTCTGAATGGAAAAAATGTCAGCAATGCATGGGAATCTTTGAAAAAGTGCTTAAATGAGGTGGTATCTAAATGTGTCCCTAGTGTTCGAAGAATAAATAGGTTGGGAGTTCAATGGATGTGCAACCTTATTAAGCAAGAGATCCACAAGAAGATGATGATATGGAAAGAATATCATGATAATAAGAGTGAGAGGAGTTATAAAATATATAAAGCTTGGGCCAGTAACGAGTATTGTGTGGAAAGCTAAATCGGAGTATGAAAAGAAATTGGGTATGCAAGCTAAAGGCAATCCAAAAGAATTTTAACATTATGCTGCAAACAAAAGAAAGAATGAATGTAAAAGAATAACTTAATGGAATGCAGATGGTACTCGGGCGTCGGAAGCTAATGAGATTGTTCAGTTAATGAGTGCTCACTTTGCTAACATATATATCAACCAGGTATATGTAACATGTTGCACAGTGCTACTGCTACATTGTATGAAGAGTTAGAGGTTCATGAAAATTAGGTTGAAGAGCTGTTGCATAACCTGGATAAGAATTTGTCAATAGGGACAGATGGAATATCAGCCCATTTGCTAAAGGACTGTTCAGCCGAATTGGCTAGGCTTTTCACATGTTTGTATAACTTGAGTCTTAGCTCAGGAATGATATCACAGAATGAAAAGAATGTATAATAGTACATTGTACAAGGGTGGTGCAAAAACTGATGTTTCTAACTACCAATCTATCAGTATCTCTGGTATGGTAGTGAAAATTTTGGAGAAGCTAGTAAGAATCACATACAGAAATGGGTAAACAAACAAGCTATAGTCTGCAATGAGCAAATGTGTTTACTAAAGGAAGGTCAAGTTTTTGTAATTTGCTCATATTTTATAACAATGTTATAGCCGAGTTGTATAAAGGGAATGGATACACCTGTGATAATGTTGGATTTTTCTAAGGCATTTAATAGAATACCACACAAAAGACTGTTGCATAAACTTGAGAATATGGGATTGAAATATAAACTCTTGACTTTACTTGAGTGGGTATGAATCTGCCAGATTTAAGGTGACCAGTATACCTCAGAGTTCAGTCTTTGGGTCATTATTGTTCAATCTATACATTAATGACATCAGGCAGGGTCTAACTTCAGATGTGCAATTGTTTTCTGATGATGCAAAGATAGGAAGAGCAATCAGGGATGCTACTGATATTCAGCACTTACAAAATGATTTGAATAAGCTAGAAATTTGGGCAAACGAAAATGGCTGTCAGTTTAATGTTAGTAAGTGTAAAGTTATGCACTGTGGCGAAATTAGAGTTCCAGTGGCATATTATATTAACAGGGTTATGCTATAAGAAATGGAGGAGGCAATCGATCTTGGTTCACATAGCAAAAGTTACAAATACAACTCAGATGGTAATTGTGATGTTGAAGCGAACATGGACATGTAAGGATAAGGAAATGATTTTGCCTCTTATAAGGCTTTGATAAGACCACATGGATTATTATGCGCAGATTTGGTCTCCCAGGTTCCAACAGGATCAAGAAGCTGTGGAAAGGATGCAAAGAAGAGTTACAAAGATCATATTTAGATTATGAGGACAGATTACAAGTATGTTGATTAACCACGCTACTGGCCAAGACGTCTATAGATGTCAAGGTTATCATGGATGCGAAGTGCATATTAAAATTGTAATACCATTGATATTACATTGAAATATATGATGGATATGAAGCGTATGAGGATACGCTTCATATCCATTATTTGATGCATAATGGCCAGTAAGGTGGTTAAGACCGGTTAGCAGGAGAAAGAGGGGTGATATGATAGAGGTCTATAAACTTTTTAATGGGTGTTATAGGATATCGTCTGATAAAATTTTTTCTTATATGGAAGGTGGGGAGAGAGCTCTGGTGCATCCATGGAAATTAAGTTTGTTCACAGTCAAGAAATTGGTAAGAGCTAGGTTTTTCTCTCAGAGAGCAGAGTGAGTGGAATAGTTTGCCTTTAGGGATAGTGAGTGCATCTAGTGTGAATGAATTTAAGGAAAGGTATGACAGCTGGTGTGTGGGTAATTTATAGCCTCCCTCGATGAGTCCTTGACTCCCTGGAGGTCTCAGAGCATAATAATAATAACAATAATACTATTATTATTATTATGTTAGATTTTTTAATGACTTTATGATTTTTTAGGAATAATTTTTTTTTGTCTAATAATATATGTAGTAAAATTTTAAATTAAAAAAAATAAATAAATATTTACATGAAACATTTTATGCATAATTCGTACATTTTATACTGTGAAGAACTTTTTTCCCAAAAATTCGACATGAAAAATACAACGTTGTGTCTTATGAGGTGAAAAATACGATATGTATATGTATATAATAGAAACTCAACATATAGAAAAATAATACTAAATCCTAAGTCAAAAGAACTGAAGATGAGAATCATCAATATAAGGAGTATTAATGGAAAGAAAATCAAACTTGCAGAAGAATTGGAAAAGTACTACATGGACATAATTAACTGAGACAAAGAAGACAAAAACAGTGGTCTTGCTAAATAACAAGTATAGGATGTTATATTCAGACAGTAATATAGATGTTAAATTCAGACAGTAACGAAAGGAAGGAGCAGTGATAACATTCATTACCAAACTTGAAGATAAACTTTTTGATTGGAAGGCAGTTTCAAGTAAAGTGATGCGAGCACACTTCAAAATGGGGAAATGGGCCATAAAACTTAGTTGTGCATATGGTCCCACCTTTTGTGGGACCATAAAAATTCTTCCACTTCTTCTAAGGAACAAATGGAAGAATTTTTTTGAGTAAGTAGAATAGGCAGCTGACATAAGAAGATGGGGGAAGATCTAAACAGTAGAGTAGGAAATAAATACCGCAAGGCATATAACAAAGTTTTGGGAATTTTTAGGAAAGTTTGGAGAAAATGACATAGTTAATTGTTATTAGCTTACTTACCATTATTATGATAAGTATTTGCTGGATATCTGCTGAGGATAGGATTGGTTATTACTAATACCATGTTCCAACATGTTGATTAATTTTGATTAATCTATACCGTTTAATTGATTAAACGGTATAGATGCAAACACAGACTGATAAGAAAATAACTATTTATTAACTTATTGCTGATATTTCACCGGTATTCTGTCCAGCATCTTCAGAGCACAAAAACAGTTTGTTACAGAACACGAAACAACAATCTGGTATAACAATGGGACTAGTTTGAACAATTGTAATGTACAACACAAAGACTAAAGTCCTAATTCGGCGGCATCTGTGTTGGAAAAAAAAAAAAAAAACAGAGAGAAAGCAGGTATTAATTAGGTCTTAAGATCACTTTCTTCAAAATCAATGGTAAATTTATACAGCCATAATTGTTGAGGTTTGTAGCATGTTCAGGGCTTCTGTTGATTCCAGGAACAATCTCTCTGACTTATAGCAACTTCTGTGCAGTACTTTTGTTTTTTTCCAATTGATCCTGTATGCAGGGGAATCCGACTTGCCATAGCGATAGTGCCAGATGTATTTTTTATGTCCACATTTCTTCCTGTTTGTCTATAGTGGGCTCAATCACATGAACAGGTCACTTCATAGACTCCTGGATGTGATAAAGAAGAGATTCCATCCTTGGATGAATGGATGAGAGTTACCAATTTGATGTATGGTTTAAATATGGTGCGTAGCTGATGTTTCTTAAGCACTCTAGATATCTTTTCAGATGTACCTTTAATGTATGGAATGGTGACAGTTTTGCTGTAGTCTTCTGTGGTAGACATTGAGCTGTGATTTCTGGGGAGCATTTAGTATTTTATCTGTCTTATGGGGATTATAGCCATTGGCTAAAAAGGTGTGACATAAGTGAGTGAGTTCAGCAGTGAGAGCATTGTCATTGGAACATATTGCTCTAGCTCTGTGGGTTAGTGTCTTTAGGATACCATATTGTTGAGATAGGTGATGATGTGATTCTTTGTGCACAAAGAATCACACCATCACCATCGATCACACCATGAGTATGAAAAGAAACTGGCTCTGCAAGATTTCTATTGATATGTTGTAAATAAAAGAAAGAATGAATATAAAAGAATAACTCTTCTGAATGATGATGATGTGGGGTGACAGATGCAGAAGAGGTTGTTCAGCTAATGAGTGCCCATTTTGCTCAAAAATATAACCTGGTGTATACAACATTGAGTTCACTGCTACCTTTTCACAGGTTTATGAAGAGGGTGCATTAGAGCTGTTGCACAAACTGAATAACAGTTGAGCAATAGGGACTGATGGGATCTCAGCACAGATTCTAAAAGTGTTCAGCTGAACTGGCTATTCCTTTGACCAGGCTATATAATTTGAGTTTCGGAACAGAGAAGATTCCACAGGAATGGAAAGAATGTATGGTAATCCCATTGCATAAGGGTTGGCAAAGACCATTGTATCCAACTATCGACCAATCAGTATCTCAGGAGTGGTGGTGAAGATTTTGGAAAAATTGGTTAGGTCTTGTATTCAGAAATAGGAAAATCCAGAAAAATCTTTACTTTACAATGAACAACAGGGTTTACTAAGGGAAGGTCATGTTTTTGCAGCTTGCTTACGTTCTATAATAATGTTACTATTGAACTAGACAATAGGAATGGATACACCATGATACTTTTTGATTTTGCTAGGCTTTTGACAGAATACAGCATGGAAGACTGTTGCATAAATTGGAGAATATGGGATTGGATTATAAAGTATTGGCATAGATAAGAGGATGGCTGACTGACGGATATCAAAAAGTGGTATATGGGGATGTGAGTCTGCAAAATTTAAGGTAGCTAGTGATGTACCACAAGAATCAATCCTTGGTCCACTGATATTCAATCTGTTCATTAATGATATTGGGAAGGATTTGACAGATGGCATACAGCTATTTGCTGATGATGTAAAGATAGGTAGGGTAATGAAGAATGCTGCTGATATTCAATACTTACAGAATGATTCGATTAGGCTGGAATTGTGGTCATGGGAAAATGGATGTCATTAAATGTAAAATCATGCACTTTGGCATGATTAGATATCCAGTGTCATATTATATTTGTGGGATTATGCTAGAAGAAACTGATCAGAAGAAAATGAATAGGGATCTTGGAGTGTTAGTAGATAGCAGGTTGAAGTTTAGGGGCAATGTAGCAAAGATTGCAAATACAACTCAAAAGATAATTGCAATGCTGAAACAAACATTCATATGTAAAAGTAAGGATTTGCCTCTTTACAAGGCCTTGAAAAGTCCTCACTTGGACTATTGTGCTCAGGTCTGGTCTCCTGCTTTCTGTTGTGATTCTGATACAGTGGAGAAAGTGCAAAGGAAAGTTTTAAAAATGATATCAGGATTGGATTGTGGAATAATACTGATTATGAAGACAGATTGAGAATTTGTAGACTGCAGACTCTAGCAAAGAGGGGTGATATGATTGATACTTACAAACATCTGAAAGGGTCATCATACAGGATTTCAGTTGATGGAATTTTTCATCCTTGGAAGCTGAAAATGAATGCCATTGAGAAGGGGTTGAGGGCTGTAATTTTCTTTTACAGGATTATGCATTATTGGAACAGATTACCATTGGATGTTGTGTGTGCAGGCAGTGTGAATGAATTCAAGAATAAGTATGATTGCTGGTGTGTGTAGTATGTGGCCCCCCTCTATACATTTTTGAAAATTATGGAGACAACTACCGTGTTTGAATAAAAACTTTAGTTTAATATAACTAAAATCTACATTCGATGGTTTGACCTTTATGTCAAGGTCATCTTCTGGAGCATACAACTATACACAGAAAACAAGCTGCACTACAATCAAACTGGTTTGTTAAAGATACTGACCAACCGCTGCAACAATTGTTGGTCTGACCTCTGGCGAAAAAAAAAAAAAAATTATACATCAACACTAGAGTCCTATTATTAGTGTTATCTGTTGGTTGTAGAAATACATTGGGTGTAACAACAAGTATCTATCTATATACATATATTAACATCATGATTATACTTGTATATTCCAACCAGTTGGTATGGAATGGTTTCTAATACTAGCTGAAGATTGGCTTGAGTCCTGACTTATGCCGGATCTAATTTTTCTGTGTATAGTTGTATGCTCCAGAAGATGACCTTGACATAAAGGTCGAAACGTCGAATGTAGATTTTAGTTATATTAAACTAAAGTTTTTATTCAAACACAGTAGTTGTCTCCATAATTTTCGAAAATGCATTTGGATCACTGTGTAAGCTTAAAAGAATGCCCCCTCCCTCTATACCTTGAGGTCTCTCTTTATAATAATAATAATCTTATGATTTTTCAACTATTTGTATAAAATACTGATCCTAATAATCTCTACTTCCATAATTGAACTTGTTCTTTCCTGGATTTCTTTTCTTTTAGTGTTACATGGTGATCAGCATTAATTTCAGTAAAAATTGTTAATTTATGGATTAGGCCACCAATTTTGCTGTATTAAAACTATCTATGTGAATTTGTTCTCTGATTATGTTATAAATAGAATATAGCTTTGATGTAGTATTTTTTCTTTTTTTTTTTTCCTCACTAGAGGTCATGCCAGTAGAGTCACTGGCTTACTGTTTGAAATGTAATATAGCTTGTCTTTGTATGTACATATGTATACTTCAGATGATGACATTAATATGAAAGTCGAAATGTTGGGAAATTAAAGTAATTATTCCTAACACATTTGTAGTCTCCATAATTTTTATTGAAATGAATTCCTAGATTTCTCTTCCACAATTATTCCTAGCCTCTTTAATTTGTATACTAATGATAGAGAGAAATATTTAAGGGAATGGGGATAATATTCAGTTGTTTGATGATAATGCAAAACTGAGGAGGGCAATAACTGATAAAAGTATTAGAAATCATGCAGTATGATTTAAATAAATTGGTATTGTGGGCAAAGGATAATTTTGCAGCATTTAAATGACTTTTTAATATTGCAGAAGGTAAGGTATTCACTCTGTGAGTTGAAAAGGTTACATAATGTACATCACATTGATGATACTGGATTACAGTAAATAGATAAGGCTAGGGACTTGTGGGTAATATGTGGACAGAGAGTTTTGCACATTCCTTAAAAATATCTGGTGATTGTCATCCAATCTCCACAGCCTTATTAACATCTAACCCAGTCAATACCTGACAAGCCTCTGATTCTTTCTCTTCTAATTCTTCTAATAGTTACCTCCCTTACACATATTACACAGCATTATTCACCAGTATGATATACACTGATGAAGTGCTCATTCATAATTCCGCTATATCTTTTGCAGTGGTCACTCTGCTGCCACAACTATCTACCAATGTCAGCCTGCCATAATCATGTGGAAAGATTTATGTGTACGTAGTCCGTGTTAATTTATTTTTACAGTATTGATGATAACACAAAATGATAAGAAAATAATTACTGTTTATTAACTTATTTGCTGATATTTCACTGGTATCATATCCAACATCTTCAGAGCAAAAAAAAAAAAAAAAAATCAGTTTTTCAGTATGAAACAACAACAATATGGTATAACAGTAGGATTAATTTAAACAATTGTAACGGACAACACAAAGGCTAAGGTCATAATTAGGCACCATCTATGTTGGGGGGGAAAGAGTATTAATTAGATCTTAAAATGACTGTCTCCTGGATTTTTGGCAAATTTATATTATACAGCCTACTTGTTGAAGTTTGGGGTATGTTTTAGAGCTTCTGTTGATCCCAACAACAATCTCTCTGAATTATAATGACTTCTGTGTAGCACTTTGGTTTTCTTCCAATTGATTCTGTGTGAAGGGGTATCTGAACTTTTTATGTTCTGTTATGAACTGTGAACATCTGCTAAACTGGATGTTCACAGTTCTCTCCACACATACAGGGAGATATTTGCACAAACAGTCACACCACCACCACTCATCTCAACAGTATGGTATTCTAAAAACATTAACTCGCAGAACTAGAGTGATTTGTTCTCACGGCTGAACTCACTCACTCACGTCACGCCTTCTTAGCCAATGGCTATAATCCCCATAGGATAGAAAAAAATACTAAATGCTCCCCAGAAATCATCTCCCCCCCCCCATTGCCTACAACACAAGATTACAGAAAAACTGTTAACATCCCATAAATTCAAGGTACATCTGAAAAGATATCTAGAGTGCTTAGTAAACATCAGCTATGTACTCTATTTAAACCTTATGTCAAATTTGCAAATCTCAACCATTCACCCAAGGACAAAATCTCTTCTTTATCACATCCAGGAGTTTATGAAGTGCCTTCTTCTTCTTCTTGTGACAGAGGAAGAATTCTCCTGAATTATCTTTAGCCTGACTAGCCAATCTCCTCACATACTGCATCTTTTCTTTCTTTACCATGCTTGTCACATTCCTGGTTGGCCGAGCGGTTAGCATATCTGCTCTTGAGCCAGAAGGCTGCAAGTTTGAATCTCATCGTGGTCATGGATGTTTGCAATTGTGAAAATAATGGTGGTGGTGGTAGGCAGTAGATGGCATTGGTTTAAATGATGGTGGTTGCAGTGGAGACAGTTGTAGAGTAGGTGTCCTCCCTCAATGAGTCTTTGGACTCCCTGGAATTGTCACATAATAATAATAATTTCCTAGCCTGCACTTTATACTTCTCACGTGTCTGAGATCCATGAACTGTCTTGTTTCTTTTCCAACATAGTTTGCTTGGTATCACTGTTCATCTATTTCACCTCCGCTCTATTTATTTGCTTATCTCTTTGGTATATGCAGTTATACATTGCTTGTGTTAGATACTGCCTTATGAATTCCTATGCACTGTCAACATGTTTTCTTTGCAGCTCATCTATCCAATATGTTGATGCTAGTTGACTACAAAGCTTCCCATAATAATCCACCTTATAACTCTACATATATAATTTTTGCAATTTTCTTTGTTCCACCACTTTCCAAACAAGTACCTTATGTTCATTCTCACCAACTGGCAGCAGTGTTAATACCTCATTAACAACTACATCTTGTGGAGATACCACAAAATCTAGCACTATAAATCCTCTTGTTGCTTCTGTCACATGCTGCTTAAGATATTTATCTCTCTGAAACTCAATCTCTTATTAAAACCACCTTTCTCTTCTCTTTGTCTTTCACTTCTGTTGGTTCATATTATCTTCCTTAGTACTCACACTTTTATTCATTCCTTCGTTTGTTTTCTTCAGCACTTGCATTTTCACAAAATTTCACAAGACTGCTTTCTTGTTTTTGACATGAACACTTTTGACATTAATTTTTATAACACTGGCATTCTGTCTTGCTTTCTATTTCCACACGCTCACTTTAAATAATAAATACATTACAAGTAAAAAAAACAAATGTATCTCAAACAAACACTACACACTGACTAAAAGTATATTATAAACTGCATTTATCTGATATAAATTACACAGTATGTGTAATTTATATTATAACGTTATATTATAACCTCTCTTTATACAGATACATACACATTCTGACAGCCTTCTTCTTTGTGATCCTAATGGACCAAAGAAAATTAGATAATATCCTAGAAATGTACAGAATTAAGTTTGATAGTAGAAATGTATCAAAAGAGCAGGTTATTTAGAGATAATATCTCAGCCAGATTGAAATTTAGTTAAAGGGATAAAAGTTGTCAGAAACTGGCTGATATTGTTTTGAAGTGCCGAGGTTGTTTCTGTATTTTAATCTTTCATTATTGTTACATAACTTTGATTTTTGTAATTCTTTTGGGATGCCATATGCCATTTACATTAAACATATATTTTAATAGTAGTATACAAGCTTCAGACAAGTTGTGTTTGTTATAGTTATTCTCTATGTAGATCTCACTGTTTTAGTTATAACTTTCTTTCAACCTGTAGATTTACAATGAAGTCATAGCAGTTTTGAGCACTCAGGAAGTAACACAGCATCCCACCACACATTCTGATCTCTGTCATCTTAGTACACAAACTGTGTTTTCAGTTCTGGATTATCTTACTCGTTGGATTCAACAGCGACTTCAAATTTCTAGCCAGCAGCTTAAACAAAAAAATGGTAATTATCTAATTTGAATTTCATAAATGTCATGATTTTTAAAGAATTATTTTAAAGAGTTTGATCATTTGCATTGGTAAACCAACTTTTTACCTAAAGAATATTTTTGGGATGCTTAAGAGCTAAAGCTGTAAAACTGGAAAGAGATCTCCACATAGCCTTTAAAGGAATGCAGACAACTAAGGCTTCTGACCTATTGTCTAATCCTAATCTTCTTGTGGTGCACCATGTTATGTAACTATCTAAATACTGAACAAGTGAGAATGGGCTCACAATTTGGGATTTAGCTAAGAAAATTGTATTCTTATTGGCTTAAACCATCATCATCATAATCAAATTCCTGCTATGTCCCCTCAAGGGGGTGTACAGGATATGATAGTACTACATGAAAAATTTACATCATTACTAACTTCCTGTCTACAATTTTCCTCCAAACCAGTCTGTTACCTGTCAAGACCCAACATTATCAGATCTTATATTTCTATCTTCTAAGGCACTTTTTACTGTATCAGTCCACAATATATATACCCAGAGGAAGACCTAGGTCTTCCTCTGGGTCTTTTTTTTTGCCAACCTGATATAGAACACTTATTTTGCTAATCTTTCCTCTCCCATTCTATTTAAGTGACCATACAACCTGAGATCTCTGTGAACACATTCCTGATTGCTGACAATGTCAAAATCTTTCCTAATATCCTCGATTTTAATATGATATTGCCATTCATGCAGTGTCTAGTCTTTGGTCAAGTGTTTTACTTCTGACCCAGCTCTCAGATCCATAAGTTAAAACTGATTTGAACACCGTCTTGTATACAGCTAATTTAGCGTTCCGACTAATTTCTCTCTTATTCCATATGAATTTATTCAGTTGACTTCCTACCAGCTTTGTTGATTCTGTTGTCTATTTCCATATTTAATTTACCATCTTCACTAAAAATCGTGCCTAAGTAGCTGAAATGTTTTACTTGTTCCACAGGTTCTCCGTTCACAACGCAGTTGACATTTTCAATGATTCTGCCTATTTTCATTCTTTGTCTTTTTATTGCTGACCTTCATACCATATCTATTACAATAATTATTCAATTTAGTCAAGGAATTTTGCAGACTTGTAGCAGATTTATTTAGAATAGCACTACAGCTATCTTTACTATACTACTTTCCATAAGCTTGTTTAGTTGCTCTATCTCATAATCTATCTGGGAATGACTGTAAGCATACTTATGATGTCATTAAAACCACCATACTGTTCTCCTCATCTTAGTCAGGGAACTTGGGTAAACAGCAGAAAGTTAACTACTCAAACAAATTCCAACTGAAGGTCAGCAGAGTTCAAGATTGGCACCATGAACATAAGAGGCATCAATGGAAAAGAAATGGAAAACTAGCAGAAGAATTGGATAAGTACCTGATAAAAATAACAGGTTTTACTGAAACAAAGAAGATAAAAAAAGTGAGATCTTTCTAAGCAACAAATACAAGTTTTTATATTCAGGTAATAACATTCAGGGAAAAGAAGGAGTATTTATAGTATTCAACACTAAATACAAGGATAATCTTCTTTAATGGCAGACAATTTCAGGTATAGTGATTGATGCAAATATCAAAATGGGGAACTGAACAATAAGACTCATTTGTGCCCATGGTCATAGAGAAGGTTCTATAAATTAAAGATGGCAAGAAATTATATTCTTGGTTTAATCCTTTATCCAAGTGTAAGCAAACAAAGTTTGCATGTGAAGTATCTTCACTACTGGGCTACTTTTATATAGAAGCTAATGACTGTTCTACTAAGGAAGAAGTGGAAAAATCTTTTGAGGCACTAAAGAAATAAACTGACACAACAAAAAAGAAAAGTTGATTTTTTTTTTGTTGATTTAAAAAGCAGATTAGGAAATGAGTCGTACATATAGAAATACTTTGGGAAAATGTGGAGAAACGACTAAACCTCATAATCATGGTAAGTGCTGGATCTCTGTTCATGTTGTGGAATAGTTGTTGCTAACAATATGTATGTTCCAACGTGAATATGTGCACAAATTCACATGGAGAGAAGATAATGCCAAAATAAGAAAGTCTCATTGACTATGTTATTGTTGATAGTGATGATTTCACACTGGTTCAGGACACAAGAGCATACAGAGGATTTGAAATTGGGAGTGATCACCATTTAATTTTGAGCAAGATCAAATTGAATTTCATATTGAAAAGAATAGTGTGTAAGAAAGTTTTAAAATGAATCCAAGTTGAGTAGTTTTCAGAGATGAACTATAGACTGAAATATACAAACATTTTTTTTAAAAAAAATGAAAAAAAAGTGTGTAAACAAGAACCAAACTTTGGAGATTTATTGGCAAACCCTGAAGAACACTGCTCGATTCACCCAGAGAGTTATATAGTGAGGTTGAAAGGATAGAAAAATCAGAGCTCCATGGTAGTCTCAGGAAGATGGAGGCAGTAAAGGAAAAGAAACAGCATATCAAAAGTTTCTGACAAATAAGTCAGTTTGTTCTCTTAAAAATACAGCAAAAATGTAAGAAAGTGAAGCACTGTGTAAAATGCATGAAACATAAATCATGAAAAAGTTTGATCAGAACAGAAAATAAATATCAGAATGTTGGCAAAAAATACAACTGGAATAGATGATATTCAACCAGAAATACTCATATATGGAGGTATGAATGGCTACAATGGCTTTTTTTTACACTGGCCATTTTTCTGCAATGGCTACACTGCATAATTCAGAAGCACTGGTCAGAGGGGCAAATCTCAGATGATAGAGTAGAGCTCTCAACAGAAATGTAAGAAGGGAAATAAAACTAAATGTGAGAATTACAGAGGAATTTCACTACTGAGTCTTCTTGGTAACATTTATGTAAGTATACTTGAGAAAAGGATAAGAAAAAAATTGTGGAAAGAAAACTTGGACAAGAACAAGATGGTTTATGACCAAATAGAGGTTATCAGGATAAGATTTTCATTTTAAGAAAAATAATTGAGAAATCATGGGAATGTATGAATCTGGATAACACATATTACAAAGTCTGTAGAGAAAAGCTGTTCAAAATGTTAAAGTTCTATGATGTAAATGGGACATTAGATTAAGCAATATATAGTTCATATTTGAAAAGAAGAACATGTTAGTTTATATTCGAAAAGAAGAACACGTAAGAAAGTTTTAAAGTGAATAAAAGTTGAGCAGCTCTCAGATGTGAACTATAGACTAAAATACACAAATATTATTCAAGAAAAAATGAAAGGGTTTGAGAATGGGAACCAGACCTTGGAGATTCATTGGCAAGCCCTGAAGAAAACACTGATTGATTCAGCCAGAGAGTCATGTGGTGAGGTTGTCTGCAAGGATAGAAAAATCAGAACTCCATGGTGGACACAGTAAATTAAAGAGGCAGTGGAAGAAATGAAAAGAAGAAAGCATAACAAAAGTTCCTGGCAAATAAGATGGCTTGTGCTCTTAGAGAATACAGAGACAAATGTAAGAAAGCTAAACACTGTAAAACTAGCTAAACAAAGTCATGGGAGAACTTTGGTAAGAACATAGGAAATAAATATCAAGAAGGTGGCAAGATATTCTGAAGTTATTGAAGAATCTCGGAAATGGAGAAAAGAGTTCTGTAAAAGATGGCAGATGGCATCAATGGCAATATCATATTAAAAACGAGGATATTAGGAAAGATCTTGACATTGTCAGCATCCAGGAATGTGTTCTCAGAGATCTCAGGTGGTATGGTCGCTTAAATAGAATAGGCGAGGAAAGATTAGCAACTATAAAAGAAATTAGAGATGATAAAGGTGACATGCAAATGGGAGAAAAAGATATCCTGGAAGTATGGAGTAATTACTTCGAAAAATTACTAAATGACACAAGCAGTGATGACAGCACAGTGGTAAAAAACACTGACTAGGCATGCAGTCAGGAATACATATCCATACTTGAACTAGAAAAAAAGCCATCAAAAGTCTGAAATGTGGAAAGGCAGCAGGAGTAGATGATATTTGACCAGAAATGCTCAAGTATGGAGGTATAAAAGTCTTATAGTGACTGCACTGCATAGTTCAGAAGGCCTGGACAGAGGGACAAATTCCTGATGATTGGAGTAGAACTCTCATAGTACCCATATATAAAAAGGGAAATAAAACCTGAATGTGAGAATTACAGAGGTATTTCTTTACTGAGTGTTCCTGGTAAGAGTTCTGCAAGTATACTTGAGAAACGGTTGAAAACCATTCAAATCGTGGAAGAAAAGCTTGGTGAAGAACAAGCTGGATTCAGGCTGTCAGGATGAGATTTGGACATTACGACAGATAGTTGAGAAATCATGGGAATATAACAAAGATCTGTATTTAAGTTTTGAAGATCTGAAAAGGGCATATGACAAGGTGCCAAGAGAGAAGCTATTCAAAACCCTACAGTTATATGGGGCATTATATCGATGGGGCATTATATCAAGCAATGTCGATGGGGCATTATATCAAGCAATACTTAGTCTATATTTGAGTTGTAAGTCAGCAGTTAGAATTGAAGGAACTACAGGAAGATGGTTTAATGTTAAATCTGGTGTGAGACAAGGATGTACATTATCCCCCTCTGTTATTTATTATCTATATGGATCACATTATGATGGAAAGCAATATTATACCTGATATCAAAATTGGAGGTGTTAGTGTCAGCTCTTTGCTTTATGTGGACAATGTTATACTTCTAATTAAATTCGCTACAAGCCTGCAAGATTCCCTGACTAAAGTGAATAACTGTTGTAATAGATATGATATGAAGGGCAGCATTAAAAAGACAAAGACAATGAAAATAGGCAGAAACATTGAAAATATCAACTACATCGTGAATGGAGAACTTAGAGAACAAGTAAAACATTTCAGCTACTTAGGCACTGTTTTTAGTGAAGATGGTAAATTAAATATGGAAATAGACAATAGAATCAACAAAGCTGGTATGGTAGGAAGTCATCTGAATAAATTTATATGGAATAAGAGAGAAATTAGCCAAAACACTAATTAACTGTATACAAGACAGTATTCAAGCCAGTTTTAACTTATGGTTCTGAGAGCTGGGTCAGATGTAAAACACTTGACCAAAGACTAGAGACTGCAGATATATGAGTCCTGAGAAAGATTAGGGGCATGAACAAATGGCATCATTGGCAATATCATATTAAAAACAAGGATATTAGGAAGGATCTTGACATTGTCAGCATCCAGGAATGTGTTCTCAGAGATCTCAGGTGGTATGGGCGCTTAAATAGAATAGGCGAGGAAAGATTAGCAAAACAAGTGTTCTCTGCTAGGTTGGCAGGAAAAAGATCCAGAGGATGACCAAGATATAGGTGGATTGATACAGTAAAAAGTGCCTTAGAAGATAGAGATATAAGATCATGTTAGAGTCTTGACAGGTAACAGACTGATTTGGAGGAAAATTGTAGATAGGAAGTTAATAATGATGTAATTTTTCATGTAGTACTATCGTATCCTGTACACTCATTGAGGGTATATATCAGGAATTTGATGATGATGTTATAGTTCATTAGTTTATATTTGATTTGTTAGTCAGCAGTTAGAATTGAAGGAGGTACAGGAAGATGGTTTGATATTAAATCAGGTGTGACACAAAATTGCACATTATCTCCACCATTATTCATCATCTAAACTTATTACATTATGATAGAAAGTGACATTAAAATTTATATCGAAATTACAAATGTTAATATGTGCTCTTTACTTTATTTAGATGTAGTTATACTCCCAAAGAAATTCAGTACAAAGCTACAGAATTCCCTGACTAAACTGAATAACAGCTGTGATAATTTTTTCACAAAGATCAGCAATTAAAAGACAAAGAAAATGAAAATAAGCAGAAACACTGAATACATGAACTTCATCATCCTGAATGGAGAACCTCTAGAAGCAGTTAAACTTTTCAACTGTTTAGGCACAGTTTTTAGTGAAGATGGCAAATTAAATATTGAACTATACAAAATAATTATTAAAGTTGTTCAGGCAGGAAGCCAAATGAATAAATGCATATGGAATAAGATGGAAATTAGTGAAAACATTAAATTAACTGTATACAAGGTGGTATTCAAACCAGTTTTAACTTATGGATCTGAGAGTCGGATTACAAACTTGATCAAAGACTGGAGACCATAGATATGGTAGTTCTGAGAAAGAACAGATAAATGGACAGATGGTGCCATTATTACATTAGAAATGAAGATATTAGGAAAGAACTTGATGTTGTTAGCATTCAGGAATGTGTTAAGCTAATTTTAGGGAGTATGGGCAGGTAAACAGAATAGGAAAGGAAACATTAGCAAAACAATTTCTCTTTTGCTAGGAAGGCTAGGAAAAGACCCAGAGTAAGAGCAAGATTTAGGGGATTGATTAACTGGCTTGGAAGGCAGCAATATAATTTTTGATAATGTCTTGACCCATAACAAATTAATTTTGAGGAAAATTGTAGTTTTGAAGTTAATAATTGTGATATTTCATATAGTTTTATTATGATAATAATTATCATAATATCTTGTAAACTGCCTGAGCTACATGGCAGGAGTTTAATGATAAATATATTCTTAAATCTGATCTACAATAAATCGTCATATTTTAACATGGAGATTACCTTTTTTTTATATTATTATTATTATGTGAATGACGACGTTCATATTTTTTGTGAAAGATGGTGAAGAGATGGGGAATGGATGTAACATCTAGAGATGCATGCCTGGTATGAGATAGAGAACTTGCTTTGGCAAATTGTCACAAAGAGTGCAGAATGAGTAATTACTGTGGGGATTTCAACTATGGAGGTGTAGTTTGGGAGGAGGAAAATGGTCACATGGAGGGAAGGAAATGGAATTTATACAGCTGCTGAGAGATAATCACCTCAGTCAGCATGTAATGGAGGGGACACGAGGTTCAAGAGTTTTGTATCTAGTCATAGCATTAGAGAATTTATCTGTAACCAATCTAGCTATGCTGCCTCTGCTTAGGGAAGATGACCATGTAGTCTTGACCTGGGATATAGCTAGGCATGTAGAATTTTCTGAAGAAGAGATATGTTGTGGAAATACCAAGCAGGTGATTATGAAAAACTGAGGCATCTGCTTTCAGCAGTTTCACGGCTTAGGAATTTGGAGGGAGAGATGGTGTTGGTGCATGGGAGGTGGTCAGGGGATGTTTGGAGAAAGTGTTATCAAAGTATATAAGATTCAGAATAATATGGATGAGTAAGATGAATGAACAGCATCATTAAGCAGGAGTTGTAGACAAAACGTTGTGGAGGGAATATAAAGAAAAAGGTGAACATCATGTCCATAAACTGTATAAAGCACAGGCAAGAAGTGTGACCTGCATTATTATCACATCATCCCAAAAGTAATGTTTTTTTTTAGCATTAAGTTTTGAAAGGATATAAATTTAATCAAGTATATATTCTCCATTTGAATCAGTAACACTCTTCCAACATTGTGAAAGCTTCATAATGCCATTTCTATAGAATTCAAGAGGTTTGAAGGCAAAGAAGTTGCATAGGCTCAATTTCTTTGCCTATAATGTATCATATTGTTTTTCATTAATGAAATGTTGCAAGCTTCGAAATAAGTGGTAATCTGAAGGTGCAAGAACAGGAGAATATTGTGATGTGGAAGCTTTATCCACCCGAGTTACTCAATCTTGGTACAAGTGATTCTTGCACTGGGAGAGTGTGCATTATCAGGATAAAAAACAATGCCCTTTCGATTGACCAGAGAACACCTCTTTTCTTTCAATTTTTCATTCAAATCAATAGAGTTGTTCACAGTATACTTCAGCTCTGATTGTTTGGTTTTGTGACAAGAGTTCAAGGTGTACAATACCAGCTGTATCTCATTAAATGCTTAACAAAACTTCTGAGGGTGAAGGTCTTGTTAAGACCTTTACATGCTGATATTCCATCTGTCCCTATTGCCAAATTCTTGTCCAGGATATGCAACAGCTTTCCAACCTCATTCTCATGCACCTGTATCTCTTAATCTAGTGTAATAGTAGTATCATGTTACATACACCTGGTTGATATAATCTTAGCAAAGTAAGCACTCATTAATTGAACAGTCTTACTAGCTTCTGACATGAGTACTTGTTTGCATTCAGTGTTTCATTATATTGTCTACTTGTGGCATAACAGTATAATTTGTTTTGATTGCCTTTAGCATACATAGCCATTATTTCTTTTCGTTCTCTCATTTAGCTTTCCCATAAATACTTGTAACTTCTCTGGCCTGCATGTTGTATCTCTCATAACTTCTCTCAATCTTATTCTCATGATATTTCATCCCCATCATCTTATGTATCTCATCTTAATAAGGTTGCACATTGTTCTTTGAACTCTATTTCAGCTACTGTATCTTTCTGCATGCATGAGAATCAAAGATTACCATGCATTGCTGATATCTTTTCCATTCAGTACTGATATATGGGATCATTGATTATATTGTCCTTAATTGGTCATAATTTCCAGCCTTTTAGTTTAGCATGTAACCTATTCTAATTGGAACATTTGTATAATTAACTACTTCCCAGGAAAGTATGTCATGATCGCTGTTACCAACCGGTAGTAAAATAGTCTTATTCTTAACTGACACTACTTCTGACACTATGATTAAATATGGCACATGCTTTGATCTCATGTTCTATCTTTCATATGCTGCTTGAGAAAGTTGTTTTGCAACAACCCTATACATTCTCTTCATTCTTATTATGAGATATCTCTTCTCCTCAATCAGTGTTTGAGTAATTTAAGTCATCCATAACAGTTACTTGTTTACTACCAATCAGAGAAATTTGGTAATTCCTTTCATCATCCTCATCAACTGAACCTTGTCTGTAGCAACATCCCCACCATATATTTCATCCTTTTAGCCTCTACTTTACACCAGATAGTCTCAACTCATCGCTATATAGGATGTCATTATCATTTTTACTTCCAAGTGTTTCTATCGATAAATCACCTGAAGTCATCAGATATCATTACTAGTACTCTTTCCCCCTCCTCTTCTATCTGTTCTCTCATTCCTGGTTGGCCGAGTGGTTAGCATATACACTCTGCAGCCAATAAATAGGCTGTGGGTTTGAATCCTGCCGCAGGCATGATTGTTTGTGATTGTCCTACTACTGCACCAGAACACAGATCACAGCAGTTACCATATGTACTGCTGTGATCTGTGTTCTGGTGCAGTATGACCTTTGATGTCTTTGCACCATAAAATTCAAATAAAAAAAATCAGTGTCAAATGTGTAAACATTTGACACTGATAGTCAGGTTTCACTAATTCTAGAAATCTTAGTGCCACAATGTATTCATTTAAGCACCAAACTTAATCCCTTTGTTTCTGATGCTCCTGGCTTTTTCTTATACTTAGATTTATCCTTGGTGCTGTTGAACAGCTTTTTTCTTTTTTTTTTGCCCCAAATGCACTTAAAAAGTCTGAACCCAAAGTGTACATTTCCATCCCTTCATCAGATACATAGCCATACTCAATGTCATTCATATCATTATCTCATTTGCATGCAATAGCTGAACTTATGCATTCTCGCCATTCTTCTGATGATGATCTAGTTACCCAAGACCCTCTGCATTATGTCTCACCTCAGTGTCATTTTCCCAGGCTCCTGATACCAAATCCATTCCATGAGGCCAAAAGCAATTCTGAAGAGTTCTTTTGTTATGTGTCAAGTAAAAGTAGGAATGATTATGGAAGGATGACTTTAAAAATTGTTGATGGTAGGGGTAACAGAAGCAAACTAAATAGTTGAGTTACCGTATGATTGTTTTTCAAGGGTGTGCTATCTGTGTAGTAATGTTGCGATGCTGACTGTCATTAATTAATGGGACAGTAGAGGTTCAAGAATTGGAGGTACCTAAGATATTGTAGAAACTTTAATGCAAACATGACTATTAGATTAGATGAAAAATCAACCCATACATTACAAGAATATGAAAGCAGATTATCATCTCCTCTGACTAAGCTGTTTAATTTAAGTCTCACTACTGGGAAGGCACCAGTGGAGTGGGAAAGAGGCAAAATAGTCCCTCTGCATAAAGAATGCTCCAAGACAGAAGTAGTGAATTAAAGACAAGTCAGTATCTCGTTAGAGGTGGTTAAAGTATTGGGTTAATTCATGTAAGACAGAATTCAGGACCAAGTGGATAAGTATATGATTTTTATAAAGGGCAACCTGGTATTGTGAAGGATAGGTCTTGCCTTGGTAATTTGCTTACTTTTTTTATAATGAAGTAACATTGGAGTTCGATGATGGATGAAGGAAATGACTACACTGAAACTGTCAAACTTTATGAAGACATTTGACAGGATTCCACATAGAATTTGGTTGTATAAATTGGAATAAATGGGGTTAGATATGAATCTGGTAATTTGAATTTGAGGGCGGCTGATATAGAGATATTAAAGAGTGGAATTTAGAGAACTCGAGTCCAGGAGAAGGCATGTGACTAATGGTACTACAGGTCTCAGTACTTAGTCCTCTTATTTATTTTCGTTGTATTGATGACAGCACAGAATGAAAAGAAAATAATATTTATTAACTTATTTGCTGATATTTTGCCAGTATTATATCTGCATCTTCAGAGCACAAAAACAGTTTGCCACAGTTCGCGAAACGAAACAACAGTGGGACGATTTTTTTTTTTTTAGAAAAAAAAAAAATGTAACACAACACAAGCAAATGAGGTCCTAATTAGGTACCATCTGTGTTTGAAAAAGAGAGAAAACAAATATTAATTAGATCTTAAAATGACTTTCTCCCAGATTTTTGGTAAATTTATACAGCCATAATTAGGACTTGAGTTTCTTGTGTTCCATTACATTTTTTTTTTTTTAAACTAGTCCCACTGTTATACCAAATTGTTGTTGTTTTGCATACTATGTGTTTGTGTGCTCTGAAGATGCTGGATATAATACCAACAAAATATCAGCAAATAAGTTAATAAATATTATTTTCTTATCATTACTATGAAAATAACAGGTACGTGAACATATGAGCCTTTCCATGTTTAGTCCTCTGTTTATTTAATTTGTACATTAGTGATATAGGAAATGATTGAAAATATTTAGTTGTTTGCTGATTATCCAAAACTGGTAAGAGCAAAAAATCAATTAAGGTAATGTAGAGATCTTGAGATAACTTGAATAGACAAGCAGTAAGGACAAAGATAAATGACTGCCAGTTTAACGTGCCCAGTTGTACGATCTCTTGTAAGAGGGTGTGCTGAAAAGTTGTGATAATCATGATGAAGGAATTGAGATAGAACCATGTAACTTGCACATTATTCTACATATTCCCCACAAAGTGTTATGCACTTTGCAGGGAATACAAAAACTGCTGCATCATTTGCAATTCCTCTGAGAAAAAAAGTCTTTCCCTTGTTGCATAAACTAGTTCTCCTGCAGATATGGTTTCATCATCTGTGCTAAATTTTGTTCCTTTCAAGTGTTTGTTTAAATTTGGAATAGGAAATAGTTAGATGGGGCCAGGTCTTGTGAATAGGGTGAGTAAGGCAGACATTGAAAGCCCAATTTGTGTATTGTCTGTTGGGTTTCATGAGCAGATATGTTGTCCTGCAAAACAACATGCTTCTGCTCAGTTTCCCACAACATTTTTCCTTCAAAGCTGTTGAATAAACTGCTGCTGTAACAGTTTCACCTTTTTTGAGGTACTTGTAAGGGTTGCACTGTCCATACCCCAAAAGACAATTGCAAGAACCTTCCCTGTTGACTTTTAGGTCTGGAACATCTTTGGCCATGGAGAACCTTTGTATCTCCACTCCATTGACTGTTTTTTTGGATCATACTGATAAAGCCATGTTTCATCAGCAATTGCAATACGAGCTAAAAAAATTTGCACCTGATTTCTTAAAATGCCCCCAAATCCATTGAGATGACTGTACATGTTCTCTCTTTTGGTCGGCATTTAAACATTTGGGGACGCACTTCGCTGAGAGCTTCTGCATGTCCAGATATTGGTGGATAATGACTCCAACTTTTTCCTTGGATATCCCCAGAATCTTTGCAATGTTTTTGCAAAGATTCTGGGGATAAGAAATAGCCACAGGAAGCATCAAGGATTATGGCGAGCACTGCATCGAAGTTTTCAGGTGTGATCGCTGTGAAAGGTCTTCCTGACTTGGGGACATCTGTTGTCTCAGGATGCCCAGTTTTAAACTTGGCCACCCATCTGGCAACTGTTAGATATGCTAGGGTAGATTACCAAGTCTCACACAAAGTTTGGTGAATCTCAGTTGCAGACTTTTCTTACAGCACAAAAAACTTGATGATGGCCCGCACCTCTCAGTCTTCGAATTTCTTCAAAACTTCTGAAATGTCTTTTATATCCTAAAAGAAAGAGAACAAATTATTACAATTTGATGAAACATGGAGGTTAAAGGGTTTAAAAATATGTTCATTTTTGTGGCTATATCAGTTGCTTTAATATCATTTTTGTGGTAGATGTAAATCTGAACTTTTCAGCTCCCCTCCCTCTCGTAAGGTGATGCATTTTGAGAAGAAGAGATCACAAGCTGTGTGTCCTCTATCAAAAAGAAACTAAACTGCAAGAAATTGATGAAGCCAGGGACTTTAGAGTTGATGGTGGACACAGCTGAATTTTAGAGGGTAGACAAAACAGTACATCAAATTACATGATCATTGAAAAGCACACTGACAAGATAGGGAGGCTATTGGACCCCTTTGTAAAGCTACATCTGGACTAGTGCATGTAGATCTGAACACCTGGATTCCATGGGAATGAGGAAGGGTGGAAACGATCCAAAGGCAAGTGATTTGGAGCAGGTCTTTTGAATGCTCCCTGTGAGAATAATTGAACGTGTGTGGGCTTGAAAAACTAGCTGATAGGTGAAAAAGAGGAGTCATGATAGAAGCATATAAGTTATTAAAGGAATTTTATAGGATTGATACTGAAGACCTTTCTCAATACATTGGATGGAGGGTCACCCCTGGAAATTGTGCAAGAATATTGTTAGCCAGGGTGTCGGGATTAGATTTTTTGATTGAAAGGTGGTGAATAGGTGGAATGGGTTGCCAGAGGTGTGTGAATAAAGGCTAATGTATGAATAATAGGTCTCCCATGATTAATCTTCTGACTCCACTGAGATATCTGTATAATAATAACAATAAAATAATGAATGATCACTTCACTAAGTTCTATCAACAAGATGTATGTAATATGGTACACAGGGTTACCCTGAATGAAGATATAGAAGTCTATGAGGAGGAAGTTCAACTGTTGTATAACCTGAATATCACTTCAACAGTAGGGTAAGTTAGGATACTGGAACATAGGCTTAAGTAATGTCTAGCCAAAATAGTTTGTATAAATTGAGTCTTACCTTCAGAAAGATCATAGGAATGGAAAGAATGTATGATAGTTCTGTTGTACAAGGATGGTGCAAAAACTGATATCTAACTACTGACCTGTCAGTATTTCTGGAGTGTTGGTGAAGATTTTAGAAAAGCTGTATGAATTTGCATACAGAAATGGGTTGACAAGCTCTACTCGAAGAACAGCATAGGTTTACGAGGGTTGATTGAAAAGTTTGGTAAATTTCCAATAGATGGCAACACTATTCATTCATTCATTCAGTGTCGGCATGTATCATCTTTGTCATGACCCCTGGCAAAGTTTTAGCCACGTGTGGCTAAAATTTTGCCAGAGGTCATGAAAAAGATGATGCAGCAGTCAAAACAGTGGACAATGTCTGGTGAAAGAGCACTGAAAAAAGTGAAGACCATTTTGTCAGCTGGGAAGGTGATGGCACTGTTTTTTGGGATTCCCAAGGAATTATCATGATGGATTATTTGGAAAAGGGTAGGACAATAACGGGAGTCTATTATCTGTCATTATTCGACCATTTAAAAGAAGAACTGAAGGAAAAAATGGCCAAATTGGCGCACAAAAAAAAGTGCTCTTTCATCATAACTATGCACCGCCCCACACATCAGCCGTCACAATGGCAAAATTGCATGAGTTGAGGTTTGAATTGGTTCCAAATCCACTGTATTCTCTGGACTTGGCCCTGTGTGACTTCTTATTCCTAAACTTAAAAATTTGGCTCGGTGGGAAAAATGTTTCTTCAAATGAGAATGTCATCAAGGCTGTCAATGACTATTTTGCACAATTTGACAAATCCTACTTTTTAGATGGGATGAAAAAATTGGAAACTCGCTGGACCAAATGTGTATACCTCGATGGAGACTATGTTAAGAAATAAAGGTGATTTTTCCAAAAAAATGTATTTAACTTATTTTTTTTACCAAACTTTTCAAACAACCCTCGTACTAAAGGGAAGTCAATAAATACTAAAGTCAATACTAAAGGGGAAGGATAATTATGATAGTACTACACAAAAAAGTTACACCATTACTAACTTCCAATGAACAATTTTCCTCCAAAGTAATTGGGTATCTGTCAAGATGCCAACATTATTACACACTGACTATGTATTGCTTGATATAATGTCCCATTTAAACCATATAATTGTGAAGTGCTTTCCTTTTGGCATCTTTTCATATATCTTTTCCAGATCAACTAAACTTAAATATAAATCCTTGTTATATTCCTAAGATTTCTCAACTATTGTCTTAAAGTGAAAATCTGATCCTGACAACCTGTATTTGGCCTGAATCCTGCTTGTTCTTCACCAAACTTCCCTTCCACAATTTTTCTTAGCTGTTTCTCAAGTATGCATGCATAGATCTTACCAAGAACACTCAGCAGGGAACAATACCTCTGTACCTTTCCTCATTCAGTTTTATTTCCCTTTTTATAAATGGGTACTTGGAGAGCTCAGCTCCAATCATCTCTAATTTGATCCACTAACAGACCTTCTGAATTATTCAATGCAGCCACTGTTAAACTTTTATATTTGAGTAATTTTGGTTGAATTTCATCTACTCCAGCTGACTTTCCACGTTAATTACTTAATTTTCTCATATTAGAATCATTTCTAAATTTTCACATCCAACTCTTAATTTCCTAGTCATTATCATAATAAATGTAAATAAAAAAGTGAATCAGCATTTATCCCCTTGGAAACCACTTTTATACTGCATTGAATTCAGAAATGTCTCTCTTAAAAACTACCCTTTCCTTTAGTTGTTTAACCATCCTTCCATCTGCTACAACTGGTGGAAGGACTGCCTATCTATTTAAAGAAATACTGTTGCAATAAAGTCGATAAATTGTTGCAAATCAAGTTAATATTTGGCTATTTTATTATTATAGCTATACATTTTTTAATCTTGCATATGCAGGCAATTAAAATATTGTGTATTGGTTCATTTTGTAGAGATCCCTATTAATGAAGATAAAATATACAAATCAGTTAAAGACTTTGTGTCCAAGATTCCTCAAAATCTTCTAGCCAGAGCATCTTTTCATTGTCAAGCTTACGCACGCTCTCTCATGCATCTGGAATTATACATTAAAGGAAAAGGTTCTGAGCTTCGAAACTGCATTGGCTTTCTTCAGGTAATTAAAAAAAAAAAATAAATAAATCAGCTAATGCCTTTTTATTCCCGTATACGGGGAGTAGGTGAGGCCATTTAGCGCTATCTAACTTTTGGAGACTTTTTTTTTTCAGGTAATAATGTTTAGTAATTTCAAATTTTGCTTAAAATATCTTATTGAAGTGAAGTTTATAAATTTACTTTGGTTGTTGTTCTCACCATTTTTGGTGCATGCATGTAAAATTTCACATGGATGTCTTATGTAATATGTTCACTTTTACAAGTTTTGTTTGGTAAAAATTATTATTTGTGAGAAATACGTTTCAGTTATATAACTTGTATTCAAAATACAATTTGCGTGATAATTTAATAATTTGAATAATGCAAATTATATACTTCACATTATTCAGATTGTCTTGTGATGTCAAAATTTTAATAATGGCTGATATGTGTATGATGTGGATTTCTCGCTGTGAATCTCGGAATCGAGGATAGATACACATAGGTTGTAAAACTTTTGTATAAAAGTTGTCATTTTGTAAGACAAGGGAGATGTTGCAGATAAGAAAAAAGGAGAGAAGACAAGGAAGACAACAGAGTAATCATCCTAGTTTGTCACCACAATCGAAAAGACACGAGTTGGCAGCAAAGTGAAGAATCACTCAGAAAGAATACTTTTCAAAGGATAAGGAATATATTTCCAAGGATACAGCAAATGTATGCCGAAGTGATAAATACATTTCAGAAGAGTTTGGAATCTGTTGTTAAAGCTCAGGAAATTGGAATTACACTAAGATTACTCAAGTAGTAATATGTTTCTGTTTTTATTTTGTAGTAAATGTCTATGTCAGATAGTTGAAAGATTGTTACATTAAATAATGTTAGGTAAGCTTACACAAGTTGAGCTAGAATGCTAAATTTCATTGGTAAAATTAATTTGTATTTGTTACTAAACAATGAATAGGATATGAGAGAGAGAGAGAGAGAGTTTAAGTTCATTAATGTTAAATTTAAGATTAATTATGTAAAGTTTTTATGATTAATTATCTCTTGTATATAAATTAATGTTAAAGTAAATATGAAATTTTATTCAGCTTCATTAATTTGTGCAACAACATAGTGATACCGAAGTCGATGCATTATCCCAGGATATGAACATGGAATAATCTAACCAACAAAGGGTTAAAATTTTAAATTATTGTTAATTCACTCCACGACTATCTTTAACTATTGGTTGGATGCAAAGGGGGGAATAACACACATACTTATTATAGTATAAGAATCTCACACTCATAAACTCAATAAGTTAAATATAATGAATGATGAGTCAGTCAGTTGGTAGAACAAATAAAAAGTGTGAGAGAGGTAATAATAACTATAATAAATTAAAGTACTGTTACAAAACCAGTATAATATAAAATATCAAAACAATGGCACAGATGAGGATAAATAAATAAAGTGTGAGAGAAATGACAACTTTAAAACTATAATAATAAATATCACGTATATACATACAGTGTTTTTGTGACACAATAGATGCTGATACTCATTCTTTGCTAGAAAAAAAAATTGAAAATTAAAATGATACAAAAAGAAATCTAAAAAAATATTTACTGATATTTTTATTCCTTAGAGGGATAACGTTTTTAGAATAATAACCGCAAATGAAGAATATCATAACATACAGTTTATTAAGTAGGAAACTCTGAAGAAGATATTGATTGATTCAGCTAGGGAGGTATGTGATGAAGTTGTCTGCATGGATAGAAATAGTAGACAGAAGAAGTTTAAGAAACAGTTCTGGAAATGAAAAAAGCATACCAAAAGTTCTTAGCAAATAAGTCAGCAGATGCCCTAAAAGAATACAGAGAAAAATGTAAAAGAGCTAAGCTGTGTGTAAAAAGTAGCTAAATAAAAGTCATGGGAAGACTATTAAGAATATAAAAAATAAATATCAGGAAGTTGGCAAAATGTTCTGGGGGCAAAACAAGCTTAGAAATGGGGGAAAGAGTACTGTAAAAGAAATTAAAGATGATAAAGGTGACATGAAAACTTAAGATATGGATGCCAGCTTTGTTGGCCAAGTGGTTAGCATATCCACTCTCCAACCAAAAGCCTGCAGGTTCAAAACCCGCTGTGGGCATGGATGTTTGTGATTGTCTGTGGAAATATTAATGGTGATGGTGGGTAGTAGGTGGTGTTGGTGTAGATTTGTGGTTCACTGGTGGTGGAGATGGATAGCTGTAGAGCAGGTGCTCTCCCTTGACTTTCTACTTAATATCTCCTTAGAAATTTGATTTCAGAGTGGGGGGAGATTAAAAGATTAACATTGCTTTTCTTGGAAATAAACTCCAAAAAATAAAGTTTATTTTCTTAATTGGAGTAAAAGTATAGAAGGATAAAATGTGACATCATCACAAATTCTTAGAATAAATTTTTTCCCCTTATCGTTTGTTTTGAGATTAAGTTATTAGGACACTACTGCATTTGTGCATTGCATTGTCTATGGATGTGTGTGTTGGGGGGTTCTATTTATAGGACCATTTCTGATATATACAGGTGCTGTTTATTATTAGTTAGTTATTAAGGGGAGAGTTCTTCATGAAAATGCTACAAAATCTTATCTGATGCAAAAATTAATGAACATTAGTAATGCTGTCAAAATGCAGAAACGAAATGTGAAAGAGTTGATTGTTTTGGCTGGAATCGATGACCCGGTTGTATGAGGAAGGATGTGAAAGACTTGTTGGAAGAAGTGAAAAGGAAGAGCGAGAGGATAAAGTTTGCGATTATACTGCCATGCTTATGATATAGGCAAAATGAGGAGAGCAGTGATAGCTAATGAATCAGTTGTGCAGATTCATGTTGTGCAGAAGGAATGATGTAGAGTTTGTGAACCTATGGCCTAAGTTTGATGGATGGAAACATTTGATGAATTGCACTTAAATGAATTCAGAGTTAGAGATTTGGAGAGCGCGTTGTTCACTGAGAGTGTGGAAGCACAAACTCAGGAAACTAAAGCAATTATGGCAGATGCAGTCAAGTATGGGTGCAGATACCCATGAAGTGAATGAACGTGTGAATGAACAAAAATTGTGGAATTTAGTCTCTCAAGCAACGATATTGAATGGGGTAGTCAACTGAGGATGTAAAGGTGGTTGGGGGACTTAAGGGGATGCTGCAGTTTCTGTATACTAATGTTAGAAGCATTAGGAATAAGAGAGAAGAGTTTGTGACATTAGTTAGTACAAATGCAACAAACATTATAGGCATTAGTGAGACTTGGCTAACAACAGAGGGACATACACTTCTTGGAAAGAAGTGCATGTCCTCTGCTGTTATAGGCACTCATAAGAAAGATGCATCGTGCCATAGACCAAGTCAAATGACTTGGTCTATGGGCACGATGGTCTATGGCATGATTTGTAGCTGCTATAAATTGGAGGAATATGAGCTCCCAAATCCAGAGAGTTGCATTGTGTCCAGATTTGGGAGCATCAAATGACACTGTATAGCGTGATATTGCTTTGTTTAGGCAGATGATTGCAGATATTGTGATATTGCTATCAGGCAAGAAAGGTGACGGCATGGTAAGGAAGACAAAATCAGATTATGAGAAGAAATTAACTAAATAGGTGAAAGGAAATTATTATTATTACTACCCTAAGACCCCATGAAGTCAAAGATTCATCATTTTGTCATGCACACAGCTCATTGTACCGTGCCTTAAACCTCTGCACACACACACACACCATCCTCTCAGGCAAGGCATTCCAATCGTTCACAACTCTGCATGCAAAAAACCTGTTTCTCACTTCTCTGCTCACACCCTCTTTATACAGCTTCCAGGGATGATCTCTGGTTATCCCCTGATCTCCCACCATTTTCTGTAAAACCTTTTCAACATTGATCCTATAACAACCCTTTACTAACTTGTAGCTCTCTATCATATCACCTCTCTTCCTCCTATCCACTAGACTCTGTAAATTCATCTTCTTGACCTTTTCTCATATTCATTGTTCCAGAGATCAGGAACTACTTTAGTCAATCACCTCTGGACTTTTTCCAGCATCTCTTTCTTCTTTTGAAAACCAGGTGACGAATTCTGTGCAGTAGTCCATGTGTGGCCTAATCAGAGTCTTATACAATGGAACAAGAATCTCCTTACTTCTACAAGTCAGTGTCCTCTGCATCATTCCCAGAATTTGTTGTGTTATTCTCACAATTTTGATGATATGTCCTCTAAATTTCAGATCCTTATTCACTATCACCCCAAGATCTCTTATTTCCTCCACCTTCAACAATATATCTCCACCAAGCGTAAATTCTATTCCTCATCTTTGTTTCAAATTTTAAAAATTTTGCAGCATTCAACGCGCATCCCCATTCACATGCCCATTCACTCAATTTATTCAACTCTTCTTGTATGACTACAACATCTCTGCTCTTCATAGTTTGTCCCAACTTTGTATCACTTGCAAACAAATGAATATCCCCATCCAAATCTTTGCCAATATCATTAACATACAGGTTAAACAGCAATGGCCCTAAAACAGACGCCTGAGGCACACCACTAGTGACTTTATTCTTTTGGGATATCTGTCCCATACACAACTTGCTGGTACCTATCAGATAGCCTGCCTCTGATCCAATTCTCTAATCTAATATCCAACCCCATCCACTCTAGTTTGACTATTAACTTATCATGCAGTAATCTGTCAAAAGCCTTTGCAAAATCTAAGTATACTACTGTGTATCGCTCTCCTCTCTCCAGTGAAGCTGTCATCTTATTGTAATAGGTAGGTGGATTACTAAAATATGACCTCTCTTCAGCAAATCCATGCTGCTGTCCATCAAAGATAATACTATTGTTGTCAACCCAATTCTGGATCTTAGTTCTCACCAGCTTCTCCAACAACTTAACCACAACACCTGACACACAGATAGGCCTATAATTTGATGATTGAGTTCTATTACCTCCCTTATGAAGTAGCACAATCTTGCCCTCTTTGCACTCCTTTGGAATTTGACCTAGTGCAAGACTCATAATAAAAAGAAATGTAATGATGAAACAGTTATTTTTGACCACAAGAACTATAGGAAAGATTGACTTCTATTTAGGTTTGTAGGTCAGATTTATTTCAAACTTAGTTATACCAACTAGTTTCGCCAACCAAGCTGTTGGCTTCGTCAGGGTAAAAGATATATAGATGTAAGACCACTTAAATGCTAAAACTGTAAATGAACTGAATATAATTGCATTTGTACAAAAACAGAAGAATGCATACATCACACTCATAGAGCGTGTATGATCTCACTTGTTGTTATGGAGGAACGTTCTATAATTTGTAGCAAAATTTAATTTAATTCTGGCAAGTTTAAAGATCTAATGAGGGTCTTCCAGATCTCAAGCAGAATTAATCCTTGGTTTCTATTTAGCTTTTGTTTTGAACAAATAACTGTTGTGGCTTCTTATCATTCGGGAGCAGAAATCCTCCTCTAAGTAGGGCATGGAGCTTTTGTCCCATTCTATGGTATGGTTTGTCCTAGAGAAATTAAAGGCTAACCCCAATTTGTCTTCTCTATTATTGCTCACGTCTCCTATATGTTCCTTTTTCCAGATTTCAAAACTTCTAGAAGTCTGGCCAATATAGTTCAAGCCACACGAGCAGGGGATGTTGTAGACTCCGGCATATCTGTGACCCCCCACAACGACAGCCTGAAGATATACATTATAATTCCACTATCATAATTCCGTATATATTGACAGTTTCCAATAAGATTACCAGACTCCTCAAGCCACATGGAATACGAGTAGCTTTTAAACCTTCAAAGAGCATCCGTCAATTCTTAAGATCTCCAAAAGACAGTCATCCTGTTTACAAATATGTCAGAGTCTACAACATCCCCTGCTTGTGCAGCTTGAACTATATTGGCCAGACTTCTAGAAGTTTTGAAATCAGGAAAAAGGAACACATAGGAGACGAGATCAATAATAGAGAAGACAAATCAGGGTTAGCCTTTCATTTCTCTAGGACAAACCATACCATAGAATGGGACAAAAGCTCCATTCCCTACTTAGAGGAAGATTTCTGCTCCCAAATGATAAAAGAAGCCACAAGAGTTATTCTTGTGGCTTCTTTTATCGTTCAAAACAAAATCTGAATAGAAACCAAGGATTAATTCTGCCTGGGATCTAGAAGACCCTCATTAAATCTTTAAACTTGCCAGAATTAAATTTTGCTACAAATTATAGAACGTTTTTCCATAACAACAAGTGAGATCATACACACTCTATGCGTGTGATGTATGTGTTCTGTTTTTTGTAAAAATGTAGTTATATTCGGTTCATTTATAGTTTTAGTGTAACAGTTTTAGCGTTTAAGTGATCTTATCTATATATCTTTTACCCTGATGAAGCCAACAGCTTGGTTGGCGAAACTAGTTAGTATAACTTAGTTTGAAATAAATCTGACCTACAAACCCAAATAGAAGTCAATCTTTCCTAAAAAAAAAAATATGCTAAGGCGGATGTCAACTCCCTGGAACATTCCTTCAAAATATTTGGTGATATATTATCAAGTCCCACAGCCTTGTTAACAGCAAGTTTGCTCAATTCCCTATATACCTCTTGCTCACTTTCAGTCTCTCCTCCTCATTATCAACTGCTCTTTAACTCTCTATGATATCACAAGAATGAAAGACCTTTATGAACTGCTCATTAAGTATCTTCTGTAGCTGTTGTTCTTATACCATTTTCTCTAGTCAGTGTCATCCTTCCATAATCATTCTTTTTTTTTTTTTTTGCTGGCTACATATTGAAAGAAATCCCTAGGATTTGTTTTGGCTTCATTAGCTAACTGCTGCTCATACTCCACTTTTGCTACCCTTACCAACCAAGTCACCCTCCTTGCCATTCTTGTAATCCTCATGAAATTGATTATTATCACTCCTCTTATGCTGTCTCCATAATGCTCTTTTCCTCTGAATCACATTCTTAATCTTTTTATTCATCCATTTCATACCTACCTTATTTAACCTTCTGACCCTTGAAATACATTTATACATTGCTTCTACTAGACAGTTCTTGAATATTCCCCAAGCTGCATTGATCTCCTTTCCAGTTGACTCCTCATTCCATGCTACACCTGCAAGCTGTCTCCTGAGCTTCTCATAATCACCAGTCTTGTAGTTCCACATATACCTCTTTCCTCACAGAGGTTCTTACACTGCTGGTAACCACCCAGGTAATCACTTCATGGTCACTCTTACCAACTGGATGGTGATTTGACACCTCATTTATAATTACGTTCTCTGATGAGATGATCAAATCCATGACCCTCAATCTCATGTACCTTCTGTTATATACTGTCTGAGATAGTTGTCCCTCAAAAACTCAGTCGTTTTTTTAATTCCAGTTGCTATCTCATCATCCCAATGTATATTGCCATTTCTTATTTGCTTGGCTAATTTGATTATACATTTCATGTTAAATACCATCCATATTACCAGGTCTGTAACAACATCTGACTAAGTATTTCATTCCTTTCACCTCTATCTCACACCATACTGTCTCAAAACCACTGGCACTATTTCCCTCTTGCATCCCTACCTTACACTTGTTTCTTACACTTCTACCATTTTTATACAAACATAGCAGTTCATTCCTGGATCTATAGCTAGTTCCACTGATACCACTTATGTGACTGCTATGTTTGTATAACTTGAGCCATTTCTTTTTCTCCTTATTCTTCTTAGAACCTTCTTCAAATCCAACTGTTTCCTCCCTTGATCCCAAGTTATTAGCTTCCTTTTTTGTCTACACATGCATTCACATCCTCTTGGATCATCAACTTTTCTCATGCTGCATTCCCCTGTCTCTGCACCTCCCCGTTTCTCTGTCTGTCTTGCACACCTCTTACTCATGCCACTCACTTTTTCATTCATAACCATCTCTTCAATCTCTCTTGTCTTACTCTCCCATTTTTTCACATCGATTCCCACTTGATCAGATTCATTCTCTGCACTCACTTTTCCACCTCCCAGCAGTAGTCTCTCCAAGTGACTCATCAAACCATTCAAATGCAGTCCTCACTCTTATACAGCTCACTTCCTCCTTCAAACTCATTCCACACATTTCCAAACTGTACTCCTTTCTCCTCACACATTTCTGCTAGCATATTATTCATAATCCTTGCTTTCCACCTCATCTCACCACTGTCATACCTGAGCAACACACTTACTACCTTTCCTATCACACTGTTATCTTTTATCCATCTCAACAACCTTCAATATTCAATCTGATGTGTTATTTGTTTTCAGTCAAGTCATTTTTTCCTATTCCAACTACCAACTCTTTTGCTCACTTACTTCTCATATCCAATGCCTCAATCACTCTACTCATTCTACCTCCAGGAAAATAAACCTTGCATCCTCTCATCCAGCACACCTCTAATAATTGAATCACCATACAACACCACTAGCAGGTCTTTCAATATCTCTTTTATACCAATATTATTCATTCTCATCATTTTCACCTTTCCATACATATCTCAAATTCTCTTACCTTCATTCCGCATCCGTTTCATCTCTTGCCTCATCTTAATGAACTGAACTTTAAAATCTTGCGTCACATTTTCACTCTCTAAAATCCCATAGAGTTTTTTCATTATGTGGCAAGTAGGAAGAGAAAGAAGAATTATGGAATGATAACTTCGCTTACTGAGTGTAAAGTCCCAATGAGTGCAGATGTTATAGAGCAGCAATTTTCAACCAGTGTGCTGTGCCGCGGCACATTGGTGTGCCTCAAGAGGTCTTCAGGTGTGCCGCAAGATTTGTGAAAACAAATTAATTGAAAGAAATAATGTCATAATTTGTGCATTTATTTATTAGTGTCTGGTCTTCCATGCACACCTGAAGCTCCCTTATTTATATTTTATGAAACTTACGGTGTTGGTGAATCAATCAAAATTATGCCTATTTTTTGCCATATTGTCAAAAAAATTAAAAGAATATATTTTTAGTGTGACGCAGAATTTTAATAATTAGTCTAGGTGTGCCATATTATGAAAAAGGTTGAAAATCACTGTTATAGAGAGGTAACAGAGGCAGATGAAATTGTTGAGTTATTGAGTGATCATTTTGCAAAGGTATATTATCCAAGTGCTGATATTGTTTTGACAGGGATTGATGTGAGAACAGTTTGATGAATTGGTGGTACTTGGGATATTACAGAATCTGAATGCAAATACAGCTGTGGCAAAGTCCCAAGAGAGTGGAAGGAGAGCAAAATAATTCCTTTGCATAAAGTGGATCTAAGTCTGTGGTAGCAAATTTTAGACTAATCAGTATTTCAGGAGTGGTGGTAAAGTACTGGAAAAGTTGGTCAAAAAGAGAATTCGGGAGTTGGGTGGATTAAAATATGATACTCTATGATTGGCAGGATGGCTTTGTGAAGGGTAGGCCATGCCTTAGTAACATATTAACTTTTTATAATAGGCAACAGCTGAGTTGAGTTGGATAAAGGGAATGGCTACACAGTGATACTTCTGGAGTTTGCAGAGGTGTTTGACAGGATGCTACATGGAATTCTGTTGCTCAAACTGCAATAAATGGGGGATAGATAGGAAGCTGGATAAAAGGGTGGCTGCTGGACAAATACCAAAAACTAGTATGTGGAGGAGCAGAATCCAGGAAGAGACAGGTAACTAGTGGTAGTGCAGTGCTCTGTGTTTGGACCACCACTGCTGTTTAATTTGTATAAATAATACAGGAAATAATTTGAATGGAGTTATTCAGTTGTTTGCTGATGATGGAAAGTTGGTTAGGGTAATAGTTGATCAAGGTGATGTAGAGAGTTTGCAGGATGATTTGAATAGGCAGACAGTATAGACAAAACATAGTGGGTGTCAGTTTAATGTGGAAAAAGGTAAAATTATGCATTTTGGGATACAAAGATCACAAGCTATATATCACATTGAGGAAAGCATACTCCAAGAAATTTATGAAGCCAGGGATTTGGTGGATAGTAGTAATAGATAGACAGCTGAAGTTTAAAGGGCATATTGTTAAAGTAGCCAGTGTAGCTCATAGGATTATTTGGTTATATAAGAACACACTAAAAATCAGAGATAAGGGAGTTATCATTCCTCTTTATAAAGCCTTAATATGACCTCACCTGGGTTTCTTGGTAGAGAGGATCCTGAGGTGAGTAACCAAGATTGTGAGTGGTCTGTGGAATGTTGGATAGTTTCTGTATTGCAAAAGTAGGTTGATAGATGAAAAAAAGGATATAAGATAGAAACATTTAAGTTACTTAAAGGCTGTTATAGCATTGATGTAGAGGAAAATGTTTAGCACTTGGCTAGAGGCAGCAGAACAGGAGGTTATCCCCTGGAAATTGAGTAAAAATATGGTTAGTAGGGGCACGAGTATTAGGTTTTTCACTTGATGAGTAGTGAATGATTGGAATAGGTTGCCTGAGTCAGTTTTAAGTGCTTTTATGTTAATTGTTTCAAGGAAAGGTATGATTGTATTGATAGTTTGGGTTGCTCACAATTTATTGTTAGGACTCTATAGAGATGCCCATGTAATAATAATATTTTTGCAACAAATTTCTCTCTCCCACTCCTCATAAGTTTTTTTTTTTTTCCAAAGTATTCCTATCATAAATCCAAACATGTATTCTGGAGGTTATGGGGTGGTATGTAATTCATAATGACACACGGCAACTTATTGGATTACACATAATACAACTCTGATTATCAATAATTCATTTGTCTACTATAGATATATTTCTGTTCACACCTATTCCTTTAAGGTGCCCAATCATTTGCCCATTTTTGTTTCTTATCACATAAATGTAAGTTGGCATATAATTCCTTACACCTTTAAGTATTCTTACATCTGAGATGAAAAGCAAAACGGCTATTTTGAAAAAAGAAAAAAAATAGCCGTTTGGCTTTTCATCTTAGTTTTAATATATGGGCACACCTTTCTGGCATAGTGAAGGTATGTAAGTTCTTTTCACTTAAACTTTGATATCATCCAGGTCTACCTACTCACTGATGAGACCTCAAAAAAAGGTTGAAACCGGTCTGGGTAGTGACCTCTCCTCATAATGTAATGACAGTATTACATCTCCTAGGAGCTTTGTTTTTACATTATGAGAAAATATCAAGGTTAGTGAGGGATCTTGCTCCACCTTTGCTTCGAGTTGCCTTGGTGTTGTACTACCAGGTGGTCACTTACGCTTGGATTCGCTGATAGTTCTTCGGCATGAAACTCTTAGATCGTAGTTTTTGATCTTAGAGTTTTGCATACCGGCTGTAAAATAGTAAGGGATTTTTATCCTCTTAATTTATTCTTACATCTTTAAGTAATTTAAATATACCAATCAGATATAGAATTTTTCTTAATAATTGGTTTCTCATCTATCCTTTCAGGATAGATCAGAAACCAAGTCCTGTCCCTGCCCATCCTCCTCTGTGTATTTGTAGTTTCAGTGCAGTACATGCTATAATTTGTGGCATGCCCACCTGACAGGCAAATAGGAAGTACGAGACAAAATCTTATGCCCTGTGACATGTCCAAGTACAACATGGGACAACTTTTTCGTGCCAATTGTGGAAGTATTAAATTGGTATAAATTACAAATCTGATAACATAAATTGTAATGGTTGGTATGATTGTTATATTTGAAATGGAACTGTATACATTTTTATGTATCAATCTTATTTGTATATCATTATAAAACTGAATTATACTTGACAAGAAATTCTTGTTATCACTCTTATTTTACCTTAGTGTATTAATATTTTTATTATTAAGAGAGACCACCAGGAAGTTGGGGACTCATCAAGGGAAGCCATATCATCCCCACCAGCTCTTATGCTTGTTCTTCAATTCGTTCACACTACTTGCACACACCACATCCAATGACAATTCATTCCAATCACACAGCACTCTATGAGAGAAATCTCTAGCCCTTACCCCTTCTTGACAGCATTCATTCTCAGCTTCCAAGGGTGTCCACTTGTACTTTCCCCACCCTCCATAAAATGAAATTCCATCTTCTGAAATCCTGTATGACCCTTTCAGAAATTTGTATGTTTCAATCACATGACCACTTTTACTTCTATTTGCTGGTGTCTGCAGCCTACACATTTTCAATCGGTCTTCATAATTAGCATTCCATAATCATGATATCATTTTAACACTCTCCTTTGCACTCTCTCCACTGTTTCAGAATGACATGGAAACCAGACTAGACACGTGCACAATAATCCAAGTAAGGGCTTTTCCGAGGCCTTGTAACAAAAAGAAATGTCTTCCTTATTTTTACATGTCAAGATTTATTTCAGCATTACAATTATTCTCTGAGTTGTATTTCTTATCTTTGCTTTATGGCATTTCAACTTCATTTTTACTAAAACTCGTAGATTCCTAGCTTGATCAGTTTCTTTTAGCATAATCCCATCAATGTAATACAATATAGAGATATACAATGTAATATTATTATTATTATTATTATTATTATTAAACAAGACCTCATGGAGTCAAAGACTCATCTAGGAGGTCCTTTTATCTTACACACACATCTCATCATACCGTGTCTTAAACACATTCAAACTACTTGCAGACACCACGCTCTCAGGCAAGGCATTCCAATCACTCACAACTCTGCACGAAAAAAACCTGCCTCTCACTCCCTTACTCACACCCTCCTTATACAGTTTCCAGGGATGACCTCTGGTTCTCCCCTGATCTCCCACTATTCTCTGTAGAACTTCTCCACCATTGATCCTATAACAACCCCTTACCAACTTGTAGGTCTCTATCATATCTCCCCTCTTCCTTCTCTCCACGAGACTCTGCAAATTACATCTTTTCAATATTTCCTCATACTCAACATTCCAGAGGTCAGAAACTACCTTAGTCAGTCGCCTTTGGACCCTTTCCAACATCTCTTCATCCTTCTGAAAACCCGGTGACCAAATCTGGGCACAATAGTCCAAGTGTGGCCTAATCAAAGCCTTATACATTGGAACAAGTATCTCCCTACTTCTACATGTCAGTGTCCTCCGCATCATTCCCAGAAGTCTTTGTGTTGTCTTCACAATTTTGGCGATGTGTCCCCTAAATTTTAGATCCTTATCCACTATCACCCCCAGATCTCTTATTTCCTCTACTTCCAACAATATATTCTCACCAAGCATAAATTCTGCATCCCATCTTTGTTTTCCAAATTTTAAAACTTTACATTTTGCAACATTGAACTCACATCCCCATTTGCTTGCCCAATCACTCAATTTATTCAAGTCTTCTTGCAAGGCCACAACATCTTCACTACTCTTTATGGTTCGTCCCAACTTTGCATCATCTGCAAACAACTGAATATCTCCATCCAAATCTTCACCAATATCATTAATATATAAGTTAAATAGTAATGGCCCCAAAACAGACCCCTGAGGCACTCCACTAGTGACTTTCCTTTTCCTGGATATTGCACCCCCATACACAACCTGTTGATACCTATCAGATAGCCAGTCTCCAATCCAATGCACTAATCTAATATCCAACCCCATCTGCTCTAGTTTGACTGTCAACTTATCATGAGGTACTCTATCAAAAGCCTTTGCGAAATCCAAGTATATTACTGTGTATCCTTCTCCTCTGTCCAAGGAAGCAGTCACTTTATTGTAATAAGTAAGTAGATTACTAAAACATGACCTCCCTTTAGCAAATCCATGCTGTCCATCAAAGATTATACCATTGTTGTCAACCCAACTCTGGATCCTAGTTCTCACAAGCTTCTCCAACAACTTAACCACAACACCTGACACACAGATAGGCCTATAGTTTGATGCTTGAGTTCGATCACCTCCTTTATGAAGTGGCACAATCTTGCCCTCCTTCCACTCTTTAGGAACTTGACCAAGTGCAAGACTCGTATTAAAAAAATATGTCAAGGCAGGTGTGAACTCTCTGGCACACTCCTTCAGAATACGTGGTGATATATTATCAAGTCCCACAGCCTTATTTACATCTAGTTTACTCAACTCCCCAAACACCTCTTGCTCACTTACAGTCAGTCTCTCCTCCCCATCATCAACTGCTCTTAATCTCTCCATGAAGTCACATTCACAAGATTGAAAGATCTTTATGAATTGCTCATTAAGTATCTCCACAACACATTCTGCAACAGCTGTCTTTATACCATTTCCTCCAATCAATGTCATCCTTCCATAATCATTCTTTCTTTTGCTGGCTACATATCGAAAGAACTCCCTAGGATTCTTTTTGGCTTCATTAGCTAACTGCTGTTCATACCTCTCTTTAGCTACTCTCACCAACCAAGTCACCCTCCTTGCCTGGTCTTTGTAGACCTCATGAAATTGGTTACTTCCACTTCTCTTATGCTGTCTCCACAATGCCTTTTTTTTCTGTATTGCATGCTTAATCTCTTTATTCATCCATCTCACACCTACCTTATTTAACCTTCTCACCCGTGGTATACATTTAGACATTGCATCTACTAAATAGTTTTTGAAAATCCCCTAAGCTGCATTGATCTCTTTTCCAGCTAACTCCTCATTCCATGCTACATCTGCAAGCTGTCTCCTGAGCTCTTCATAATCACCCCCCTTGTAGTTCCACATATACCCTTTTTTCACAGGGGTCCTTGCACTGCTGGCAACCATCCAGGTAATCACCTCATGGTCACTTTCACCAATTGGTGGATGATTTGACACCTCATTTATAATTACATCCTCCGATGAGATGACCAAATCCAAGACCCTTAATCCTCGTGTGCCCTCTGTTACATACTGTCTGAGGTAGTTATCCCTCAAAAACTCAAGAAACTCATTTTCTTTACTTCCAGTCGCTATCTCTTCAATCCAGTCTATATTGCCATAATTAAAATCAGCCATAATGATCACCCTTTTCTTATTTGCTTGGCTTATTTGACTATACATTTCACTATCACCACCATCCACATTACCAGGTCTATAACAACATCCCACCAAGTATTTGATTCTATTCACCTCTATCTCACACCATACTGCCTCAAAACCACTGGCCCTATTTCCCTCTTGCATCTCTACCTTGTATGGACATAACTCTTTCTCTATCATCAATAGCACTCCCCCTCCCTTTTTATCCCTTCTATCCTCACGAAACACATCATACCTTTCCATCTCTATTCCTGTCAGGATGTCGTCCTCATCTAACCATGTCTCACTTATTCCAACAATCTCTGGGTACACAGACACAATTAGTGCAACTATTTCATCCGCCTTGTTTCTTATGCTTCTAGCATTGGTATACAAACACAACAACTCATTTCTGGATCTACAGCTAGTTCCACTGATACCATTCACTCGATGTGCTCTCTCCATGCTGGACTGGGGCCATTTCTCTTTCTGCTTCTTCATTTTAGAACCCTTTGCAACAACATCTGTTTCCTCTTGATCCCTGGTCATCCCATTACTTTTCTGCCTACACATGCTCTCACCTCCTCTTGGAGCATCCACCTTTCTCACGCTGTGTATCCCTGTCCACCCTGGGCCTCCTCGTTTCCCTGCTCCTCTTGCACACCCCTTAATGATAGAGAGAATGTGTCGCGAGGTTCGGAAAGTGAATTAGATTGGATGAGGCAAGAAATGAAATGGATGCGGAATGAAATTAAGAGAATTCAGGTCAAGACTATTAAAATAAATCATGATGGCATGAAAGAGTTAATATGTAGGATACCACTTCCTAAGTGAGTACTACATGATCATTGTCACCAACTGTAGGCAGAATAGATACATCTTTAATTGAAACACCCTCTGACACTATAATCAAATCTCACACTCTTTGACCTCAAGTTCCTTCTTGAGGAAGTTGTTTCACAACAGCTCAATAAATTAAGTTTCATTGTTCTCATGAGATTTACTGCTACCCAATCAATGTTTGGATAATTAAAGTCTCCCATTATGATATGATTACTCTCTTTGTGCCTATTGTCTTTATTTGGTAATGAATTTCTTCATCACTAGCAACTTACCATTTGCTATATATTTGATCTTGTTCAACTCCACCTCACACCAGATGACTTCAAACTCACTGCTACTGATATTGCAGTCCTAGGTCTCAACTCTAAGACACCTAAAACTGTAAGTTATCTATTAAAATTTAGATATCTCACACAAAATCTAAAAATGAATTAAAGCTAAGCTAAGATGTTAGTAATAAGGCATTTTAATAGTTATTTAAATGTGTCTTTTTTTGTATGTCTCAAGCAAGATGTATTGAAATGGCCTTTTTTGCCTTTGGCTCCTGAAGTCTTGCTTAGATGTGAAATAAATTTATTAAAATTAGTTAGCAGTTAATTGTAATTTTGTATTCAGTTGTATAGTGCTGAGATGCTCATTATCTCAATAAACGTTATATGCAGAATGTTGTCAATGATGAGGGAAGCGAAGATCAGATTGTATTTCAGAAGATTAAATGAACATATCTTAGTGCTAAAAGCTTGTGAACTAGAGAACTGTTATAAATCCTGCACTATGAAAAAAATTCTTATTATTATTTCAAGCTGAAAACAATAATGGCAGCACACAATAATTGACTGGAGTGGAAATTGCTTAGTTGCATTTCCAAGCATGACAGAAGTGAAAAGAATGTTATCAGACATTGCTAAGTGTTCAGCTTTTTGGAAGTAGGACACAATAGGAGAAAGGCTGTGGAGTTTCTGTCTCTTCCAAATAATAATTCAAAATTTGAAGAAGATTTAGTAATGGAAGACTGAAGGATATTCATGTATGAAGAGATAATTGAAGTTTATTATAGTAGTTAATATAGTAGTTTATCATCTCATCTTCCTTTTACCCTCTTTTACCTTGCGGTATTGAGAGTTCATTGATCATCGGACCTCAAATCGTTCACAGGATAAGGTGATCAGCCCTATGCTCTGGTGCATCCTATATCCATATCCATAGTGTTGAGTTCTCAAGGCTGGTTTGCCTGCTTTGCGGGATGAAAAACCCTAGGATAAACTGGGGAAAAAACCCTACTGTCCACTCCCAAGACTGGCTAACTTGTCTATGGCTGAAGAAGATCCTTCAGCTCCTCACGTCTCCAACGGGAATCAAATCCAGGACACTCCTTCCCCAGGCATATGGTTTCCAAGCACATAGCCACTCAGCTAACTGCACGGACCTATAGTAGTTTATTATTGTTTTATTTAAGATTCTCAGCTTGATAAGTGATTTCTAACAGTTGATATGGTTTTAGTTATCTGTAGGAACAAAACTGTTGGGAAAGTATTTAGTAGTGTTTAGTGGAGTTTGTTGCTGCTTTTATATAGCAAGTGAAGTTATTGGAGTTCTTTAGATGAAAAGATACTTTTTCTTTAGTATTTATTCTGTGATTTTAGATGCAAGAAGAATTTGATAGCAAATTTTTCACACAAAAACTGCTCTGTGTTGTACAGAGAGCAGTTTTTGTGGTAGTCATTTCTCCTGTGTGAATTCAAGAAAGAATAAATGTTCCTGCAGGAGACAGATTGAAATTCCAAAAGTTTTGTCCATAGTGGATGATAACTGTTGTCTTATGTGACTGAAGAGAAGCTGTGTACTTGAAGTGTTTTTCAGGTTGTTTTGAAGTGTTATGATCTGAAGAAAATATTGGCATGCTTAGTTATATAGTTGTGTGTGTGTGTATATATATTGTAAGGTGTATTTAGAAGACTCCCTCTTTTGATGAGAGCAAGTCTTCAAACACACCTTATAACACATCTTAATGAGTTAAATAGGTACTTTAAAAGGTTAAATTACATGTGAGATATTCTGGGATACAACATTGTGTGCAAGCTAGATTTGGAGTTTAGTTGCAGCATTGTTATTTTTGAATTTATGAGTTAATTCATACGAGAGTGAGGGAGTAAATAAAAACATACCCCCCCTCCACACACACACTCACATGCATGTGCACATTCAAAACTCAATGAGGAATGAAGCCTTGGCCACTTGGACAGATTTGAAGAGAAATTGTTCATAGGAGGTTATTAATAATTTAAAAACTTTTTATGTGATATTATCATAGTATCCTTTACACTGCTTGAAGGTACATATCAGGAATTCAGTTATATTAAATGCAGTATAAGCATTGATGATATAAGCTGTTTTTCTGTTATCCTGTTAAAATGATTTGCTAAATGTCTTCAATAGTTCTTAGCCAAATTAAATAATATGGCTATGATTTCCTGTCTGCTATGAAAACATCAGCTGAGTAGATTATATGTAGAGTAGTTAAATCTTACAGCTATTTAAGTACAATTATTGCTGAAAGTTGTGATTTAAATATGGAAATAGGTAATATAAGACTGGCATGTTTATTTTGTTTTAATACTATATTTGTGTCCCTCTCCTACTTACATCTGTATTCATTTTAAATTCCACTTTAGCAAGGTATGGTAATGGTTTGTGTGATAAGGATATCTTGAATAAAGAAAATAAGATTTTTTTTTTCTTTACTTAATGTAGTAATGTTTTTTTTGGTGTGAAGAATTTTCTATAGTATTTTATGTTTGTATATTTTTAGAAGCTCTGTGTTGCTCTAGATGAACCTGATGGTGTTGCAGGTGTAGCTGCAATCAGGAATGAAGAACCAACTCTTCATGAGCAAATTTTGGAGCATGAAGCTACAGGTTTATATTTTTATGTTTATTTCAAGTTTATTAGTTTTTGTATAATATATAACAGTGCAAATCTTCTTAAAGTGGCATTTGTGCAATCTGCATATATTTTTAAATATCATTGGCAAAGAGAATTCAATTCTCAATGATTCTAAAGAATTTAAATAATTTTAAGTTCTTTTAAGCAATAATGGCTGCACAGGCTAAAGGCAACCAAAGAATTTTATTGCTATGATGCAAGTAAAAGAAAGAATGAATTCTGAAGACTACTGAATGCAGAAAGGACCCTAGTTTCAGAAGCATTTGGGGTAGTTCAAATAATGAGTGCTCACTTGTCCAAGATCTGTCAACTAGTGTATATAACATAGTGTGCAGTGCTACTACACTGGATGAGGAGATAGAGATGCAAGTAAAGGAGGTTTTAAAACAGTTTCATAACTTGGATAAGAATTCAACAATGGGGGATAGATGCGATATCAGCATGTGTGCTAAAGGAATGCTCAATTGAACTGGCTATGCTCTTGACATGTTTGTATAATTTAAGACTTAGCTAAGGAAAGCTTTCACAGGAATGGAAAGAATGTATCATAATTCTATTGCACAGGGGTGGTGCAAAGACTAATGTGTCTAACTATTGACTTATCCATATCTCTGGAATGATTGTGAAGATTTTAGTGACATTAGTAAGCACTCACATACAGAAATGGGTGGACAAAGAAGATATGCTTTGCAAGGAACAGTGCGGGTTTACTAAAAGGAAGTCATATCTAAGCAATTTGCTCATATTTTATAATAATGTTATTGCTGAGTTGGATAAAGGGAATGGATACACTATGATGCTATTGTACTTCACTAAGGTATTTGACAGGACCACATGAAAGGGTGTTGCATAAACTGGAGAATATGTGATGGGAATATAAATTATTGGCTTAGATAAGTGGGTGGCTCACAGACAGGTATTAGAAAAGTGGTATATGGATGTGAAAGGGGATGTGAATCTGACAGATTTAAGATGATCAGTCCTTGGACCATTGTTGTTTTATCTGTATATTAATGATATTGGAAAGTGCCTGACAGGGGATCTTCATTTGTTTGCTGATGATGGAAGGATAGGTAAGGCTCTCAGAGATGCTACCGATACACAGCATTTACAGGATATGAATAGGCTGGAAGTGTGGTCAAATGATAATGTCTATCAATACAGTGTTAGTAAGTGTAAGTTATGCACTTTGTCATATTGGTGGGATTATTCCTGGAGTAACTCACAAGGCCAGAGATCTTTGAGTTACGATAGACAGAAATTTGAAGTTCAAGTATCACATAGCCGAAATTGCAAATACAACCAAGAAGATAATTGTAATGTTGAAATGAACATTGACATATAAAGATATAGAAGTCATTTTGCCTCTTTACAAAGCCTTGATATTATTGCCCCACCTAGACCACTCTTTTAAGATTTGGTGTCATGGGTTCTAAAGGGATAAAGAAGCTGTAGGAAGGGTGCAAAGAAGACTTATAAAAATAACATCAGATTTATGGAACATAGACTGAGAGAATGTGGAGTGTAGACACTGGTAGATAGGAGTAAGAGGGAGAATGTGATAGAGTTATATAAAGTTTTGAATGGGTGTTATAAGATATCAACTGATGAAATTTTTCAATATATGGATGTAGGGACAGGACAAAGAGTGAAGTGCCCCCCCCCTCTCTCTCTCTCTATGAGGATATACTGAAGTTTTGTAGATTAGAAAATTTATATGATATGCAAAAAAGAGAGAATGACAGAAACACAAGTTACTAAAAGAATTTTATAAAGCAGATGATCAAGAAAATTTTCAGTACATGGCTGCAGAAAATGTGGTTGCCCCTGGAGGTTATGTAAGAACATGGTTAGGAAATGTAGGAGGACTAACTTTTTTTTTTGTTGAAGAGTAGCAAATGAGTGGAATATTGTCTAAGACTCTTCCTATACAAGTTTAACGAAAGTATGATAGACATTGTGTTTATTGTGGGCTTCCTCTGTGATGAGTCCGCAAAACTCATCACAGGGGAAGCCCACAATAAACATATGGTTCTAGTAGCAAGACTTATACGTTGGTTAGACCTAACTGGTAATTAGTTTACGGAATTAGCACCGCATATAAAGTATATTAATTAAAGGTAACTTTAATGAATAACTTCTATATTTCGGCAATGTCACATTGCCATCTTCAGGAACATAAAGATATGGTATGTGCACTCAGGAACTAACACAAAGCAAATGAGGAAGAAAGCAAGAAACTAATATTGTTCCTAAAGTCCTAATGGTGCCCTCTTGCAGGCTAATTTGGTAGTCTTGGCAGTTGGGCTGAAGTTCTCATAATGAAAGTCTCCCAAATTTGGGGCAGTTTCATGCACCCAAATTTGTTGAGGTTAGGAATTTTTTTAGAGCTGCTGAAGATTCTTTGAATAATCTTTCGTATTTAAACTTGCTGCGATGAATTATCTTTGTTTTCTTCCAACGAATTTTATGGTGGGTATCCAAGGCATGGTCTGCCAGCCCAGAGCGGCTGTACTGGTGAAACCGGATGTAGTCTTGGTGTTCTGAAATCCTGATATTTGTTGTTCTGCCTGTTTGGCCAAAGTAGGACAATTTGCAGCTGCAAGGGACCTGGTATACACCAGGTAGGTCTAGGGGAAGTGGTTGGTCTTTGGTAGAGCGGATAAGGGATGCCAACTTTTTATATGGTCTGTAACGGGAAGTAAGGTCATATTTTTTGAGGATATTGGTTATTTTCTTAGAGGTGCCCTGGATGTAGGGGATGGTGATAGACTTGGTGTAATCTTTATTGTGGAGGGGGGGAGGGGGGTTGTGGTTTACAGGTTTTAGTATTTTTTGGATTTTTTTGGGGTTATAGCCATTGGCTAAGAAAGTGTTGAGGATGTGGTTTAGTTCAATAGTCAGGGCCTTGTCATCTGAGCAGATTAATTTTGCCCTGTTATATAGTGTTTTTATCACCCCATATTGTTGTGAGGGGGGGGGGGATTGCTGGTGAATGTATCTGCCAGTGTGGGTGGGTTTTCTGTAAACAGAGAAAACCAAAGATCCATCAAGCTGGCGGGTGATTAAAGTGTCTAGGAAGGGGAGGGTGTTGTTTTCCTCTTTTTCTAAGGTGAACTGGACTCTGGGGTGTTTTGTTTAAGTGTGTTAGGAAGGAGTGGAGTGTGTCTTAGCCATGTGGCCAAATAGCAAACACATCATCCATATAACGAAGCCAAATAGTGGGTTTTTGTGGGGCGGAGTTTAAGGCTTTCTCTTCAAATGTCTCCATAAAGAAATTGGCCAAGGGTGGGGAAAGCGGTGAACCCATGGCTATGACGTTCCTAAAACGCTGCCGGGATAACAAAGTGATCCCTAATTGTGTCAAATTGAAGCACCGTTTTACTTCCGAGAAAGCTCTATGCATTTATAACCGCACTAGCTTCGCTCTGTTAAGAGAACAAATTACCGCGACGTGCGTTCTCCTTGCCGATGAAAACAAAACCTTACGGGTGCTAGAGGAAGAGCTTTCGAATACACTCGGCCTTGATCTATGGTCTATACTTCGTGACATCTCATGCGCATCGGCAAGAAAGGAATTCGAAAAAATACGTAGTCGGCACGTGAAAAAATACGAAAACCTGACAAAGACTTCTACTTCCATACCCCAGCCACCACTCAACACTGTAGTCAACCTCTCGTTGGCAGTTTTAAAGCCTGAAGCACTCACCGCACTTTCACGTGGTCACAATATCGCACTAGCTCCTAAAAGGATACCTGCTGAAGAAATCATGATCCAAATAGAGCGTGGAATTCTCAACCTGCCTAACCATATCGCCAACAACGTAAGACTAGATGTAGTCGGTGTTCTCACTAAAGCCAGACCTCCAAAATCCAACTTATCCAAAAACGAATATACAGCCCTACAAGAATTGAAAAACAACAAAAAAATAGTAATCACCAAAGCTGATAAGGGAAGCGCCACTGTGGTACTCAATCAAAAAGACTACAAAGGTAAGCTAAATTCTTTAGTACGAGACCGTACTACTTACCTCCCCATTGAATATAATCCGACCAGCTCTCAGATTAGAACCATCCACAGACTCCTTAAGAAAGTCACTTCTTGGCCTGTGGAAGTCACCAACAAACTTAAACCTTGTAACTCTAGACCCCCCCCGATTATATGGACTCCCAAAAATACATAAACAAAATGTGCCATTACGTCCCATAGTGGATGGCATTGATTCCCCCACATATAAATTAGCCAAACATTTAGCCAAAACACTCACACACTACACTGGCAACACACCATCACACATAAAAAACTCAGCCCACTTTAAAGCCAGTATAGAAAACCTCACACTCCAACACACTGACATAATGGTCAGTTTTGACGTCTCCTCCCTATTCACTAATGTCCCACTCAAAGAAACCCTTGAGCTCATCCAAGCCAAGTTTCCTCCCGATATCTCAGCCCTATTTCAGTTCACAATGAACTCAGGCTATTTCGTTTGGCAAGGAAAGTTCTACAAACAGATAGAGGGGACAGCCATGGGTTCACCACTTTCCCCACCCTTGGCCAATTTCTTTATGGAGACATTTGAAGAGAAAGCCTTAAACTCCGCCCCACAAAAACCCACTATTTGGCTTCGTTATGTGGATGATGTGTTTGCTATTTGGCCACATGGCTCATACACACTCCACTCCTTCCTAACACACTTAAACAACCAACACCCCAGAGTCCAGTTCACCTTAGAAAAAGAGGAAAACAACACCCTCCCCTTCCTAGACACTTTAATCACCTGCCAGCTTGATGGATCTTTGGTTTTCTCTGTTTACAGAAAACCCACCCACACTGGCAGATACATTCACCAGCAATCCCCCCCCCCCCTCACAACAATATGGGGTGATAAAAACACTATATAACAGGGCAAAATTAATCTGCTCAGATGACAAGGCCCTGACTATTGAACTAAACCACATCCTCAACACTTTCTTAGCCAATGGCTATAACCCCAAAAAAATCCAAAAAATACTAAAACCTGTAAACCACAACCCCCCTCCACAATAAAGATTACACCAAGTCTATCACCATCCCCTACATCCAGGGCACCTCTGAGAAAATAACCAATATCCTCAAAAAATATGACCTTACTTCCCGTTACAGACCATATAAAAAGTTGGCATCCCTTATCCGCTCTACCAAAGACCAACCACTTCCCCTAGACCTACCTGGTGTATACCAGGTCCCTTGCAGCTGCAAATTGTCCTACTTTGGCTAAACAGGCAGAACAACAAATATCAGGATTTCAGAACACCAAGACTACATCCGGTTTCACCAGTACAGCCGCTCTGGGCTGGCAGACCATGCCTTAGATACCCACCATAAAATTCGTTGGAAGAAAACAAAAATAATTCATCGCAGCAAGTTTAAATACGAAAGATTATTCAAAGAATCTTCAGCAGCTCTAAAAAACGTTCCTAACCGCAACAAATTTGGGTGCATGAAACTGCCCCAAATTTGGGAGACTTTCATTATGAGAACTTCAGCCCAACTGCCAAGACTACCAAATTAGCCCGCAAGAGGGCACCATTAGGACTTTAGGAACAATATTAGTTTCTTGCTTTCTTCCTCATTTGCTTTGTGTTAGTTCCTGAGTGCACATATGATATCTTTATGTTCCTGAAGATGGCAATGTGACGTTGCCGAAATATAGAAGTTATTCATTAAAGTTACCGTTAATTAATATACTTTATATGCGTTGTTAATTCCGTAAACTAATTACCAGTTATTAATAAACATATGGATATGGATTTAAATTTTTTTTTTTTTTTTTTTTCTTCCAAATTTAAAAATTAATATGTAATATCATCATCATTCCAATATTGAAAGATCTTATATTTCTGTTCTCTACGGCCTTGTTCTTCAACTCTCAGAAACAATGCTCCAGCCATGTATATCAAATTTTATAACATTGGATTTAATAAAAAAATTACTATCTACATTGGTTTATGTTTCTGTCTTAGTCGTCAGTCGGTCCACTAAATATTTCTCCTATTTTCCCTGGTCCGCAGGTGTAAACTGCTTCAGCCCACCTGAATCTTAGTCTTTCTCTGGGTCTTTTCCTGAACTCTTGGTATTGAACACCTGTTTTGGTAAACTTTCCTTTACTATTCTGTTTGCATGACCATACCACATTAGTTTAGCTCTACTGCACAAATTCGTGAATTTGTTAAGTAGAGCTAAACTTGTTTTGTTTTATTTGAATCCCACTCACAAAAAATTGTAAAGCAATATTATTAAATTTGTGATCTTTGTAAACTTCATATGAGAATTTACTTGATCACAATTTAACAAGTTGAAACCTTAATAAGAAAATCGTGTCTGCATCTAAGTATAAAATGAAATAAATATATTGAAAAGAATAATTGTTAACTCGTAGAAGAACATTAATTGTATAATATTAGAAAAGTGAGATAATTAATTTACAGTGTTTAGTTATAAGAATTTTGCATGTAAAAAGGCTTGCTTGTTATACGCTTGAAACAAGAGATTGTAAGTTATGCTAATTCTTAGAAAAAATAGGTGAGCTGATAGTTTGATAAAGCTGACTCATAGGTTACCTAGAACCAAAGAAAGTCCAAGGTCACGATTCCCGATTTAGACACTGCCGCGAGTCAGTCACGTGCACACACGGCCCACCAAAGATGGAAAGTTCAGCAGGGAGTTGCCACCCTAATAGGTTACGAGAAACGTATCCTAATGTTGGGCTTGGGGGGTAATTACAAGAGGTGCTGGTAGGGTCATAATATAAAAGGGTTAGGACCCCAACCCCCCATGAGAGGTGTTTTGCCAGTTTTCTTTTGGAGGTTAACTTATGCAGTTTCCTGAGTGATGGTCAGGAGTCCCCTCCATCCGCCACGGCATGGAACATTAGCAAGTGGGATTTTGGTCCCATTTTCCTCGAGAACAAAGGATGCCATATGGTCGGGATGAAAGGTATTTACTGTATACTAAGCCAACCCTGGTCTAAAGGAAGGAGACTATCAGTAGAAATTGTGGATATCCTCATGGCGAATCTGATGACTGCAGAACAGCAGATAGATTGTGTTTCCTTAGAAGAAGCCTGATATGCTGCAACCGAGATGGCCCTCATGATCTGAAGTATCCCAAATATGTCCCACTACAGAAGGAGTTTTTCTTGAGGAATCGCAGACAAGTAACGTCTAGTAGAAGAGCTTCATCAAACGGTATTGTGAAAGATTTTATGTTGATTCAATTAATTTAATATGGCTGTAATTGTAGTTCGTATTACTAAGCAATTTGAAGGATTTGAATGAGACTTGAACTAGGACTGCTTCCTTAATAGTATAGAGGAAGAGGGAACTAGTTTATCAGTATTGCTGAATGAGCAATAGTGTGTATAGATACTAGTATATGTAGTTTACCCTAAACTAAGAAGGTCAAAAGAATTGAATGTGGCATTCATTGTAGCATTGGAATTGCTAAGCCCACATAACTCTTGTGAATTAATGTGTATAATCCAAGTGTGTCTAATTGAGTTATTGGTCATATTATTGTCCCGCGTGCTGGTGTGAAATTTTCATTTTTTGTATTTTTCTAGTCTTATTAACATTATATCATCTTAGTAGTGAATTGTAGTTTTTAGAATTCAATGTATTATATTGTATTTATGAGTTTAATAAACTTTTGCTTATCAGATATTCAGTTGTCTGAGATTGCCATTCAATGCACCGCTTGTTATAACGTACGAACCTAGGTGTGTGTGTGGGGGGGGGTTAAGTTATGCGATCAAGGTTACGACTGCATGATGAATTCACCTCTAGACTTATTTAGGATTTTGCTTCTTGTTGTAAATTTCCTTATAAACTAAATATCCTAAATGGCGCAACTTTAAAAAATAAATGTTTTAGGATACAGAGGAGCAAGAGCTTAGATTTCTAGTGACGATACGCGAAAAAAAATGATAAGATATATAAAGGAAAGTAAAGTATAAGGGAGATATATAAATAAACAAGAATGGGACACAACAATATATCGGTGCTGAAAATGGAGTAAGAGTTAGATAATCTGAGAATGCCTGCACTAGAAACTAAACACAAAATTTTTGCAAGCTATTTTAGACTTTCAGTAATCATGCATGTCAAGTATTGCATGGGCTATTTAATTGATTTGCCACTGAAATATTTGCAAACAATGCACAAGTGGCTTGTGTGTGAGAGAGAGGCATTCCTGTCAGCCATTCTGGCCAGCAGTTATAATAACAGTTTTAAAGGTTGTAATGCTGTAATGTTGTTGTAATGCTGCAAATAAAGATGCATATTATTTTACTTTCATTTTAGGTCAAATGCAAGATGCGTTTGCTTGCTATGAAAAAGCAGTGAAATTGGAGCCACAGGAAATGAGTCATCATCAAGGTTTATTGAGGTGTCTAATGGGCCTTGATCAGTGTAATACTGCTCTTTCATATGCAACTGGAGTGCTAAATAAAAGGTTATTATATATAATTATATATATATATATATTTATATATATATAATAAATATGTCAGTGGTAATTTTATAGTTTTATGATTAATTTGTTAATTGATTTAGCAGTACAATAACTAAATTAAGAAAGAAGATGTATGATCGATAGAAGAATTTCTCTAGTTTTGGGTGTTAGTTGAATTTATAAAATAAAATTTTATTCATTGTTATTTGCAGAAGAATTAAAGAAGTATCATGTCCACATAATTGGGATTGGCAAAAAAAACCCTGCCACCTCTGTTTGAGATCAGGAAATGGAAGAAATAGCAACAACACTAAACACGAAGATAAACTTCTTAAATGACAGGAAATCTCGAGGAAATCTAGAGTGATGTGGGCAAATTTCAAAATAGGAATTTGTACAATAAGACTTATTTGTGCCTATGGTCCCATAGAAGATTCTACCAAGGAACAGGCAGAGTTTTTTGAGTTATTAGAGGTAATGGTTGACATAAAGAAAAAAGGAAAAACTGTTTCATGTTGGAGATCTGAACAAGAGGGAAGGAAATAAATGCTAGTTCAATAATGAATTTAAAATGAAACAGAAATAAAAGAAACATTCATAGGGATATTTACTTCTAAAATAGGAATGATAAGACTGAAGTGCTTTAGCTATAATGACAACTTGCATTATTAATACCACAGTAGAAAATTATCTGTGGATATTGAAATTTAGTTTCAGTTTAAGCTATGAACTATTTCATTGTGATTTTGTGCATGTGGTTTATTGTGAAGACTCATTCTTTTGAAATGATGAATTACACACTTCTTATATTTATATATAAAACAGGGTTTGAGCCTAGGTCTTTCCAACCAAAGGATATCATTTTAGTAGTGACTATAGAAACAATAAAAACTCATATGTCATATGGATATACAAGTTTTCAGTAATGCCAATTTATCACATCCTGTTGATAAACAATTGAAGATTAAGTTACCCAGTTTTATTTGGAGATAGCATTTTTTTTTTTTCAATAATCCACTTTTCATCCTGCATGGAAGTCAAACCAATTACATGCACACCTTTGTACATAAGGTGAACCTTCTATTGCAGTATTAATTCACTTTCTACAATGACAAGTTAATTGGCTATGACAGGGAACTGAGATTCATGCATTGAATGAAAATTATAACATTGTGGTGCTTGTGTACATATAAACACATAAACATACACTAATTATTTAACTTAATATTTTTGATATTAATTATTTCATGAACAACTTTTTAATTTCTAGGCCTCAGTGGGAAAAAGAATTGAATCCTTACAGAGTTGAGGCTGCTTGGAAGCTTGCAGATTGGGATGGACTTGAATCATTTCTCAAACCAGTAAGAGTTACTTCTCTTATTATAGTCAGATATTTACCATTGATAGCATTTATAATTAGATTATGATAATGTTCATTCTCTCTCTCTCTCTCTCTCTCTCTCTCTCTCTCCTATATCTTGGGGGGGGGGGGGGAATCTATCCTGTACCCTTTCTCCCTGCTCGCACTTTCCTTATATAGTTTCTGGGAATGGCCTCTTGTGAAAAACTTCTTCCACATTAATTTAGTAATCATCCCTTACCTACTTCAGTGTCTCAATCATATCCCCTCCTAAATGCCAAGGAGCCACTAGATGTTGCATATTGCATTTCCTTACTATATCTGTATATGCAAACATTCCAGAGACCAGAAATCACCAGATTCAGCTAGCTGTCACTGGTGATATGTGTGGTGTGACCAAGATTTATGCAATAGATCCATAATCACTTTACTTCTATACATCCCTCATACTTTATATGTCCTCTGCAGCATTTCCATGATCCATTGTGCTGTCCTTGCAATTTTTGCAATGAGTTCCCAAAATTCTAAGTCCTTATTGACCATTATCCTGCGATACTTATCTCCTTCACCTCCTTTAAGATGTCACCACCAGTTGTGTACTCCCCATCCCATATTTGCTTTCCACATTTTAAAACATTATGCATTGCATCATTAAACTGGTACTCCCACTCAATTGCCTACTCACCCAGGTCATTGTCTTCTTGTAAACCCACATCTGTTCTGCTGTAGTCCTTTCCAACTTTACATTATCTACAAATAACTTCATATCCTCATTCAATCTTGTCTTATTATCATACAAAAAGACCCTTGCGATACACCTTGGGTTACACTAGTAACTTTTCTCTTTGAGGTATTGCCCCCATACACAACTTGCCTATACTCTCAAACAGCCAGTCTCCAATCTGTTATCCAACCCCATCCATTCCAGTTTATTACCAACTTTCCCAGTGGCAACCTATCAAAAGGTGTTTGATAGGTTGTATGCCAGGTTGATATGCTGCTGCATATTGCCTCTTCTTTACTGTATGATAGGTTGTATACTGCTGTTGATGCCCCCCCCCCCCATTGTCTATGTCCAATACATTTCTCAACTTATTATAATAATTAAGTAGATTGCTAAAGCACGATCTACCTTTAGATCCATTCTGTCCATCAAAGAGGATGATGATGTTGTCAATCCAATTATAAATCTTGGTCCTCCTATTTCTCCACCCCTTTAACTACAACTTCTTATACACAGATTTGCCTATAATATGAAACTACATTTTTATCATCTTCCTTATGAAGTAAAACAATTTTGTTCTCTTTCCACTCCTTTGGAACTTGGCTCTGTGCAAGACTTGATGTTAAAAAAATATGTCAAAACCAAATGTTAATTCTCTGGAATATTCTCTCAAAAAACACAGTGATACATCATCAAGTCGTACCACCCTATTAATATCCATGTATTTGAGATACAGCCCTTTGTACTTGCAGCACAAACACCAACAGTGACTAGATGGACACATCTCTAAACATTGAGATAATAGGTTCACCCTGAACTAGTGACAGCTGCTCTTTATTTCAGTTTTTCCAAGTCATACATTGGTGTTTTATAATGGAAAGTCAGTTCATGTTTACTGAATTGGTTAAATGCACTTTTATTATGGATTTTATGTGGCAGCAGAATTCATTCTCTTTCAATTAAGTCTTGCTAGTGCCTATAATCAGGGCTTGATAAATATGATTGTTTACTTGTCCATGGGAAGTATATTTTGCCAGCTGGCAAGTAACTGCACACTAGAATATTAAAAAAACATTTCTAAACAAAATCCTTTTAACTTTTAAGAATATGCAAAACAATATGCATCATATAAGGTGGCTTTAAAATTAATTCCGATAAACCTAAATACAGTTGACCTTTGAACAACATGGGTTTGAACTCTGTGGGTCCACTTATATGTAGTTGTTTTCAAGAAATATATTGGAAAAGTTTTTGGAGATTTGTGATGATTTGAAAACAACTCGCAGAAGAACCACTTAGCTTAGAAACATCGAAAAAATGAAAAAAAATTAGGTATGTTATGAATGTATAAAATATATGTAGATACTAGCCTATTTTATCATTTATTACCATAAAATATAAAATCTATTATAAAAAGTTAAAATTTATCAAATCAACAAAGGATACATTACCACCTTTTTCTTACCAGGTGTCTATCAAATACCTTGCTCATGTCATCTTTTCTATTCTGGACAGACTGACTATTCTGCATTGATTAGAATTGAAGAATGTCAAAACTATAATATATTTTTGGAATCTGACAAGTGTGATCTTGATTTTCATGCTATTGAGACTAGGCACAGAGTTCTTTGAATTTCTTAGCATTTCTCATGCTTCAAGTTCAAATTTAATTGTGTTTTCTTTCAAGCATGTGAAATACTAAGAAATCCGAACTTGAGCTGATCAGACTGTATGCTAATATCCAAGTACTGGGATGTAATCACTATTAATGGTTCATAAGTTTTATTTATTTATTTATTATTATTATTATTATTTTATCTATGCAACTTACTACAATTGTTCTATTGAACTCTAATTTTGTCTATAGACTATTTTTTGTCTTTCATCAATGCTGGCCATCCCTCTTCTTATGCTTCTCTGACATACCATTTGCCAGGTGCTTTTCACACAAAAACAGTAAGGCATTAAAATGAATCCAATACCACCAATTTTTTTAATATTTTTTAAATACAACTTATCTTTCCTTTCCAAACATAGTAATCCCTTGACTTACGTTGGGATTCCGTTTTATCCGGCAGGACATAAGTCGATATATTAACTCAACAGAGTTATAGGGGTTAGGGACTTAACGCTGTAATAAGTATATCATTTTCATTTTTAAACCTTAACAGTACTGTGTGTTACTGCCACTATAAAACAGGAAAATAATCACCCAAATCTTCCTTCACAATCACATCCTCATTACCTTTCCTATTGGAAGGACTAGACTGTAGCTCTTCTGGTGTAACCTTTGTTTTTTTTGGTGAAAATGTGTAATGTGCCTGTTATTCTTCCTTTTCTTTTCATCATAAATTTGTTTATAGCAAGCAAATGTATCATGTACTTTCCTTTTTACTAATAAGTAGCATTCATCATTAGGTCCATGTCTTCGGTCATTTTGAGAACATCGCTAACTCTTACAGAACATTTCTGTAAGACCCTTCACTGTGAATTATTTAACTACCTCTTCTTGTTTCTCTTTTCCCTCTTTTCTCATTCTTCCTCTTCTGCAAAGCATTGTTCCTCCAGTTCAACCAATTCTTCATTGGTCAACTCTTCAGTGTCTATATCTGTGAGTGAATTATGTCATCATTCATTTCGAGATTCAGATTGTTTATTAAGCCCACTATTTCTTCACTCAATTTACAAAGGTCTTCATTTTTATTTTTTTTTCAAAACTTCCAAAATCATGCACAAACTTTGTTAATGTCTTTTTTCATGTGCCACTCTACATTGAGAGGTCACTTTGTCTCAGCCCACAGCAATATTTTTAATGGCATGATAAATATTGAATGCTTTCCTGAATTGCATGAGAGTCTGATAATTTCTTTTAGTGGCAGAAATGGCTTGTGAAAAAGTTCTCCATAGATAATAAGCCTTAAACAATGCAAGAACTCCCTGATCTATCGGTTGGATCTATGAAGTAGTGTTTGGAAGGAGAAACATGACCTTGATCTTGGGGTGAAGATCACCAATGTAAGGTGGATGACCTGGAGCCATTATCTAGAATTAATAAAATTTTAAATTGTACATTTTCTTTCACACAATAACTTTCCATTTTGCTTGCATAACAGTTGATTAAGGCATTCCTAACAATCTTTGAGTCATCCACCACTTCTTATTGCTCCGATAAGAACTGGAAAAGTATGCTTCCTAATGTTTTTGAAGGCTTGTGGATTCTCACTGTGCCATGTCATAAATAGTTTTGGTTTATATCCAGCCACATTATTTCCTAACAGAATCCTAAAACGGTCTTTAAGAGCTTTGAAGCCAGACATAGATTTTAGCTTTTTGCGGGTGAATGTCTGCTCAGACATTTTTTTCTAAAACAAGGTCTCATCCATATTAAATATGCTGTGGCAAATAATTTTCCTCTGTAATAATTTGATCCAATTTCTCTACATACTCCTTGGCAACCTTCTCATCAGTACTTGCACCATACATTTTCACATTATGCAGTACAAAACATTGCTTGAATCTCATGGGAAGAAGAGTTGAATTCATAATTGTAATTGGGCCCTGCTTCCTCCTTCAACATCTTGAAGAGACTTAGTGCCTTAGCGGTTATGGTCATTGTGCAAGGAATATCTGCTTTTGGTTCAGATCCTCTATCCATGATGCAAGTAGCTTTCCCATATCACCGATAGGGCCTGTCGCTACTTCGTCACTGTCATCGATTTAATGGAAGCAGATCCTTTCGCAGCCGCTACGATTTTATCCTTATTTTTCAAAATGGTCGTCACTGTAGAATGAGACCATCCAAAGTCATGTGTGATCACATTGATGGACTTATCAGCTTCACATTGCTTTATGACTTGCAACTTCAATTCAAGATCAATTGCTTTCCTCTTTTTCTGTGATTCTTCGCAAGGTTTTTTGATTGGGCATGTAAGAGCCATGTTGCACAAAATATTTAATGATAAATACACAAATAACCTATTTCTCAAACCCAAAATCAACAGAGAAACTGTTGAAGACATGTGCCGATTGCCTGCTGCCGAGGGAGATTGCTGCTGAATGCGCTGTTCCCACGCACATGATGCATTGTTGCTTTTTACTTTACGCTTACTTACGTAAAGAGCATTATACTTGTCAAAAAAGAGATTCTATATGAGGACTCGATTTATAATGTATTGGCTAATAATTCGACACTTTAACATTTAATTAATGAATTAGAAGGATGTGTAGGTTAGAAAAAATTTTCATGCAAAAATTTTTTTTTCACTTGTTTATGAAAAATATGATTAGAACCATAATTACAACCATGCTGGATGATGCATAATGACAGCATATTTTCCAGAAACAATTTTTTACAGTTTTAACACAATCGAGGCTATTATGTAAGCAAGTAGTGATATAATTAAGTTGGTCAGAACAAAAAAACTATACTGATTTGAAAGGAAATAAGTAAAGTACAGTATCAAGAAGTTGTTGAGTGAGGTGTGAAAGAGTCAAATTCGGATGTCTGTTGCTACAGTGTTAAGTGTGAGCTGAGATTGCAAAAAATTATCCAGTGAATATATAACATCTGATAACATTTCATCTTAAATTACTAATTGTTGTTGTTATTATTATTATTATTTTGACATCCATGAAGTCAAAAGACTCATCGTGGGAGGTCCTTCCTAGGAAACAAAGTCTGTCAAGACTCATCGTGGGAGGTCCCTCCTAGGAAACAAAAAAGTCTATCATACCACTCCTTAAACTCATTGACCGTTCTCGCTCTCACCACTCTATCAGGCAATACATTCCCTGGTTCAGCCACCCTCTATGCAGAGAAACCACTCCTCACCCTCTTGCTCACAGTTTCCTTTCGTAACTTCCAGGGATGGCCCCCCTTGTCTTCACTCCTTCCTGCAGTTCAACGAAGCGAAAGAACTCCCCAGTGTCAACCCTGCAACCACCTCTCAACTTTAAAGTATCAACCATATCACCTCTCCTTCTTCTATTTACCAAACTCTGCAGTCCACATTCCTTCAGCTGAACGTCATAACTAACATTGTACAATCCTGAAACCATCTTTGTTATCTGCAACTGTACCCTTTCCACAGTTAATTTATCCCTTTCAAATCCTGGGGACCACATCTGAGAACAATAGTCTAAGTGTGGTCTGATCAGAGTCTTATACAACAGAATGATAACTCTTTTATCTTTGCTGGTCAGTGTCCTTCTCATTATTGCAGCAATCCTCTGTGTTACCTTCACTACCTTTGCAATATGTTGCCTAAATTTCAGGTTTCTATCAATCATCAACCCCAGATCTCTTGTCTCCCCTACTTTGTCCAGTATAACTCCTCATAGAGTATGCAGCATCCCATCGATGTGTCCCAAACCTCAAGACCTTACATTTTGCTGCGTCAAACTGAAACCCCTTCCCCCATTCATTTGCCCATTCTTATTCAAATCCTCTTGCAAGGCTACCAGATCTGCACTATTACTAATAACCCTTCCCAGCTTCACATCATCCACAAACAACTGAATATCCCCTTGCAATTCACTGACAATTCATTGATACAAAGGTTAAACAATATAGGTCCCACTACTGATCCCTGTGGGACCCCACTTGTAACCCTCTGCCTCCTTGAAACTGCCCCACCATACACAACTCTCTGATACCTATCGGACAGCCAATCCTGAATCCAATTGACCAACATGACATTCAGACCCATGTGCTGCAACTTAAATATCAGATTATCATGTGGCACACCTTGTCAAATGCCTTTGCTAAATCCAAGAAAATGGCAGTATATGCTTTTCCCTCATCTACTGCTCTTGTAACTTTATTATAAAAGGCTAGCATATTACTAAAACGAGAGCACACTTCTCAAATCCATGTTGATTCTCACAGATAACATTACCTTCATATGCCCAGTGCTGTATACGGTCCCTCACTAATTTCTCCAAGATCTTAATAACTACTGATGACACACAAACTGGCCTATAATTAGACACTTTCAGTCTGCTACTGCCCTTATGCGATGCCACTATCTTACCTTCCTTCCATTCCTTGGGTACCTTTCCCGTAGCCAGACTTTCATTGAAAAGTCAGATCAAAGGAGCTGTTAGTTCTTTAGCACATTCTCTCAAAACCTGTGGTGAAATACCATCCAGTCCCACAGCTTTACTGACTATAATTAGACACTTCCAGTCTGCTACTGCCCTTAAGTGATGCTACTATCTTACCTTCCTTCCATTCCTTGGGTACATTTCCCGTAGCCAGACTATCATTGAAAAGTCAGGTCAAAGGAGCTGTCAGTCCTTTAGCACATTCTCTCAAAACTCATGGTGAAATACCATCCAGTCCCACAGCTTTACTGACATCCAGAGTACTCAGCATCTGGAACACACTCTCCTCCATCTCCTCTAAACCTCGAACCTGTCTTATCCCTTTAGTATTAAAATTTACTCCTCTAGGATGAAATACTCCAATGAAGTGTTTATTGAACAATTCCACTATGTTCTCTGCATCAGTCACTCTATTCCCATTTTTATCCCACAATGTCATTGTTCCACAGTCATTTCTCCTCCTAATGGTCACATAGTTAAAAAAAATTCCCTAGGATTTTCTTTGGATCTTAGGGCCAAACTCTTCTCATATTCGAGTTTTGCCTTCCTTACCATACTAGTCACTCTCCTGGCCTGTGTCTTATATTCTTCATGCATCTTCTCTTCACCTGTCTTTACTCCAAATTGTGTCCTCTTCTTCACTCATGGAATACAGCTTATTATTTTTGCTAACAAATATTCCTTCACAATTTCCCAAGCACTAATGATATCCCATCCCTCCATGAAACTTCCCCAAGTTGACGTCTAAGACTATTGCAGTCACCTGCCTTATAATTCCACATACGTTCCTGTCTCTTCGATACTCCTGCATGTCTATTCATCTTCCAAGTCAAAACCATATGGTTACTCTCTCAAATTGGTGGGAGAGATGTCATCTCAGTTATTATCAACTCTTCAGATGCTGTGACCAAATCCAAAACTGTTGAACCTCTTGTTCCCTCTATTAAATGTTGCCTAAGACATTTGTCCCTCAAGAATTCTAGAAATTTCATTCCCTTATTGCTACATGCATCTTCCTTTCCCCAATTTATATTGCTGTAGTTAAAATCTCCCATAACAATCATTTTTCTTGCCTTTGCCAGGCTCAACTGTCTAGACATTTGTTCCCTTCCCTCTGTGCTCCTTGGTCTGTAGCAACACCCCACTAAATATCCTGTTCTGCCCACCTCTACCTCACACCATATGCTTTCAAAATCTTTATTGTCACTGCCTTCCAAAGCCTCCACTCTTAGAAGACGTGTGTTGAGGCTTAAGTGCTGCGAAGAATTCATGTTGGAGGTTTAATGGAATATTATCAGCACTGACAAAGGATTAAAACTAATTTTAATACTTCCAATATTTCGTCTCCGTCACAGAGACATCTTCAGGGATTACAAAACAACTTTTTGTAACAACACACACACTATTGTATTATTTTTGTGAAACTAAAGTCCTATCTAGGTGGTGTCCTCTCTATGAGCATTTGCAGGTGGCCTAGGATGTAAAGAGGAATCTCTGATAATTAATTTTGGGAAGTTTAATGCAACTGTATTTGTTTAAGTTCGGTTAATTCCTGAGTGCAGATGCAGACTCAAAGAATAGTCTTTCTTTTTTGAAATTACTGTGGTGGAGCATGGTGTTTTTTTTCCAGGAGATCCTGTGGGTTGTATCCAAAACATGGTCTGCAAGGCCAGATTGACCATAATCGTGATTGCAGATGTATGACTTGTGTTCTTCTAACCGGATGATTGCTGATCTGCCTTTCTGTATGAAGTAAGCCAGCTTAGAGGCACAAGGTACTCTACCGGGTGATTATAAAATAACGTCAAGTGTTCAGAGCCCTCTAGCGAGTAATGTATTGGACGAAACACAGCAATATTTGGTAGACGTACACAGTGGAACGTGGGGATTCATTTAACGAAAAAAAAAATAGTACCAAAAGTCGTCAACAGAGGAAATTTTGGTGCTGCCAAATTAATTTTAGTAGGTGTGACTAATGAATGACTAAATGGCAAATGAGAGACAGCACACATCAATTTCATGACGCTTATTGTTAATTACAAATAAGGTAAGAACGTTTATTGATTCATGACGTTTATTGTTAATTACAAATGTTCCAGGAACTGCATATGGTGCACGACATTTTCTAGTGGCTTGCAACATATCGGAATTGATTTGTCTCAAGTGTAACGTTATTCAATCTTTCAAAGTTGGAATATCGGGTACATGTCCTTGACACACAATGCTTTTAAGAAATCCCCACAGCCAAAAGTCACAAGGATTGAGATCAGGTGATCTTGGTGGCCATGGCCTGGGAAATGCACGACTAATGATTCTTCTGTCAGAGAAATGTTGTCACAAAACACGCGTACCTGAAGTCCGATGTGAGGTGGTGCACCATCCTACATGAAGATGGTTGAATTGAGACATCCTCTTTGCTGCAGTTGTGGAACCACAAAGTTCTGTAGCGTATTGGCATACCTGTTAGCATTGACGGAACAGATGATCACTGGTCCATTTTGGCGATTTTCCTTGTAAAAGTATGGACTGATGATAAAAGATGCCGTAAGTCCGCACCACACTGTGACTTTGGGCGAGTGGATAGGCAGACACACGTGCGAATTAGTTGCAGCCCAAATGTGACAGTTGCGTGTGTTAATATCGCCATTCAAATAAAAGTGCACTTCGTCACTCCATAAAATCTGCCACGGCCATGCATCAACCACTTCCATGCGCGCTAAGAATCTCAAAGAAGTCGATTCGTGTGGTCACATCACCAAGGTGCAATTCTTGAACATGACTGATTTTATAGGGGTAAAACTTCAACATCTGTAGGATTTTCCACACCGTTGTGTATGTGATATCCGTTTGCCGGGATATTGCTCGTGCACTGCTGGTACCCTACACATTCGTCATCTCCTGTTCTACAATAGCATTTGCAACTTGTTCAACTTGTTGGTGATTGATTGGTTTGCATCCACTGCCTACCTGCGCTTCTAGAGTTCCAGTAGTTTCAAATCGCAGAATCAGTTTTTGTAAGTCCTCAGTCCTTTTCGTAAATTATTATATAAATAAATCGTAAATCATTAAGGTGTTGGAGAAGTTAATTAGGATCCACATGAGTGGATTTTTATCACCTCAGTCTTGTATAAAGGATAGCATGGTATTGTAAACATTTAGTCTTGCTTTAGCAATTGCTATATTTTATAACCGAGTGACTGCAGACTTGGATAAGAGGAATGGAATACCATATTTACTCGAATATAACTCGCCTTTGTGATTTTATTTTACGAAAAAAGAAATTAAAAAGTTTTGCATATACCTCGCACATGAAAAAAAGTTTAACCCACTGTTAGTAAGGTGGGGTGTCACAGTTATAGTCAATTTAAAATCTTTGGGGTCTGTGACACCCTGACTTACTAATGCTGGGTTAAACACGCTCATGTCAGGGTGATAGCAACTCGCTCCCCACAGTAAACAACACACTCTCCCCAATAGCCACTATACTGCAGATGCAAGAAAAACAAGTAGTTTTATTGTATCGCTGAATATGGTTCAGAGACATTTGCAGTCTGTGTAATATATTTCTCAACAAATAGTGCAATTAGAGACAAGTGGTATAAAAACAGCACTAACTAATGAATCACATGTCCCCCTCCCACAGAAACTATGCTGTATAGACTCAAGCAAAACCATATGTTGCACCGGTAAACACAATATCTAACTAAAAAGTATTGTGTTTAGTTCAATGGTGTGTGAGTCTGCCCGCGAGCTCAAATGCAAAGCAGCAATAAAATATAACCAAACATGTTAAAACTAAGAAATATATAGTGAATGTTGTTATGGCAGTTTCAGATATTATGGAATTCGGTTGAAGAGAATTAGCATTTCAACTGAAAAATTGTCGGCTTGCTTTTATTTTTGAGTCTCGTGATCTTTTGTTAATACCGCACCAATCATGTGCATGTTTTGCAGCTGCTCTATCTCTACTGGCTTACCATTGCTGTCTGTTTCGCGCTCTGCTTTCACTTCTCATTAGTCATTTGTGAAGGATTGTTCATTGCGTATCTCAAGTCTTGTAAATTACTGGTAATTTTTGCTTGAAATAATGGGAAAGAAGATGATGCTATTTGGGTATGATGCACAAAAGGAAACCACTCTCTCTCTCTAGGCTAGCAATAGCGAATAGGAGCTTCTTGGTATGTCATGCCCATTTACAGTTTTTTCCTGAAAACTTTAGTTTTCAAAAATCCCTGCATATATCTCGCACCACGATTTTTTTAGGTTTAATTTTGCAAAAAAAAGTGTGAGTTATATTCGAGTAAATACGGTTCGACACAATAAAAGTTTGTTATACAAACTCATAGGAATGGTTATGCAAAATAGCATGTGGCATGGATAGGAGAGTAGCCTACTGACAGGTACGTGGGAGTGCTGAGTCTAAGAGAAGAGTGACCAGTGGAGTACCACAAGATTCTGTAATTTGTATATTACTTACTGATAATATTATTGATAAAATTGGGTTGGTGTGGATAGTAATAGACAATTATTTGTGGATGATGTAAAGTTAGAAAGGATGATAAGGGACGTTTGTCAGTGAATGTCAGTTCATGTTGTTAAATGCAAGGTTATGCATTCTGGACTGAGGATATCATTATTATTAACACCAGACCTCAATGGAGTGAAAAGACACATCACAGGTATCATAATATTAATGTTAATTTTCTACCAGTGGTTATTTAAGACCAGAATATAACGATAGATAGGGAGTTAGAATTTAGGGCTACATTGCTAAGCTGATTAAGTCATCACATTGGATAATTGCAATATTGAAGAGAACACTAACATGTAGGAATAAGGAAATAATTATTTCTCAGTACAAGAAAATCATGACTACTATGTCCAGATATGGTTGCCTAGATTCTGAGGAGATGGGGAGATATATATCTGAGGAGATGGGTGAATGTATTTAAAGAGAGAGAGAGAGAGATGTAGGTATTTAAGTATCTGTGTTGCTAAAAGGCACTCCGTCAGTGTTCCTTGGACTATCTAGAGGGGCATGAATAATGATGATGATCTTATGATATGAATATTTTTATTAAGTTTAGAAATTGTGGAAAGTATGTCATGTAAGCTATTGCTCTGTTATAAGCCAAAGGTAAGTCTTTTTCATATTAAAAATAAATATTCAGTATTTAAGTGAATTTCTTGAATCCCACTAGTTTTTGAGATTTGGTATAAGTAAAAGAGCTTACTCTACTGAAATGAGTTGTCATATTATAATGAATGTATATATAAAATCTGTTTATTTATTTATTTCATAGGAGATGTATTCAGATGTTTGGAGTGTTGGAGTAGGAAAGATACTTCTATTTGCATACCAGAGGGTAACATATTTGAATAATTCATTAATATATCATATTTCAGAAACATTTAATTTAATAGAAGAAAAGGAATTTTTATGTGGCTTGATTATATCACATGAATGTTTATTGTATATGTTTACAACTGCTCTAAAGAAGTATCAGTTCAGTCAGTCGGGTCTGCATGTTTGCAGGATCTGTATTCATGTTTTTGTGTTGGCAGTTATAAAATTGCATGTCTTCAGTGAGTGTCATTTGGGTAGAATGGCTTGTCACCTTTGTGTGTGTCTGCATTAGGCTACTTATGCTTAAAAATATTACCTTGCTTATGCTAATACCCATGGGTTCTAAACTGAACTTGTGCATCTAATGATGAGAAATGCCTAAAAGGGCCAAGAAAATAATGACTTTGAATGAGAAAATCTCGATTCTAGATAAATGTTAAGAAGGGCTCATGTATCAACAAAAGTACTGTATGATACATAAGAAACAGGAAACCAAGATCAGAGAGGCAGTGCAAACTGGTGAATTCTTACTGTTAAATATGTGGTATGAATGTTGGTATGATTTCCACTAATGCCCTCATTCTTTATTTCTCGAAGCATTATTCACTTCATAATGTAAAGATTACAGGCTAGTCTGCTTCAGATCATGAGGTGTCTGAGGCCTGCTGTGCACAGTCAAGCTCATTGAAGAGAAGGGATATAAACTAAACAGGTTTTCAGTGTCAGTGAGAGACAGCAAGAAGATGCCTTATAGTGTATTTATATGGCCATCAAACAGAAGGCTTCAGCATTAGAATAGCATGAGATCTGGTTACACTGCTAGTTTGAACAGTGCAGCAGAAGACAAAGTCTGGCCTAATTTTCCACATGCAGAACCCAAAAACTCTTAGATAACATAGGAAGAATATACTGCCTGTATACTGAATGTGGAATGCAAATGCCTGGACTATGAGAACCACTTCTTGAACTGGTTTCACTACTGGCTTCATCTTCAAAGTCAAGAAATACATTGAGGAAAAGGGGCTTCCATTTAAAGTCCTCTTTGTGCTGGACACTGCTTCAGTACATCCAAGTGATGCATAAGACTATGCAAATTAAGATGAAGAGGTTCGCATCGTCCAGGCATTTGCATTATATTTGCACTATATTAATTATTTATGCTTTTAATTCTTCAATTTTCAATCTCATTCTTTGGAGGCTCTTAAATTGGCCTTAATTTTTGGTACCACCCTCCATCTAGAGCTCCATCTAGCATACTCTTATAGAAATCTATAAGTGTATGCTAATGACATCATCATATCATATTATATCATATGCAATGAGAAGGAAATGAAATCGTTCTACACAGCACATGAATTTTATACTTGATCTTCTGGTACAAAATTAAACTTGGGGAAAACCTGTCTTGTGGAGAGGCAAATGTGAGTATGGAACTGATGCTCCTATCAAGTTCACCTGGTCAAGTGAAGAGCAGAAGTTTAATTTGTTTTCCCCAAGTTAAATTTTGTACCAGAGGATTAAGTATAAAATTTATGTGCTGTGTAATTGATTTAATTTTCTTCTCATTGCACATGAAATTATATAATAATTGTACTGTCATGAGCATATGCTTATAGGTTAATCTTCAATTACAGGTCTTGCATAATAGTTCACCTTGGTAATGCCTACAACTGAACACATAGGTACTCTGGCACACTGTCAAAGTACTGCTCCCCCCCCCCCCTCCAAAAAAAAAAAAAAAAAAGATTTTCTCTTTCAGATTCAAAGGGCAATCACATGTGTTATCTAGAATCAAACCAATTGGACAACTATTGCAGCGCTCTGCAAGCCACTCAACTATGGAGGCCATGGTCTGCTCTCCACTGAAAACGAACAAAATTACCTTTCTTTTAGGATTTTTCTTCTACTCAAGATACTTCAGACCAGTCAGTTCTGCAAAACATCTATTACACATATCCTGAAAGACCCATGAGAGGTCTCACACTATCCATAATACACAACACTCTATTACCTCCCAAGTTAACTTCATTCTTCTGAGATGCTCTACAATGCTGGAAAAGAACCATAGAGATCTCCTAACTGATAACATGAAATTGATAGTACTCAACAGCCTACTGATGAGAACCCAAAAAGCAAAATTGCAATACAAATATGTGCAAATGGCCATCATAAAAATCCTTCCAGACATCACCTCACCTTGAGGAATCCAAATTACTACTGAAAACACACAATTGACTTTTTGGCTAGTGTCATCTGAATCTTCCCTGCAACTTCTACCCACTAACCTTCAAGAAAATATACCACTTTTTCACGTACCACCTCCACCTTTTCCTTTTATATATGCATCCATATTTTCATTCACATCTGTACATCTATCCAGGCCACCCAACTTTCAACGGGATTTCCCTATACAAAACAAGATGCAGCAGACCAGATACATACATGCAGTAGTAGCTTTGGCTTAACATCTTACCTACTCTTGCAAAGCTCCACAAATTCCAACCCAGAAAATACAATCTTTGCTTCTTCTGCAACACCCAAGATATTTTGCAACACACACATCTGACCTGTCCTGCAAACAGGGAGAATAATCTCATATGGCATTGATACTGTCTCCAGACCTGCAACCATACAGATGCAATGCATTTTATTGACATCTACTCCACAAAAAATGTATAGGATATGTAACTTCCTCATTATTACTGCTAAGGCTGTAATCTAGAATTTTTACTTAAGAAAGAAATCCAGTACCCATAAGTCACTGAGTCCAAGTGATACTGCAAGAAAAACTTACATAGAAGCTATACAGCCGACTGTTGTTCAAATACCATCGCCACAGAGAACAAAATGGCATTGCCCAATTCAATGGAGAGTGGAACCCAAGCAGTGCTTTTCTGTGAATTGGAGATGATAAAATGAACTTTCTTGTAAAGATAAGAAGCCACCCAGAACTGCAACGTGGTCTCTGTATCAAGAGAGACTTGTCTTTCTTTCTCGTTTACGTGTCTGTTTTTCTGCATTTTGTAAAATGTAAATAATGTGTTGTTTTTCTGTTTCTTCAAATGTATATATTTAATTGTTTAGTAAAAAAGAAAACATGTCTATTTAGATCATGTATGTTTGTCTAGAGTCACGAAAGGAAGCAGACATGTGCAAGTTCACTCCTGCTTTAAATTAATTTTTTGTGCACTTTTAAATTTCAGTTACTTGCATGTTATATACCCACATAAACACCAGATCTATTGTGCTACAAAATTAGTTTTTTAAATACCTAAAGTTAGTTATTTTGAGTTTTTTAAAAAATAATTCCTTTATCAACTCAACAACAGTAAGCCTTAGGGTTATGGGTAGTAGCCAAGGCATATGCTTCCCTGAATTTTCATAAACCTGTTGCCAGCTAAAGCTCAGCTAACATAGCCACAGTATGCATTGATGCTCCACCACTAACAACAGTTGCTATCTCTGGCTCAGCAGGAGTTAGTCAAAGGTTGCAAGATTATGATGACCATGAAAAGGACAACAGCCAGAACACTACTTACAGTAATGGTCAAATGTCAGTAATTTCTCCTTCATATGCATATATAATTGCTGTAAATAACCCCACATGAATTTCTTCCATTGGTAAGCTGCCACACGTCCTATTAATGCAGAAGCAAATGATGACTGCATTTCCCAATACAATGGAATAGTTATTTTTGCTATTGAAATCACATTGCCAGAGCAATACTTTAAAACTGTAGAGAAATAGGTTCTGCTGAAAAACATTATTCATGTCTTAAGAGTAGCAGGCACTTTTAAATGTATTTTAACATGACATCACGGTCTGAAGAATTAATAGAAAGGGGAATTAATATTGACACATGGCATATTAATGGTTCATCCATTATGCTTTTTCTCATAAAGATTAACTATTTCAAACATTCTGCCAGAAATCAAGAGATTGTTATTGAAATATGGGCAAAATATGCACTCTGCATGACTCTACAACTAGGTCTGAGTTTGCCTGCATCAAAAGCTTCCTGAGGTAAGTTTTAATGCACTTTGTAGAAACACTGATTCCCTCCATACTAAAAATAATAAACATTGAAATTGACAGAGTAGCCTACATGTTCTTCATTACTGAGACTACTCAGTGCTTTTACTACCACAAGCAGAATCACATAAAAAAAAGTATGACCATATATTCTGAAAAAAGTGAAACTAGCTGACACCAGCATGAATGATAAGAGACCAGAAAACCAGATGGTAAAATCAGATTCTAAATCAAGAAATGCTGCTGAAATTCCACCTTTGGAAGAAACCTTTCAGGCACCAACTCGAAGCAACTTTAGAGAAGAAGCACAGCCAATGTTGGAAGACAATTAACCAAACAGCCAAAACATAACCAATGTGTCTGCACAACAGAAATGCCATATTCAAGCATGCTCCATCCATTCTAACAACCAGCAGAAGGGGATGATGAGTTTAAAGTCCACAAATCCTTGGATGATGAGGAAGAAGAAACAGATGCCATTATTTCCCACACACACACACACTGAAGGGACACTATCAACTGAGCTGTTTTCTCGAGAGCATTCAGGGTTCATCACAAAAACAGTTTACATCATACGACTACCACTTCAGTGGTCTGATAACTCAGCTGGAATAAATTAAAAATGCCAAAAAATTATATTCTTGGTTTCATCCTTTATCCATGTGTAAGCAGACTTTTCATGTGAAGTAACTTCTTCATGTGAAGTACCCAGACTGACTAGTGGCCCTTCCTACTACCCAGACTGGTTTTTGACCTTTACTGAGGTATGTTTAAGTGCAGGGATACCTCTCCAAATATTCTGAGTGATCTATGAGATCACTCTAAAAAATCACTGAGTGACACTAAATCTCACTGAGTGATCCTAAAGGATCACTACTAAATTCATTACTCCTGGCCTGGATCACTCCAGGACAGGAAACTCATCAGTGATTCTACCCAGCAAAACCTGCCACCGAGTGGAACCTCTCTACTCAACTGTAAGTAAGTAAACCTAATGATGAGCATTAATAAATGTCATCAGAGGGGACCCAGAAGTGATACCAACATTGAAGTAATGTGAAAGTCACATTTCCATATACAAGTAGACGAAAGATGTCTCACCTTATTGCTAAAACACTCTGCATTAGAGATAGATGTTGGAAATTTTTTTCACTATTTATATTATAAATTAATGATGCCAAGAAATTATCTTCCTTCATGCTTACATGGTGATCAGAATACATCATGAAAATTAGAAACAACTACTACGTTAGAGTAAAACTTTAGTTTAATATTAAACCAAAATTAACACTCCACGTTCCGACCTTCACATTAAGGTCATCAACTGGAGTATACACACACAAATGTGATTATATGCTTAAACTCGGTTGTTGTGATACATTTTTAAAAATAGATTTAATGACTTAAAAACTGAGATTACTTATAAAGATTTAATAAGAATAATACAACTAGTTTCGGCTTATAATAGCCTTCATCAGGTATTCTTAAAGGAAGAGAATAGTAATAAACATTGAAGTATCTAAAAACTGGAAAATACAGGTAAAAAATCGCCACACATAATTGATACATAAAAAATATTTTTTCAAGTTGTTCTAACAGGCATGCCATTGTTTATTGCAAGTATGCGTGCAGACTCACGTGAACGCCAATATTGAATAACTGCAACATGGCTATCTGGGATGTTATAACTCAAATTGTTGTTTAAGTGGACAGGATTCAGAAGGATTTCCCTTGATTCTATAATTTTTCTCTCAAACTCATCATCACAGCGAAAAATATTTTCTGATCTATCCCAGCAAATGGAGTGGCTTTGTTGATCATCATTAGGATTATTTGAAAAAAGAACATGACTGGATAACACAGTTGCATGTGATCTTTTGTAAAAGATGTCTCTTTTATGCTCTTCTATACGTTGCTCAATAGATTTGTTAGTTTGTCCAAAATAAGGGATATTGCAATCACACCATAATTTATATACACCTGGATATTTTAGGTTGTGATGAGGAGGCTTTGGATGGCTGATTAGAGAATGGATTTTAGGAAGTGTGGTGAAGAATGTCTTGATGTTATATTTTTTAAGGACTTTTGCTAATTTGTTAGAGACTGTGCTAATGTATGGAATGGAGATCTGCCTTTAAAATTAATAGTTTCTGTTGCACTGTCTTGGAGGATCCAGAAGAAATTTCTTAATCGTTTTTTCAGATTAACCATTTTGTTTAAAGATAAGAGAGAGTTGATTTTTAAGAACTCGTTTTTCTTCAAGAGGGAAGAACATTTGATAACATTTAGAAGTGGTAACAACAGCTCACAAATTGACTACATTTTGACTAGAAGAAAACATCTTAAGGTTGTGACAAATTGTAAGGTAATTCCAACAGATCAAGTAGCACAACAACACCGACTGCTGTGCGCAGACTTTAAATTAAGATCGAAGATAAGAACTTCTGGTTGCCATGGGATGAAGACAATTAAGTGGTTTCGCTTAAAAGAAGAGAGTGTGAGGAATCATTTTAGGGAGAGAGTGTTAGAGAGGATTTCGGATGGACTGGAAAGTGTACAAGATTGGTGGAAACATAATTCAAAAGTAATCCTGAGCTGTGCAATTGAGGTGCTTGGTGAGACATCTGGAAAGATTAGAGAGCAGAAGGAGGGTTGGTGGTGGAATAATGATGTACAAGTGGCAGTGACAGCTAAGAGGAAGGCAAAGCAGAAGTGGGATGAGTCAAGAGTGGAAGAGGACAGAGAGGTGTACAAAGAGAGAAAGCAAGAAGCCAAGAGAGTTGTGGCACAGGCGAAGGCCATGGCATATCAAGATCTGTATGATCAATTAGAAACAAAGGAAGGACAGAGAAAAATTTACCAACTTGCGAAATGTAGAAATAAAGCAGCTAAGGACATCTTACATGTGAGGCAGATCAAAGATGCTGAAGGAAGAGTATTATGGAGGGATGTGGACATAAGAAACAGATGGAAAATATACTTTGAGGGACTTCTGAATGAGGAAAATGCAAGGACTCACAGAGGAGATGGGCAGCCTTCTGAGGGGATGGTGCAGAACATCAGTAGAATGGAAGTGACGGAGGCCATGAAGAGGATGAGGAATGGAAAAGGGGTGGGCCCCGACAGAATTCCAGTGGAGGCATGGAAGGCACTGGGGGAAGAGGGAATTGACCTGCTGTGGGACCTGTTCATGAAAGTTTGCCAACAGGAAAATATACCCGAGGAATGGAGGGAGAGTACTCTTGTTCCCATCTACAAGGGTAAAGGGGATGCACAAGACTGTAAAAATTACAGAGGAATAAAGTTGATGTCCCACACAATGAAGATCCTAGAAAGGGTTCTTGATGGTAGATTGAGGGAGGAGGTGGAGATTGCAAAGGAACAATTTGGCTTCATGCCTGGTAGATCAACAACAGATGCTATCTTTGGGTTACGACAGATGATGGAAAAATATCGAGAGAAACAAAGGGAGCTACATCTGGTATTTATTGATCTGGAGAAAGCATATGATAGAGTGCCAAGGCAAGAAGTCTGGAGGTGTCTGAGGGAGAAGAAGGTGCCGGAGAAATATGTCAGGTTGGTGCACGAAATGTACAGAAATGTGAAGACAAGTGTTCGGACCTGTTTGGGACAGACAGAAAGTTTTCAAGTAACAGTTGGCTTGCATCAAGGGTCAGCATTAAGTCCGTTTCTGTTTAATATTGTGATGGAGGTGGTAACAGAGGAGGTGAGAGAAGATGCACCTTGGACAATGCTGTATGCAGATGACATCTTGCTGTGTGTAGATTCAAGAGAAGAAGCGGAAACTAAACTGGAAAGATGGAGAAAAGTACTGGAAGAGAGAGGTATGAGACTGAGCAGAAGTAAGACAGAGTATATGTGTTGCGCAGTGGGCGGTGGCCAGGAGACAGACCTGGAGCTGGAAGGAAATGTCATCAGGAAGGTGAGAGACTTTAGATACTTAGGTTCGACAGTGGAAGAAGATGGAGGAGGTGAGAAGGAAGTGGGATGCAGGATACAAGCAGGTTGGAGGAACTGGAGGGAGATGGCTGGAGTGTTATGTGATAAGAGGGTGCCGATCAATCTGAAAGGCAAAATTTATAGGACAGTAGTGAGGCCAGCTATGACATATGCTATAGAAACTGTGGCCCTGAGGAAAAATAACATTAGCAGGATGGAAGTAGCAGAGATGAGAATGCTTAGGTGGATGTGCGGTGTGACCAGAAAGGATCATCTGAGGAATGACTATGTCAGGGGAACAGTGAAAGTTACGAACTTAGGAGCGAAAATACAGGAGGCAAGGTTGAGATGGTTTGGTCATGTGATGAGGAGAGAGGACGAATATGTGGGAAGAAGGGTCATGCAGATGGATGTGCAAGGAAGGCGGAAGCGTGGGCGGCCAAAGAAGAGATGGAGGGAGCTGGTAGAAGAGGACTTGAAGATGAAGAACTTGGATGTGGTGACAGCCCAAGACAGGAAGGTGTGGAGGAGACTCATAATAAACAGTGACCCCACTTAAGTGGGAGAAGCTGCAGAAGAAGAAGAAGAGAGTTGATTTATTTCTTTTTGTAGTTCATCTTGATCATTCAAGAGAGAACGTGCTCTGTGTCCTAAGGTAGATATAGTTCCAAGTTTTTGTGGTGGAAAATGATGAGAAAGATTTCATCATTCTCATAATTTTCCACCATTTTGGTTAATCAAAATTTCACAGGCTCCTTTAAATTTCCATTCATACCAGGTTTTTGTATGATGTAAAGAATAAATACTTTTCCAATCAATTTGGTGTAGGTTGTTAAGAGCATGATCTGAGAGGCCTGCTTCTCCAAAATTGTCCAATTTAATGTGTCGTTTGTGTTCTTTTTCATGAATAAGGATTCTATATCCAGTTTCCCCCAACATAGGGTAAGTTACAGGTGCAATAGATGCAATAAACTCCAGGGTGTACCAATGGGGGGAAAGAATCCTTAGAAGAGTTGAATATGTTTTTTTTTTCTTTTTCTTATATTCTGGCCACCCAACTTTCAGTGGGATTTCCCCTATACAAAACAAGATGCAAGAGATCAGATACATACATGCATGCAGTAGTGGCTTTGGCATAGTCGTGAAGATATTTTCAGGCACAAACTTTGTTTGCTCACACTTGGATAAAGGATTAAACTAATTTATTATTGGCATAACACCTTATCTACTCCCACAAAGCTCCACAAATTCCAATGATGGAAATTGTATTCTTGATTTCATCCTTGATCCAAGTGTAAGCAAACAGTTTGCATGTCAAGTAACTTCACTTCTGCGCTACTTGTATATAGAGGCTGATGACTTCACATCAATTGCCTTAGTATCCCATAATGCAATGCACATATCCTTATGGACATGTATAATGCTATGGATTATGGGAAGGCCCACTTCCTAGACTGGTTTCAACCTTTATTGAGGTCTCATCTGGCTCCCACTGATGCATCTTACTCAAAGCATCTTATCTGCAAACCTCACATGGTGCATCTCTCAATCTCTGGCAGAAGAATATAGAAACCTAACTGAAAAGATGGACATATCAAATCTGCACTTCAGATGGCTGTGCTAGAAATCATATCAAAAGCAGGTTTTAAACAACCAACAGCAGAAGAATTGATGCCTACACATGTTCTATATATGTACATAAGATTATTTTTTAATTTTAAAAAAAAATGATATCTCCCCCCAAAAAATTAAGTTCTTGTTTTCTTAGACATAGATCGATTAGTAGGGAAGGTGGACTTAAGATGAACGTTTCCAAATTTTATTTAAATTAATAAATAATTTTTTTTTTAAATCATTAATTAATAGCTGCATATCCATCTTGCTGTCTCCCTCTCTTTATCTGTCTATCTAGGTCCAAGAAAATTGAGGCTAGTTGATCTAGTTAGACCTAGATCAATTATTAGTGTAAAGGTGGGCTTACGATAAAAATTTTCAAATTTTTTAAAAATTCATCAGCCATTCTTGTTAATATTCATTGCTAATGAATGCTTCATTGTTAATGTTGCATTCAAAAATTAACCTCTCAGATTTGCCATAGTATCACTTTTTTCCCCATTTTATTTTTATAGTGATGTTATAATTTGTACATTGCATAATTAATTGGAGAAGGAAAGGAACATATTAGTAACTCTGCTACTAGTATATTCTTTCTAGTGATTATATTAGTTGCTTTAATATCGTTTTGTTCTAGGTATTTATCAGAACTTTCCAGTCTCCCTCCTAGATAATTAAATTTGTTACTCAGTGTTAATAATCACTGTTATAGAATTATACATTATGCTTTTATATATTTTGAGTTAATATTTATTGTTATAATTACCAAAAAAAATTTAAGTTCATTATTAAAACCAATAGTCATGCCCAAAAGATGTATTTAGTGAATAAGTGAAGGAAGAAATTACTTTTTTTTATTGAAAACATCTCAAAAATGATGATATTGAAATGGTTCAGTGTGCCATATGTAATGCATAGTTTTCTGTTGGACATAGAGGATGTTCCAGTATTTTTTGACATATCAAAAGAAAAAAAAAATTAAACAAAGAAAGAAAGAAGAATCCACAACAATGTATGGAAAAGAATCTACAACAATGTAAGAAAAGAAGATATAGTTGCCACTAATAATCCATAGTGTTCAATCAATGGATTTGCTCACCCAAATAAATAATAATAATAACAAGAAGCTATGTGACAAAGATTACTCACTCCCAAATGAAAACACAAGCAATAATTAGAAATGTTCTCTCTCCATGAGCAATGGAACAAGTAATTACTTACTAACGTAAATTAAACTAATTGATAGCTCAATTCATATTGACATAAAATTAGTACCAATTTTAATTTATTATTATTTACAAAAAGGAGTCCAAACAAAAGTATTGGAGTTGACTGATTTACCTGGAGATATGTCAATTTAATTACTGATCATATTTTACAGAAAGATATATCATTCAAATGGGATGTGCAGCCCACATTTTAACACAATCTTATGCAAAATGTCACAGAGTGATTGCCGACTTTCAAAATACTCTATATTCTTATGAAATTTTATCAATATCCGCATATTTATACCATAAGGATTGAACAGCTAAGATTTCTTTGTGACTTTGCTGATGAAGAATATAAATCTATTAGGATACAGCAAAACATGTTGGTTATCTTTATTACCTGTTTTGGACAGAGTAATAGACTGTAATAGTATTTTAAAAGAACTAAAATCATATTTTTCTTCCATTGAAAAATGTCCAATTGAGATTTTGAGATTATCATGTAATATAGACATTGAAAGTCTTAAAATGGATTATTAAATATGTAATTGAACTAAGATTAAGTTTATTATTATTTTTTTAAATTATTATTACGTAACACCTCCATGGAATTCAATGACTCATCACGGGAGGACACTCTACTCTACTGCGGTAAACACATTCTCCTACTACACAAAACTATCATCAACGGCATCTACTGCCCATCATTGCCAACAAAGTATTTTTTGTCTGTAAATTGCATGTGTTCTGAAGGCTGATTTGTCTGTGTGCAGAATGAAAAACCTGAGCTTCTGGGAGAAAAAACCCTGCTACCATTTACTAACTTAAATTATTATACTTAATGTTAAACATAGGCAAACTTAATTTTGGTTTGTTTATATGTGTTAGAATTGACACTCATTCCTACTATTGTAATTGCAAATACTATTGTAATGAACTCACTCATTATAACAAACTACTGAAAAGTTCCATCCTAAGTCCCATAAGTAAAATGCTATACAAAAGCATTCACCATAGCCAACTGTCCATTATGACAGTATTCTCATAGTCCCTATGGGTTTGCTACAGTGAGAATTGATTGCAATTTGTGTTGTTTCATTTCCATTTCAGTGTTTCTATTATTGCTCATCTTTCACATGAAGATATGTTGGTATTTTGCATAGATTCTTTTTCTGCAGGGAAAAAAAAAAAAAGTAACCCATGGATGTTTCATAATTATTTGCATTCCATATTTAAAGGATGTTGTCAACTTCACTGAAATGTTGAAAATGACTCGTAGTATGCAGATGGGACCTTTGGCAGCCGCATCAATGGAAGATGGAGCCTATCAAAGAGGATATCAGTATTTGTGCCGGTATCTAAAACTTAGCATTTGAAATGATACTCATTAACTGATTTAATATATACTCTTTTTATATGGTCTTTATTTTTAATATATACATTAATATATAACTCAGTATACATTATCAGCTGGAAATAGAACATTTACATAGTGTTTTCCTTCTTACTCATAATGTATTATTATTTATTAGCATTATTTTATGAAGTTATACAAAACATGGTGAATTTTGTATCCTAAAATAATATGTTAAATAACATGTTTCATGTTAAATAATATGTTAAATAAACATTATGTCCTCACACAAACTACCACAAAGTCCTGTACAGTGTTCCAAAGCATTAATGCTATTCTATATGAAATTCACTATAGCATACTTAACTATAACAAAAATATTCCTTTAGTCTCTACTTGCTTGTACTTTATAAAAATTCTTTCACAATCTAGGTGACCAGATCTGCACATTACCAATCCAGATTTGTTCTGATTAACTACCACATCCATATCTCTGTTAGTCATTGTTTTCCAAGGTCTTTGCGGCAATCCATTTGATTGTCTTCATCCCTTTATTGTCCTGTGGCTTTTAACTCCCTGTTAACTGCCATCCCAATATCCCTTGCTTCCTCCATTTGCCATAGTGTAGTTATAGTCCCATTAATAGCATAGACACCCTGACCACTATGGATACAAATATGTTAAAATCTCATTCCTAACTACATTCAGCTAGTACCCACTCATTTATCACCTTTCCAGAAGAGTCGCTTCATTCATCATTCCCATGAACTTTCTAGCTTTGCATGTAAACAAAGAACATAATCTACTTCCAATGTCATTAACATAAAAGCTGAATAGTACTAAACTATGTCTAATTTTATTTACTTTCTTCTTTCTGCTTTATATTACTTCTCCTATATGGTTCTTTGATATCTCTCAAATAGATATTGCAGTTTAGTAGCTGATTATCTAAACCCATTCAATGCAACTTATATATCAACTCATTATGCTGAAATCTGTCAATTGCTTCTAGAATCACAATAAATGTATTTCCATCATCAGTGATTCTTGTTACATTATAAACTGTGACCATATTATGAAAACGAGACTGTTCTTTAACATATCCAAATTAGCTTCTATAAAAGGATCTCATCTTCATTTACCCGATTGACTAAATGAGCTGTTACCAATATTTCCAAGTTCTTAACTATCACTAAAAAAATGTAAATTATACTGTAGCTTAATGCTTTCATTTTGGCACTGTTTCACTCTGTTGTATGACATATATAGATTTTTTTTTTTTTTTAATTGCAGGACTTGTATTAAACAATCAGGTTAATAGTATCGTCGTTCTCTTGGCACATTTTGATTTGTGGAATCTTATATATCTCCACTCATTTTTGACATTGTCATCGAATTTCTGATATGTATCCTGACTGGTATATGACAGAATAGCTCTACATGATTATATCTACATTACTATTAGTAGCTTGGCCATTTTCTTCCAAATCAGTCTTATGTAGTAGGGCTCATGTTGTCACAATTTATCAAAATTGAAGATATGTGTCCAGTCATATTTTATAACACAATACAAAAAGAAACTAAAAAAGGGCTTCAAAATACCAGAGCTTAGAAGAATATAATAATATATTCTTCTAATATATATAAAAAACTTTACATCACAGTAGTTGCCTTGAATTTCATTACGTGAAAAACAAGCACTGACCTAGACACCCCTCTTTCAATTGCCTTCCAAGGTCTTGCAGCAATCCATATGATTTTCTTCACCTCTTTATTATCCTGTGGCTTTTAATTCCCTAAAAAAAAATGGGATATGTTTGCGTTTTGTTATTAGTGCTTAAATTAAGTTTCAAGGCTTGGCAGCTGTTATCATTCATCATCTATATGGATTTCATTATGAAGGAAAGTGGCATTAAACCTGATGTTAGAATTGGATCTGTCAAATTTAGCTTTGTTTTACACAGATGATGTTTTATTCCAAAACGCATCCACTGCAAGTTTTCATGATTTAACTAAATTGAATTATAGCAATAACAAATTTGGCATGAAAATTAGCAATAAAAAGACCAAAACTATGAAAATAGGCAGAATCATAGAAAAACTTCAGTTGTATTCTTAATGGAGAACTTGTACAACAAGTATAATATTTCAGCTATTTAGACACAGTTTTTAGTGAAGATGAAAATTAAATTTGGAAATATACAACAGAATAAGCAAAGCTGGTGTGGTGAGGTGCCAGTTAATTAAATTTATATGGAATATGAGAGAAATTAGCCAAACCACGAAACTAGTAGTATACAAGACAATGTTCAAACCAGTTTTAAGTTATCGATCTTTGATTTGAAAAGAAGAAAAACTAAACAATTATAAACAAAAATGGATTGAACATGTAAACCGAATGGCCAACACCTGACGTTCTAAACAAATACTAAAATATAAGCCAATTGGAAAGAGAAGGTAGGGTAGACCTCAAAAAAGGATATTGGATGGATAATGAGACTGGAACAGACCAATATGGTCTATACCTGTAATTAGATGATGATCTTTGATTTGAAATAAAGCATTTGATCATACATTGGAGACTTCTGAGAAAAATTAGTGACTTGAACAAATGGCATCAATGGCAGATTCATATTAAAAACAAAGATATTAGGAAGGACATGACAATGTTAGCATTCTAAGATGTGTTAGGAGGGCTAATGTAAGATGGTGTGGTCACTTGAACAGAATGGGAGATGAAAGATTAGCAAAGCAAATGTTTGATGCCAAAATGGCAGGAAAGAGACCCAGAGGAATGTGCTGACAAGTAATAGACTAATTTAAAAAAAAAAAAAAAAATTGTTGATAGGAGATCACTAATGATGTAAACTTAATCATATAGTGCCGTTGTAGTAGTAGCCCTGACACCCCTTGAAGGTACATATAAGGAAATTGATGGATGACCTTGTCCACATTTCCTTTTTAACAGAACATCCTTCGCCCAGTTATTCTCAGTCTTGTATCAACTGGCATCATAATGATACCACATGGGATAACCTTAAGGATTTCTCCCCTCCATGTGAAGGGGACTTCTCAGTGATGGTTCTAGCTTGTTTTCATTTTTCCTTTTTTTCTGTACTTTTTTTTTACCATAGTTGCTGGCCTGGTTGGCTAAGTAGTTAGCATATCCCTTCTTCAACCAACAAGCTGCTGGTTCAAATCCCACTGCAGGCATGGAATGTTTGCGATTGTTTTTAGGTTGTAGATGAAATGAATCACCCAGTGTGAAACCACTCCCTGCTTATTAGAAGCTTGTTGTTGTTATAGTATAACATATAATATTTTATAATATAAGTTATACTTTAACTGATAGTATAACCAAGTTTTTTCACTTGGTTATGCTATAAGTCAAAGATGCCAAGAAATTATATTCTTGCTTTCATCTTTTTTCCAAGCATAAACAAACAAAGTTTGCATGTGAAGTAACTTCACAATTGGACTACTTGTGTATTCCAATAGTATCCCATAATGTTACACATTATGGGATACTAAGCCAATTGATGTGAAGTCATTAGCTTAGTATCCCATAATGTTATGCATTATGGGAAGGGCCACTACCCAGATCTCTTTTGACCTTTATTGAGGTCACATCAGTGGGAGCCACACCCAGAAGAGATATCAAGGTTGAAGTAATGCGGAAGTCATATATTTCCCATATAGAAATAGTCAAAATGTGTTGCACCTTATTACTAAAATATTCTGGATTAGAGCCAGTTGTTGAAAGTTCTTTTTACTTGGTTCCTCTATAAGTTAAAGATACCATAGTGCAAAACATTATGGCATTATTTACATGTCTATAATGATATGTGTCTTACATTATGGGATACTAAGACAATTGATGTGAAGTCATTAGCCTCTATATACAAGTAGCTCAGTCATGAAGTTACTTCACATGCAAACTTTGTTTTCTTACACTTTGATAACGGATGAAACCAAGAATATAATTTCTTGGCATCTTTTGAAATCAATAACTCTCTTCCTTTTCTAGACACACTTCTCACATGCTTTCCATCAGGCTTGAAAGAAAATTCAAGGAAGCGTGTTAGGATGCTTAACATCATCCTGATCTTAGCAAGAATGATGGATTCTATTAGTAATTCCAAGAATCTGGAAGACCTATCTGTAACCTATATAGCATCCAGAACATGATAGCAGAACCTCAAGATAAGAGGATTGTAGAGATGTGATGTAGTTCCATTGTAAATTTTTTAATCATCTGTATATTATTATAAGAGCCTCTGTAGCTCAGTCAATATAGATGAAACCCTTTGGTTCGAAAGACCTGGGTTTGATTCCTGTCCATGACATGATTAGCTTTATCCGGTCTCTTTCTACTAAAGTTGAGTTAGCCAGTCTCGTGTGGAGGTTGTCCCCCAGAACAGGCAAACCTGCCCCTGTGAACACACAGATTTACAGCCATGAATACTTACAACAATTGCCCATAGTCAACCATGAATTATATCATAGTGGTCAACCTCCTGGATAGGAGATGACACATAAAGGAGGAGGAACGATATTATTATACTTATTATGTATAAAAAATTATATTATTTATACATTTGATTATATATATGATTATATTTAATTATTAAACAAGAAATTTGTAATCATTTATTCTTTATATATATTTAAATTTTTTTATTTTATTTTATTTTTTCAGGCTTATTTCAACTATTAACAAAGCATTTAGATTTAGCATACTTTTGTGTAATGTCATGTAGCTTGTGTCCTGTGCATATGTTTGTTTTCCTGATGATGATCTCTGATATAGAGGTCGAAACGAACATCAGGTGTTATTTTCTTAATTGTAAGTATAATAATTATTGTGTTTTTGTCTCCATTAATTCTACACAATGAGGACTGTATCTTAGAAAAAGGACTGTTTCTCTCTACCATAAAAATTAGAGGTAATAATGATCTTACACAACCAGCTTGTCAGAGCAATTGGAAAGTAACTTGCTGGTATTTTTGGATCCTTAAGTGGCTTTGGAAAGACCACTTAATAATTGCCTTTTGCCAGGATTTTGGAAATTCATTTTCACAGAAAATTCCTTTAAATGAATAGAGCAACTAATTCATAGGATGGTGAAAGGTGTTTTACCATTTCAGAATGGTATCCCACCCTGTTAGCCATTGAAGCCAAGTTCACTTGACTGATGTCACCCTTTCAGTTCTTTTGTCATAACAGCCTGATGTAATTTTCCAAGCTATTTGAAGTGAACAGAATTTGATATTTTTCTGCTTTACTTTTTTAAGAGCCAGGAATCTGATGGAGTACAAGAGGATGTTGCTGATGCTTTGGCAAATTTTACCTGAGAGTAACTGCAATTGTTACTATTCACAAGTTCAAAGAGAGGTGGGAGAAACATCTGTCCTTCATTTTCTAGATTTTATCTCAAACCTTTTAGTGTTTGTTGATTAGCCAATTCAGAGATGTGAATGAGATCTACATATCCTTTAGGCTCTGATGGCACATGTATCTTGCTCAATCATGTGCATGTTTGACAGCAGCTAAGATTCAGGTTGTGAGATATCTGCAGAAAGTTTGGTTTGGGTTTTCTTGATGCTGTACATTCTGAATTTCACCATGGTTTAGAAGAAAGTGGAAATCAACTTGATTTGGGTACCAGAGTAGTTGTGGTACTCATTGAGCCATTTATATATATGTGGAAGTACAAGCTTGGTGATTATAATAAGCTTAGGGGAGCCCTTGGAGCTATAGCATAGAATTAGGAGTTGAGCAGTAAGGAAATAAATGCTGCCTGGGAACTGACAAAAAATATATATAACAGTTCAATGTGTGAATGTATTTCGAAGGTCAAAATGCTGAATGAAGCAGGTATAAAATGGATGGAGGGGATTAATGATGAAATCTAGATGAAGATGGCACTCTGGAGGCAGTACAAGATGAATAATGGTGATAATTAGTTTCATGAGGAGTAAAAAGAGCAAGCCAGGAGAGTGACTAAGTAAGAACAACGAAAGTGCAGTACGAGCAGAAATTAGCAAATCAGGTGAAGAAAACCCTAGAGAGTTTTTTAGTGGTAACATTGTCAATCCTGTTTAATAAGAGTCTTAGACCAGCACAGGTTCCAAGAGAGTTTTACCTGGAAAGAAGGTGAAATTGCTCCACTGCATAAAGATGGTGATAAGGCTGAGCTAAAAATTATAGGCCAATCTATATATCTAGAGTTGTGGTAAAAGTAATAGAGAGATTGGTGAGAACTAGGATATAGATCTGGTTGATAACAGCAATATCCTCTGTTGTTGTCAGCATGGGTTGTTAAAGGGAGATCATGTTTAACTAACTTGCTTATGTGCTATAACAAGATGACAAATGTCTTGGACAATGGAGATACATATACAGTGGTATACTTAGATTTTGACAAGCTATTAAATAAATTGAAATCGATTGGATTAGATAACAGACTTCTGAGTTGAATTGGGGACTGGCTCAGATAGGTATCAGAAAGTTGTATCCCAAAAGAGAAAGATCACTAGTTGTGACCATTCATATGGTATGAACAGAAATTTAAAGAAGCCTATGAAATTTTGAATAATCGACCTAATCTTAACAATAATGGTGGCATAAAAATCCCAAGAATTTGGATGGCACACATTTGGCCCGCTTAGTTCTTCAAGTTTTCTAATAAACCCTAACTTTAGGACTGGAAGCAAATTTTCAGCTTTTATTGGCCACCATCCATACTGGTTTGTTTTAATTTATATGTATACTTATATGAGTAAATTTTTTGTGTGTGTGAACATGTTGCTCTCTAGCTTAATTTGATTTATTTTGTAACCTAATAGATAATAATAATAACAGGACTCTAGCTTTGATGTTATAAGTTTTTTCTTTTTTCTTTCTTTTTTTTTTTTCCACCAGAGGTCAAGCCAGTAGTTGACCAAATGGTTGACCAAATCAATGTAACTTCATGTTGATTGTAGTGCAGCTTGTTTCTTTGTATATTTGTGTATACTCCAGATGATTACCTTAATGTGAAGGTGAAAACATCAAGTGATTTTTTTGGTTTATATTAAACTGAAGTTTTACTCTAACCCAGTAGTTGTTTCCATAATTTTTGAAGATGTAACTTTTGTCAGGGGCAAACAGTCTACAAAGGAATTAACTTATTAAATTAATTACATAAGATACTATACTATCTCTTGATTGAAAATAAAACTTCTTTATTAGATTCACTGAAGGCTGCCCTTGAGATGTTTTAAAATGAACAAAATGTGTCACTTATGTGAAAAAAATAAGGCAATATGTTTTGAATACATTTAAAATGAGACTGAAAATTCACTCACCACTTGCCTCTGACAACTCACCCATGGTGAGTGGATTTCCAGAGCCCTGCTTAGGTCTGATCTTTTGCATTCCCTTTTCATTCTTCCACCTTTGGCATACTCAGGAGTGGGCTGAATGTTTTTCCTTGCAATTAGTGCATTTGGTTGTTTTGCACATCTCATGTTCTTTACTGCCATAATGGACACAGATAGCAGAGTCACTATCGATAAGTAGTCTGAACATTACTGTATTTCTGACAGTCAAAGCAGTCCAAATAGTTCAGATATAAAGCTTAACAAGGGATGTTATGTATACAGATGCTATTCCTGATTGGTACTAGGATACCATCTGTCTATATGAGAATTCTTCTTATGGCTCATTCCTTGATCTTTAACTCAGAGCAAATTTCCTTTTCAGGAACATTGATGAAGTCCCACTCTAATATTACTCTGCATGAAAAGTTCAATGTTTTATGGAGATTGCTCTAAATGTTTTTGATAAGTTGGGTTCATAAGATTCAGTAATGTTTTCTGAATGAATTTTTAGCAGAATGTGAGGAACTGCCAAATCTAAACATATCTTAATAAAGAAGGATGACATTTTCCTGACTGGATGTTCATCTATTGAAAGAATAATGAGGAAAGGTGGAATATGCAGATATCTCTGATTTTTTTTTTTTTTTTTTCCCTGTTAGACAAAGTGGCAATGGTTTCTACTGAGTAGGGACTAGTTGAGGATTGAGGATCTTCATAAACTTGATGATCAAAGATTCATTCTCAAAATGAGGAAACATTCAGAGCTAGAGCTTCCCCTCCACCATGGAGTCATGCGTGGATGCCAGTAAGTGATAAGCAATAACTTGACCATAGGGAAGGAGGCCTACTACAACACCAATGCTCCTCGAAAGTAAGCCCACCAGCCAACTGATCCTGACAAAACCATCCAACATGCAACTTTTTCTAGCCAGGCTTCCAATAAGTTTAAGATACCAAGAAATTATATCCTTGGTTTCATCCTTTATCCAAGTGTAAGCAAACAAAGTTTGCACATGAGGTAACTTCACACTGGGCTACTCGTATGTAGATACTAATGACTTCACATCAGTTGCCTTAGTATCCCATAATGCAAGGTTACATATCCTTATAGACATGTATAAATGCTATGCACTATGGGAAGGGCCACTATCCAGATTGGTTTCGACCTTTATTGAGGTGAAAAAGTTAAGGTGCTGCTCATCATTGGCCTAGAGTAATTAGTATAGGGATGCAAGAGAGCTTGAGGAAAGAAAAGACAGATAGTATGAGAGATAGAGGAAAAGGCCTGAGCTCTTTTATATCAACATATAGCCAAAGGCTATCAGTTTTCCTATTCACCAGTCTCATGCAGATGAACAACCCAAAAGACCTGAAACTAAAGTGCAAAGGTGGCTGATACCCATGTGGTTAGCCTTACCTTGAGTTGGCCTTCTCTGCGTGGGATTGCTCTCCAGTCATCCCTGCAATTGACCATAAGACCACATTGAACTAAGAGGATGGAATCATTTAAAAAACCTCTCATAGTAAAAATAGACAGAATTTTTATCTTCCCCTGGTGAATATTGCATAATGTGGGTGGTCTACACCAGTGCTTCCCAAACCTCTGGATATCAGGGCCCCCTTTGGAAAAATTAAAATATTTCACAGCCCCCGTCAAAAAAAATCATAATACAGGCATATATTATTATAATATTTATTGTATTTATATTCGATACAAAAGATACTCAGCGAATATTGCAAAAATCAAATGCAAATATTACATTTATAGCATCTTACATACACATTTCACATGGTGCATTATCTCATATTTTTATATAGATAGATATATTGTTATTGTACATTTGCAGTACAAGCACGTGAAACGTAATACGATTAGTAATAAAGAATGAATTAAAAACATAAAAGAAGTTTAATAACAATTTAATGTGATGGATGTGTTTCAGTACTGCTACACCAATATCAGGTGAAATATTTGAAACTGCAATTCGTAGATTTCTGCTTTGAAATGAAATGTATATGAATAAGCATATATTTACTAATATTCATTAAGCGCCGAAATATGCAAGAAGCAAAATTTGTGAACCAACACCAATGTGTGATTTTTTCCATTAAAATATAAAAAATAACAAAAAATAAATAATACATAATAAAAATTAAATATTTACTAATATTCATTAAGTGCCGAAATATGCAGGAAGCAAAATCTGTGAACCAACACCAATGTGTGATTTTTTCCATTAAAATATAAAAAATAACAAAAAAGAAATAATAAAAATAAAATGTTTCTTTTAAGATTAAAAAAAAAAAAGAACTGCTTAGTCTTAAAACATTTAAAATTTGTTTTCATTATTTCACGGCCCCCCTCAACAAAACCTACGGCCCTCAAGGGGGGCCATGGCCCACAGTTTGGGAAGCGCTGGTCTACACCACTCAGCCAAAAATTTGATATCTCCTAGAATGCTTCTCTCTAAATACAAAAATCGTCTGACTGATATTTCCACAATAGAATATTATAAAGAAGGGGTAGCCAACTACTCATTCTTTTGGAGCCAAAATAATTCTGGTAAAACTTAGTAGAGCCGCAACCTTTGACCGATGCAATGGTATGGGAGTAAATGAGTGTGCTCATGGTGAGGTTGTAACGAGCTTGTAAGAACTGCTTTGACTAATTACACATATAATTTTAAGGAGCTTACTAAGAAATTGGATACAAGGAAAGCTTCTGCTAGTAAATGAGTAACAAAAATTATTGTGTTTCGACTTTAAAATTATTTTAATTGTTCAAAGTAAATTTTATTTGATATGTTTCGAATTAAACTTTTTTCATTGCAGTAATTGTTATTAACCCTGTTTTTCTCTCTCTCTTCTCTCTTTTTTTTTTATTTTGTTTCTCTTTTTTGTTGTCTTCTCTTCTCTTTTTGTTTATTTTTTCCTGGTAGATTGGGAAGAGACGTGTGGACGCTAGCCGCATGCGCCTCACAAGCCACATTGTGGCCACCCCCCTATTATAAAGCCATTTGTATGTAATATTGCTGGTTTTCAAATCCATGTTTCTTTCTAACCTTCCATAAATGGTATTTTAATTCATTAATTATAAAAATCAAAATTCTTCCCATTGCTGGCGGGTGACAGGTACTGCATAAAAAGAGTTGAGGATCTTCATAAACTTGATGAAGGCAAGAGGGCAGCTGTAGAGTGCATGTTCTACTGTTTCCAATCAGTAACAGATTGGATCTCCGATGTAAAGTACCTCCATTTGATGGTATTGACTGGAAGGTAGCCATGTGCAGTTTTCCAAGCAAGATTGACCGTGTTAGGGTATCCTTGGAATTTCAGTAAGTTATAAAACAAAACGTTGTTGTCAGTACCCAACTGCAGAAGTTTGTGGCAAAAAAAAGATTAAAGATTTCTTTATATCAAATTTTACTTTTTTTAGTGGAAAGAATGTCAATGCTAGAATGTTGTAGCAATCTAAGCACAGAATGTTGGTATTCAGAAATAATCTCAGCTTTTGGACCTTTTGCCCTTTATTGAGTTCTCATCAGTAGGAGCCAGACCCAGAAGAGATACTAACGTTAAAGTAATGCAGAAGTCCATATACAATTAGTCAAAAGGTGTCACACCTTATTACTGAAATCTCTGGATTAGAGATAGCTATTGAAAGTAAAATTTAATTTCACTAGAATTCAGGCTAGTTTAAACAATTAACAAAGCATTTAGATTTAGCTTACTTTTGTGTAGTGTTATGTAGCTTGTGTCCTATGCATATGTATGTTTTTCTGATGATGATCTCGGATATAGAGCTTGAAATGTCAAGTGTTATTTTCTTAATTGTAAGTATAGTAATTACGTGTTTTTGTCTCCATAAATTCTACAAAACGAATGCTGACCATCATACTTCGAAACTAAGACACACTCTGATTCTGAAAACATCATTCTACACTATATCATTTAATTCAACTGGAAGCATTTATTAAAGATGTCTTCCCGGTGAGTATTTAGTTGCAGTTTTTGATATGAAGAAAAGCACACGACACAGCTTACATGTTTGCCATATTGAAAGAATCATACAACTTATGTCTGGGGGGGACTCTTTATTAAAAATTTTACATCTGACCAATCTTTCAAGTTTGAGTGGGATCAATCCTCTCTCAACCCTTTTGTCAGATGTGGGAGTTGCACAGTGTTCTGCATTAAGTGACATGCTCTTTGCTGTACATAGTTAACTTGATAACATAACTTCCTTTAATTGTAATGACCTTTGTGTGGATAGCTTTACCATCCTTTTATAATTCTTGAATCATGAAGGTCATAGAGAGAGAGAGAGAGAGAGAGTTGTAGTAGGTGTTTGTACATTGATTCAAATTTTTGCCACAAAAATTGTTTGCATCATATTTGTTGCAAATGTATTGTTCATCCTGATCTGAACCAATACCAAGACTATGATAAACCTAGTTGCAGTAGAAGGAAGCAAGGTACTTGGGACTCGTATTCAATAAAAAAAACTGGCATTTCTTCTTCATATATGTCATTTGTAAAATAAGTACCAGAGAAAGGTGAACATTAACATCTTTCAAACTCTACGCTCTGCTTTTTGGGTACAGACAAATATTTATTGCTCTGCTTATGTCAAGCACTTATCACAGCAAGATTTGATTATAAGTCTCATTTCCAGCTTTTTCCACAGATAACATATGCAACAGTTAGATCTAATCTGCTATCAGGACTACAACTGCAGCATTTCAAACATCAGATGGTGAAGCAAATGAACCACCTTTCTTACATAGATGTCATCGCCTCTCTACTATATTTGATCCAGATAAAATGCCCTCTAGACCATCTCACATTGCCAATTCTGTCAGATTTTCATATACTTCCATATGCTACCATCATGCCACAGCTGTTCATCATGTATCTTCTTTTTGTGCAGATTAATCAAGCATTCTACCCCCTCCCTCTATCAGCAGTATCTTAAAAAATACAGAACAGAAAAACTTTGATTTTAAGCAGTATATAGAGGTACAAAATCAGTCTCTAGTGGAATCTGCAGCTGTCTACCCAGACAGTATATTATCTAATCAGATCCCACAAGAATGTATCAAATATATTGCTGACTATGTGCAATAAAGCTCCCATAGCTGCATTATTATACCAATTTGAGAAGCTTTCCTCAGTTGCTAAGGAGTCTGGCATACCAACGACAACTTCCAGTGGTCTCCCACATCCTTCATTTATTATATCAGATAAAAAGGCTCCATCTGGACATCTGCCTATGTTGGTTCCAAAGCCATGTTGGGATCAAAGAAAACAAGGCTGCAGATGCTGTTAGATGTTGTTACCCATTCCCTAATATACCACATTCCTGTTCTCTACATGAATAAGAGATATTATAAGGCAATTATTAAACATAGAGCCAAAAGGCTTCATTTCGGTGATGTAAAATTACATATGCAAAGTGGGTATTAAATCCTACATTATTTCAAAGCTGAATATTTGTAGAAACTATGAAAGTTTTGTAAGTTGACCTTGAGAACTTATGAGAATCCTTGTAATCCTTGGCATCCCCAGGTCGCCTTATCTTGGACTATTTAGAAGACATGAGCGCTGCCCAAGTGATCCATATATTCGTTTTTTATTAGTCCATTTGATAAAGATTTCAAATAATAATAATAATAATAATTATCATTATTATTATTATTATTACGTGACACCTCCAGGAAGTCCAAAGACCCATTGAGGGAGGACACCTACTCTGTTTCCACCACTCAATCCACCAACTACAACAAACCACAACTACACCAACACCATCTACCGCTCATCACCACCACTAGTATTTTCACAGACAATCACAAACATCCTATGTTTGGATTCGAACCCGCAGCCTTTTGGCTGGAGAGCGGATATGCTAACCACTCGGCCAACTAGGCTGGTTGACACAGAGAAAACAACAAACTATACCAAATTAAGCCTAAAATTAAACTTTGGCAGTCCAGTCTGCACAGGGGTCATAGAAAGGAAGTTGTTGTTTAGTTCTTCATAGGTTACACTAATCTCACGCACACTTTCCTGTTGAAGCATGATGATATGTATGCCTATGTGCAAGTATTTTTCACCTACTCTGACTGTTCATTATATTATAATCAACTGCCCTCACTATTTTAATGAGTGCAGTCATTATTTTACCAATTTTAATAATCTGCCCGAGCCTTATACGGTCAGATGGATTTTATCTGACTCAACATATATACCATATATTTTTAAATTTTTACAAAAAGTTAATTTATATTTTATTAGCACTTTTATGTTAATTTTATTTTTGACTTGATAACTTCAGTCACTAATGCATCATAAAAATTCAAACCAACAACCACCATGATTTCTTTTCTTCCTTTCCATAGTCTGATTACTGTTTCTGCTCTTCTCATATATACTCTGCCTAAATAGCAAATAATCCTTCCTGAAATGAGGACTTTCATCTCGGACCCCACTTGTAACCCCAAGCCATCATAAAAATTCAACTACCACTATGATTTCTTCTCTTTCTATAGTCTGATCACTGTTTGTGCTCTGCTTTTTCCATATATGCTTTGGCCAAATAACAAGTAGTCCTTTCTGGAATGGGGACTCACATTGGAATTCTATGTGAGTACTCTATATGAAACCCCAACTATTATCCAAGTCTTGGTTCTCTAATAAGTATGACAAAGTATTCAAAAATGAAAGCGCAGCATATATCACGTGAATGTGTCAAAAATCTTAGGTTGTGGTGCATTGGACTATAACAAAAACAAATCCAATTCTAATTTTGAAAATGGCTAAATGCAATAAAAACTTGCCTCCTGTTCAAATTGCAATCATTCTTTACTCTCATTTTCCAAAGCTGTGGTTCACAATTTCTGTCTTTCCACGCTTCCATCATTCACATCTAGATGGTGACATAGTAACATCACCCAAAGATAAAACTTGACCACCTGTCTTCAGTGTGCTCTTTCAGCTCTTGTATAGTGAACTAAGGCAGATCACTTCCCATGTATACCCAGACCAGCTTGCTACATGCCTTCTGTAATCTTTCACTCGAGAAAGACATACAAAGTCCTTAATTTCATGATTACAACATGCTTCCTGATCAAAATTATATTCCTTTACCCCCCTCCCCAATTTGTGCTCAGCATTTGCACTTTAGAATCTAGAATTAACACCCATCCTGTATTCTCTGTACAAGTCGTATCTGGAATCTATCTGACAGCATGGAAGCCATTCTATATTCAGCCCATTAAAAAGAAAATAAGTAAATAAATAAAATAATAATGAAAGTTATCCATTAACCTATGTCTCATTGCTCTCAAAAACATTGAAAAACAGCCAACTTCTCACTCCTTGGAAACCCACCAATTAATTAGTAATCGCCAATATGGATTCTGCCACTCATAGTTCACTGCAGATCTGGCCAGTCTAACCATCATTATAATACAATCAGTTGAAATGTTTGAAAAAACTTGTGGCTGCTCTTGATATTTCCAGGACATTTGATTCGTTATGGCATAGAGACTTACTTACCAAGCTACCATCTTTTTGTTTTGTCCTTTGTATACCAGGATCCTCTCTGGTTATTCACTACATGTCATGATAGATGGTTTCCTCTCTTCAGATTTCTTTATTGGCACTAGAGTATTCCAGACTCTGTACTTTTATCTACACTTTTCATACTTCTTTTATGTTAGTAACCTTTCTAATTAATCTCAAATCTTGTTTGTAGTTTTTGTGATGACAATATACAATATATTTCCCTTTTGTCTGTCAAAGCTAGTAGCATTCAAATGATCCCAGCTTCATGATCTACCATAACTTAAATACTTCCCTCATCTTCTTTCAGTGGGATGTTTGGAATTATGATGTATGAGTATAGAAAATGAGAGAATGGGTATGCAAGAGGAGCAGGGAAACGGGTAGGCTCAAGGTGAACAGGGGTACACAGCATGAGAAAGGTGGATGTTCCAAGAGGAGGTGAGAGCATGTGTAGACAGGAAAGAAATGGGATGACCTAGGATCAAGAGGAAACAGGTTGAAATTGAAAAGGGTTCTAAAATGAATAAGCAGAAAGGGAAATGGCCCCAGTTGAGCATGCAGAGATCACATCGAGTGAGTGGTATCAGTGGATCTAGCTGTAGATCCAGAAATGAGCTGTTGTGTTTGTATACAAATGCTAGAAGTATAAGATACAAGGCAGATGAAATGGTTGCACTAATTGCGTTTGTTCACCCAAAGATTGTCGGAATAAGTGAGACATGGTTGGAAGAGTACGACATCCTGACAGGAATACAGATGGAAGGGTATGATGTGTTTCGTGAGGATAGAAGGAGTAAAAAGGGAGGGGGGGGTGTAGTGCTATTGATGATAGAGAAAGAGTTATGTCAATACAAAGTAAAGATGTAAGAGGGAAATAGTGCCAGTGCTTTTGAGGCAGTATGGTGTGAGATAGAGGTGAATGGAATCAAATACTTGGTTGGATGTTGTTATAGACCAGGTAATGTGGATGGTGGTGATAATGGAATGTATAATCAAATTAGCCAAGCAAATAAGAAAAGGGTCATCATTATGGGCGATTTTAATTATGGCAATATAGACTGGAATGATGAGATAGCAACTGGAAGTAAAGAAAACGAGTTTCTTGAGTTTTTGAGGGATAACTATCTCAGACGGTTTGTAACAGAGGGCACACGAGGATTGAGGGTCTTGGATTTGGTCATCTCATCAGAGGATGTAATTATAAATGAGGTGTCAAATCATCCACCAATTGGTGAGAGTGACCATGAGGTGATTACCTGGGTGGTTGCCAGCAGTGTGAAAAAAGGGTATATGTGGAACTACAAGGGGAGGGGGATGTAATTATGAAGAGCTCAGCAGACAGCTTGCGGGTGTAGCATGGAATGAGGAGTTAGCTGGAAAAGAAATCAATGCAGCTTGGGGGATTTTCAAAAACTATCTAGTAGATGCAATGTCTAAATGTATTCCAAGGGTGAGAAGGTTAAATAAGGTTGGTGTGAGATGGATGAATAAAGAGATTAAGCATGCGATACAGAGAAAAAGGGCATTGTGGAGGCAGCATAAGAGAAGTGGAAATAACCAGTTCCATGAGGTCTACAAAGACCAAGCAAGGAGGGTAACTTGGTTGGTGAGGGTAGCTAAAGAGAGGCATGAACAGCAGTTAGCTAATGAAGCCAAAAAGAATTCTAAGGAGTTCTTTCGATATGTAACCAGCAAAAGAAAGAATGATTATGGAAGGATGACATTGATTGGAGAAAATGGTATAAAGTAAAGACAGCTGTTGTGGAATGTGTGGTGGAGATACTTAATGAGCAGTTCATAAAGGTCTTTCAATCTTGTGAATGTGACTTCATGGAGAGATTGAGAGCAGTTGATGATGGGGAGGAGAGACTGACTGTAAGTGAGCAAGAGGTGTATGGGGAGTTGAGTAAACTAGATGTTAATAAAGCTGTGGGACTTGATAATATATCACCACTTATTCTGAAGGAATGTGCCAGGGAGTTGACACCTGCTTTGACATATTTTTTTAATACGAATCTTGCACTCGGTCAAGTTCCTAAGGAGTGGAAGGAGGGCAAGATTGTGCCACTTCGTAAAGGAGGTGATCGAACTCAAGCATCAAACTATAAGCCTATCTGTGTGTCAGGTGTTGTGGTTAAGTTGTTGGAGAAGCTTGTGACAATTAGGATCCAGAGTTGGATGGACAGCATGGATTTGCTAAAGGGAGGTCATGTTTTAGTAATCTACTTACTTATTACAATAAACTGACTGCTTTCTTGGATAAAGGAGAAGGATACACAGTAATATACTTGGATTTCGCAAAGGCTTTTGATAGAGTACCTCATGATAAGTTAACAGTCAAACTAGAGCAGATGGGGTTGGATATTAGATTAGTGCATTGGATTGGAGACTGACTATCTGAGGTATCAACAAGTTGTGTATGGGAGGAGCAATATCCAGGTAAAGGAAAGTCACTAGTGGAGTGCCTCAGGTGTCAGTTTTGGGGCCATTACTATTTAACTTATATATTAATGATATTGGTGAAGATTTGGATGGAGATATTCAGTTGTTTGCAGATGATGCAAAGTCGGAACGAACCATGAAGAGTAGTGAAGATGTTGTGGCTTTACAAGAAGACTTGAATAAATTGAGTGATTGGGCATGGAAATGGGGATGTGAGTTCAATGTTGCAAAATGTAAGGTTTTAAAATATGGAAAACAAAGATGGGATGCAGAATTTATGCTTGGTGAGGATATATTGTTGGGGGTGCAGTAAATAAGAGATCTGGGAGTGATAGTGGATAAGGATCTGAAATTTAGGGGACACATCGCCAAAATTGTGAAGACAACACAAAGGCTTCTGGGAATGATGCGGAGGACCCTGACGTGTAGAAGTAGGGAGATTCTTGTTCCATTGTATAAGACTTTGATTAGGCCACACATGGACTATTGTGTCCAGATATGGCCACCTAGTTTTCAGAAGGATGAAGAAATGTTGGAAAGAATCCAAAGGCAACTGACTAAGATAGTTTCTGACCTCTGGAATTTCGAGTATGAGGAAAGATTGAGAAGATGTAATTTGCAGTCTGGTGGGCAGGAGGAAGAGGGGGAGATATGATAGAGAACTACAAGTTGATAAGGGGTTGTTATAGGATCAATGCTGGAGAAGTTCTACAGAAAATAGTGTGAGATCGGGGAAGAACCAGAGGTCATCCCTGGAAACTGTATAAAGAAGGTGTGAGTAGGGGAGTGAGAGGCAGGTTTTTTTTGTGCAGAGTTGTAAATGATTGGAATGCCTTGTCTGAGAGTGTGGTGTCTGCAAGGAGTTTGAGTGTGTTTAGACACGGTATGATGAGCTGTGTGTGTGATAAAAGGACCTCCCTGATGAGTCTTTGACTCCATGAGGTCTTGGGGTAATAATAATAGTAATTTTACAGCTGAAGCGGCTTAGGCTATGAGGCTAGTGCATTTTGTCTGTTAATTGCGTGTATTCTTCTGGCTGAGTTGCTTATTTTTGGAATGAAAAACTCGAGTTTAGAGGAGGGGAACCCTACTACTTCCATATTAAATTAGCTTTAGTTGATGAAAAGCCCTTATAAAGGTTATACTGTCAATGCTAGACAGTATACCCAGGATGTTTCTATTTAAGCAAAGGGTATTGTTGATACTAACTCTATAGATGCTGTGGATGAGAACAGAGTGAACTTCACTGCTACTATAATATAATCCTCTCTTATTTCTCTCAAAAAAGATATCACTTAATTTTTCCTTACCTTTGATAATATGCAGATTTTCAGTTAAGATCAAATTTCTCTTCCTGAGCTGATTTCTATTTCTAGCCTTTGTGACACAAGCACATCACATCCATTTCTCGAATTTAAGTAATGCACTTATTTATGTATCAAGGAATATTAATACATAAATAAGTGAATTGTTTCCTATCCACAACACAGACATAATGTGTGTGTAGTGGGGATGGAAGAGGGCATAGTCAATCAGTTTCCCACAACAGCTAACGATAAAAGTAACATCTTGCAAGGTAAGATGTTACCAACAATAAATTCAGTTGTTGTTTTTTTTTGTTTAAAATACACAGTATTTATTTACTCTTAGAACTGAAAGACCTTATGTGAATTCTTAATTTGTACTTTTTTTATTCTAGACTTCACATGCTAACTGACCTAGAAAAAGGAGTTGAAACTTTTTTTGGCTTTACAAATGAGACTAACACCTTATCTGGATTTAAAGTAAGCATTGAAAGAGTACTCTCAGAATGGAATGCAAGAAGACAGCTTCTGCAGGTTTGTAAGAATTTTTTTTTTTTTGTGTGTGTGTGTGTGTGTATGACTACTAATATAGAATTCAAAAAGGAATGATAATCAGTATCGGTAATTCTGAATTACTCAATATATAAGAATTTAATATACCTTAAAAATTTCATATCTAAAATTAGCAAAATAAAAAAAAATTAACTGAATCGTTATTAACAAGTTTGCTGTTTGCAAAATATCTTATACAAATGAGGTAGTATACTTTGATCAGAATGCAACAAGATATCTTCATACAAAAGAGTGGTGTAGCACAACCATATTTATTTAATTAGTCACCTTAGGATATCTTTCTACCCTAGCTTATAATTGTCATTCATTTTCACAAAACTGCACTTCTGTTAGTTTTAGATCCTTTCTTTCCCATTCTCCATGATTAATAATTTTTGTCCTGTTTTTTTAATATCGAATTCCTGATATGCAACCTCAAGGGATGTACATGATATGATGATAGTAATATATGAAAAGGTTCCATTATTACTAATTTTCTATGATTCTCCAATCCATTATCTGTCAGGACTCCAATATTGTTAGATATTATAATTCATTCATCTAAGATCATTTTCTTGGATTTAGCGAAGGCATTTGACAGGGTGCCACATGATAAACTGATATTTAAGTTGCAGCACATGGGTTTGGATGTCAGGTTGTTCAACTGGATTCAGGATTGGCTGTCCAATAGGTATCAGAGAGTTGTGTATGGTGGGGCAGTATCAAGGAGGCAGAAGGTTACGAGTGGGGTTCCACAGGGTTCATTACTGGGACCTGTGGAACCCCAGTAATGAACTGGGGTTCCTGTATTGTTTAACCTTTATATCAATGACATTGTCAGTGGATTGCAGGGGGATATTCAGTTGTTTGTGGATGATGTGAAGCTGAGAAAGGTTATTAGTAATAGTGCAGATGTGGTAGCTCTGCAAGAGGATTTGAATAAATTAGACAGATGGGCAAATGAATGAGGGACCCCAGTTTAATGCAGCAAAATGTAAGGTTTTGAGGTTTAGGACACGTCGATGGGACACTTCATATTCTATTGGAGGATTCATACCGGAATAAGTAGGGCAGACAAGAGATCTGGGGTTGATGATTGATAGAAACCTGAAATTCAGGGGACATATTGCAAAGGTAGTGAAGGTAACCCAGAGGATTGCTGCAATACTGAGAAGGACGCTGACCTGCAGAGATAAGAGTTATCATTCCGTTGTATAAGACCCTGATCAGACCATACTTAGAATATAGTTCTCAAGTTTGGTCCCCCAGGATTTGAAGGGGATAAATTAACTGTGGAAAGGGTACAGAGGTGGATAACAAAGATGGTTTCAGGACTGTACAATATTAGTTATGAGGATCGGCTGAGGGAATGTGGATTGTAGAGTTTGGTAGATAGAAGAAGGAGAGGTGATATGATCGAGACATTTAAACTGTTGAGAGGCAGTTACAGGCTGGACATTGAGGAGGTCTCTCGCTTATTGGAACAGCGGGAAGGAGTGATGACGAGGGGCCATCCCTGGAAGTTACAAAAGGAAGCTGTGAGCAGGAGAGTGGGGAGTGGTTTCTTTGTGTGGTGGTTGAACCGTGGAATGCATTACCTGATATTGTGGTGAGAGTGAGAACGGTCAATGAGTTCACTCTAATTATTAGTGATAATGCTTGGATTTACTATTGATTAATCTTATTCAATAGAATACATTCGGAATAAAATTAACTTCTAGGCAATGTCTATTAGGATGAGAGCAGATAAAAAATATGAAATGGTATCATTGTTTGTGAGATTTATTTCCAAGTATTAGTAAGGCAACACCATCTGCTCAACTCCTTATAGTTCATACCTCCCCCAATATCATTAACAAACAAGTTAAACAGCAATGGTCCTAAAAATGAACCCCGAGGCACACACCACTAGTGATTTTCCTCTTCCAGAATATTGCTACCCCATACACTACTTGTTAATACCTATCCGACAGCCAATCTCCAATTCAGTGCACTAGTCTAATATACAAACCCATCTGATCTAGTTTAACTATCAACTTATCATGTGGTAATCTATCAAAAGCTTTTATAAAGTCTAAGTATACTACTGATGGTATCTATCTCCTGCATCCAATGTGTCTATTACTTTATTGTAATATTACTAAAACATGACCACCCTTTACATAAATTTGTGATTACCAGTTAGCCATAATTTTCTGTTGTATATCTCCAAGCAGGCCGCATGGTTAGCCTAGTGGCTATCCATGCACTTAGCAACCATATTCCTAGGGTCCTAGGTTCAATTCCCATTGATGATGTGAGGAGCTTAAGGATCGTCCTCAGCCATAGCCAAGTTAGCCAGTCTTGGACGTGGACAGCAGGTTTTTTCCCACCAGTTTATGTGGGATTTTTCATCCTGCAAACAGGCAAACTGGCCCCGTGAACACACAGGCTACAGTCATAGGATATAGTACAGCAAGGAAGGCATTGGAAACCACTTTGCTCATAATCATTTCTCTAGTATGGTAGCATATAGCTATCCTCTATCAGCTGTATGGCTGAGGGAATAGAATAGAATCCCCAAGCGGGGTCGCTTAAGGGTCAAAGCCAAATAACCGGGATTAGACCTCCACATCGCCTTTCAGGGATGTAGAGAACTGACTGGGCTTCTGACCTAATATCTAATCATCAGCTTCACATGGTGCATCCTGTTAGTATGTATCTACTCGCTACTGAATGAATGAGGGTTGGCTGGTAATTTGGGACTTAGCTGACCAAATTGTAATTTTTTTTGGCTTAAACCACAAATGCATATGATGGTACAATACCATGAGATTTTATGCGGGCTGCGCATCACACAGTTAAACAAGCCCCTTCCCCTTCATTTTCGTCAGGGAACCAGGGCAAACATTGAAAAGTCAGCTACTGGAACAAGCTCCAACTCAACATCTAGAAGAAGAATAAATTCAACATCAGAAGAACTGAAGATAGGAACCATCAATATAAGAAGTATTAATGGAAAGGAAATAAAACTTCCAGAAGAATTGAAAAAGTACCACATGGACATAATTGGCATTACTGAGACAATAAAGACAAAAGCAGGTGATATATTACTAAATATGGGATGCTTTTTTTTTCAGGCAGTAATGATCAAGGAAAGGAAGGAGTAGAAATAGCATTCAACACTAAACATGAAGATTTCTTGATTGGAAATCAGCTTTAAGTAGAGTTATGTGGGCAAACTTCAAAATGGGGATATGGACAATGAGACTTATTTGTGCCCACAGAAGATTCTTCCAAGGTGGAGGAATTTTTTGAGTCATTAGAACAGTCAGCTGACATAACAAAAATGGAAAAAGTGAACCTTGTTGGAGACCTGAACAACAGAGTAGGAAATGAATCTCACCGGGGATATAGGAAAATTGTGATAAATTTGGAGAAAAGGGCAAAACTAATAATAATGGTAAGTATTTCCTGAACTTCTGGTCAGGACACAGACTAGTCATTACTAATGTCATGTTTCAACATAAAGATGTGCTCAAATTCAGATGGAGAGAAGACACAAGAAATAAGAAATCCTGAACCAGCTCTGTGATATCATTAATAGTGATGTCATAAAGCTGGTTCAGCATTCAAGAGTGTACAGAGGATTTGAAATTGGAAGTGACCATTACTTGGTACTAAGCAGGACAAAAATGGATATCACATTATAAAAACAGTATGTAAGAAAGTTTTACAAATAATTAAAGTTGTGCAGCTTTTACAGGTAAATTATAGACTCAACTATGCATTATTGAAGAATATTTGCAGCAATTTGAAAACAATAATCAAACCTTGGAATCTCAGTGGCAAACTCTGAAGAAGATATTGACTGATTCAGCTAGGGAGGTATGTGGTGAAGTTGTATGCAAGAATTGAAAAATAAGATAACCATGGTGGACACAAGAAGTTAAAGAAGCAGTGCAGGAAAAGAAGAAAGCATATCAAAAGTTTCTAGCAAATAAGTCAGCAGATGCCCTAAAAGAATACAGAGAAAAATGTAAGTGAACTAAGTCCTTTCATATTAGAAATTATGGATTTTACAACCATGTTATAAATAACTCTTTTAATTTCCCGATGTTTTGATCTTCATATTAAGATCATCATCTGGAGCATATACAAATATACAGGATAAGCTGAGTTACATTACATACAGCAAGCTAGAGAAACAATGATTTCATCATAGGTTATCCCACTGGCATGACCTATAGTGGAAAAAAAAAAAATTAAATCATTTAGAAACTACATCAAACTAAATTGTATGTATAATAACATGAATAACATTCTTTCTTATAGATAGTTTTCTTTCAGTAACAATGATGTCCTATTTTTAGTATTACAATTATTATTTTTGATTTAGGATCCTGGATTAACTATAGTCCTGTTTATAGTTACTCTTAGAGAGGAAGGTTCCGTGGGTCGAATATGTGCCTTCCATTTGTTTGGGATTTGTTCAGATTGGGGTGGTTGATAATAATCTCACAGGCTTCCTTAAATTTACATACATACCATGTTCTGGTATGTATGTAAATTTAAGGAGTGCTTTTCCCCAACTAGTGCTTTTCCAGTCAGTTCTATGTAAGGTGTTCAGGGCATGATCAGATCTCCACTATAATTATTATATTTAATGTGCCATTTATGTTCATTTTGTCTGATAGGAATTGTGCATTCTGTTATCCCTATATAAGATATGTTAACAGGTGCAATAAATACAGTATATTTTATAGAGATTGAGGCTCAGATTGAACAATATGGTCAAGGGCACTGGCAATTCTTTAGCTGCTTCACATAAGACTCGTGCTGGTATACCATCCAATCCCACAGATGTATTCACATTAAGGTTTTGTAATAGACTATTCACCTCCACTTCATTCACCACAATTCCTATATAAACTAATGGTTCCTTCATTCCTTCAATGTCGCCACCTGGATGATATACTCTTGCAAAGTGCTCACTCAGCAATTCCACTATATCAACTGATTCAGTGACCTTCCTACCATTGGCATTCCTTAAAATCATTCTGCCATATACAGTTTTTCTCTTACTTGCAGCATATTGAAAAAACTGTTTGGGATTCTTTTTGGCTTGCATGGCTAATTTCCTTTCACAATCCCGTTTTGCTTTTCTTACCACACTCGTTACTCTTCTGGCTTGCGCTTTATATTGTTCGTGTGCCTGCAGGTCACCTTTCTCCTTAAATTCTCTCCACAATTGTTTCTTTTTTTGCGGCTCAAACTTAATGGTGTTATTCATTCATTTAACCCTTACTTGATTTAATATTCGGACTCTAGATATAGAATCAGCCATTACCTCCTGCAAACACTCCTTGACCATTTCCCATCTTGTTCCTATCAACATCCTTGTTCCTGTCATTCTTGTTCCTATCAACATCCAGCCCTTGCAGTTTTACATGCCATGACACTGAACCAAGCAATGTCCTAAGCTTGTCATACATTGCGGTAATTCTACATGTACCCTGTCTTAATCGAAAATTTTTTCACATTTAGTCACCTCCCAGGTCAAGACCTTATGATCACTCTCACCAGTTGGTGGCAACACGGTCATATTCAGTCAAATTCTCAGATGCTATTACTAGTTCAAGCACTCTCGAACTCCTAGTATTTTCCATTACATGCTATCTCATATAGCTATCCCTTAATAACTGCATAAAATCCAGTTCCTTCCTCACATGTGTCCTCTCCTCATTCCAATCACTGTTACCGTAGTTGAAATCCCCCATAATAATTACTCTCCTTCCGCTCATTGCATCAATTTGTTTATGCATACTATGTCCACTGTCTATTCCATCACCTGATCTATAGCAGCACCCAACTGTATATTTTGTTCTGCTAGTCTCAATCTCACACCAAATAGCCTTAAATAAGCTCATTTCACTATCCTGCAATTCAACTTCTGTTCTCCTTGCTGCAGTTCATCAGCTATCATCAATAACACTCCTCCCCCCATTTTATTCTCTCTGTCCCTCCTGAACACACTTTATCCTTCACATTCTATCCCGCTAACTATATCATCTTCTGTCAGCCATGTTTCACTAATGCCAATAATGTGTGGCCAGGAAGAGCCAACCAAGGCCAAAAATTCTTCCTTCTTGTTCCTAATACTCCTGGCATTAGTATACATGAAATGCAGAGGTCCATTAGTCCCAATATCTTGATGCGTTATATTAACTATCTCATTCTGATTTCTTGTCCTTTGTACTAGCTCAGGCACATTATATACATTCTTACACTCAACTGCCTCACTGATGTCTACATATCCTCTTTCCCCCCCCCCCCTTAATAGTTCTAGTTTCCCTGATTTTACACATCCACTCTTTCACTTCATTCAGCAACACTTTTTCCAGTCTCCGCACACCAAATCCATTCAGATGCAAGCCATCCATCTTGTACAAATCCTTTCGCCCATGAAACTCACACCACATCTTCTGCATAGTCTGCACATAGAGTCATTTGCAATTATGGCCCTCCTAAATTCTTCTTTGTCATACCGTGGCAACAGACTCACTTTCCTAACTCTCTCACTCTTTTCTTTTACTAACTCTAATAATTCCTTCAAGTCCTCTCTCATAGCACTTTTATCTTCTTTCAAATCATTTGTTCCTGCCACAACTATCATTTCTGATGTCCCTTTAATGTAAGGAATGGTTATAGTTTTATTGTAACCTGGTTTGTCTTTGCTTTTTATTGAGGTCTTGTAGAAAATTTTGTTAATACTTGTAGAGAGGCTTATACGCTGGTTAAACATGATAACTAATAATTAAGGAATTGACAGCGTACACTAGAAATATAAATTAAATAAACTTTAATATATACTTTCCGATATTTCGGCAACGTCACGTTGCCATCTTCTTGGGAACTTAATACAAAGACAAGTGTACCCAAGTACTACATAACAGCAAATGAGAAATGAAGCGAGGAAGCTATTGTTTTTCTAAAGTCCTGATGGTGCCCCCTGGCAGGCTATATTGGTAGTTCTTGGCCTTTGGGCTGAAGTTCTTCTGATAAATGTTTTCCAAATTTGGGGCAGTCTCATGCATCCAACTTTATTGAGGTTTGGCATGTTCCTAAGGGCTGAGGCTGATTTCATGAATAGTCTTTCATATTTGAACTTGCTGCAGTGTATTACTGTGGCTTTCTTCCACATTATTCTGTGGCAAGTATCCAGAGCATGGTCTGCAAGCCCAGAGTGGCTGTACTGGAAATCAGATGTAATCTTTGTGTTCTGAGATTCTGATATTTGCTGTCCTGCCTGTTTGGCCAAAGTAGGACAATTTACAGCTGCAAGGGACCTGGTATACACCAGGTAGGTCTAGGGGAAGTGGTTGGTCTTTAGTGGAGCGGATAAGGGATGCCAATTTTCTATATGGTCTGTAACAAGTGGTCCAGTCATGTTTTTTTAGGATTTTGTTGATTTTTTCTGAGGTGCCTCGGATGTAGGGAATGGTGATGGATTTAGAGTAATGTTTTTTGTGAAGGGGGGGGGGGGGAGGTGGATTGTGGATAACTGGTTTAAGTATTTTTTGGATTCTTTTTTTTTGGGCAGGGGGGGGGGGTAGCCATTGGCTGAGAAAGTGTCAAGGATGTGATTTAATTCAGTGGTTAGGGCTTGATCATTTGAGCAGATTAGTTTTGCCCTGTTGAATAGTGTCTTAATAACTCCATATTGTTATGAGAGGGGGGGGGGGATGGGATTGTTGGTGAATGTATCTGCCTGTATGGGTGGGTTTTCTATAAACTGAAAAAACCAAGGTTCCATCAGGTTGGTGGGTGACGATAGCTTCCTCGCTTTGTTTCTTATTTGCTGTTATGTAGTACTTGCGTGCACTTGTCTTTGTATTAAGTTCCCAAGAAGATGGCAACGTGACGTTGCTGAAATATCGGAAAGTATACATGAAAGTTTATCTAATTTATATTTCTAGTTAGGCTGTCAATTCCTTAATTATTAGTTATCATGTTTAATCAGCGTATAAGCCTCACTACAAGAATTATGATCATCCATGGAGATTCCTTCACACGCAAGGCCCGCCATTACAGCAAACTGAAGCTGAAGTTATCCAGACAACTGAACCATCTGGCATTCCTAAAACGCTGCCGGGATAGTCAAGTCATCCCTAATTGTGTAAAATTTAAACACCGCTTCTTTTCACAGAAAGCTCTTCGTATCTACAACTGGGCAAGCCAAGCTTTACTTCGGGAGCAAATTACCGCTACATGCAGTTCCCTAGCCGACATAAACAGAGCTATTTTAGCACTAAAAATGAGAGCTTTCAAATACGCTTAATCACGAGCTTTGGTCAGTTCTACATGACGTCTCGTGTACGGTGGCAAATAAAGAATTCAAACGAATATGGAGTCGACATATCAACAAGTTTGATAAATTAATAAAGAACTCCGCGTCCGAATCTAAACTACAAACCAACACTGTAGTTAACCTCTCTTCAGTTATCTTGAAGCCTGAAGCATTCAATGCTCTGTCACGTGGTCACAACTTCGCCATTGCTCCTAGGAAATTACCGGCTGAGGAATTAATGATTCAGATTGAACGCAGGATTCGCCACCTTCCCAAACCACATCGCCAGCGATATTAGATTGGATGTAGCCTGTGTTCTCACAAAAGCAAAACCACCAAAAACCAACATATCCATTAGTGAATACAAGTCACTACAAGATTTGAAGAAAAACAAAGAAATAGTTATCACCAAAGCGGATAAGGGGAACGCCACTGTGGTACTCAATCATAATGACTACACAGGTAAGCTTAAGGCTTTACTATTAGATCGAGCTACTTACCTTCCTCTTGAATACAATCCCACCAACTCACAAATTAGAAAACTCCATAGGCTTCTTAAGAGGGTCACTTCTTGGCCTGTGGAGATTACCAACAGACTAAAACCATATAACTCTAGACCCCCCAAAAATACATAAAGAAAATGTGCCATTACATCCCATAGTGGATGGCATTGATTCCCCCACTTACAAACTAGCTAAGCATTTAGCCAAAGCACTCTCACACTATACTGGCAACACACCATCACGCATAAAAAACTCAGCCCACTTCAAAGCCAGTATAGAAAACCTTACACTCCAACAACATAATGACATCGGTCAGTTTTGACGTCTCCTCCTTATTCACGAATGTCCTCCTCAAAGAAACCTTACAGCTAATCCAAGCTAAATTTCCTCCTGATATCTCAGCCCTATTTCAGTTTACAATGAACTCAGGCTATTTCGTTTGGCAGCAAAAATTCTACAAACAGATAGAGGGGACAGCCATGGGTTCACCCCCCACCCCACCCCCCCAGCCAACTTCTTTATGGAGACTTTTGAAGAGAAAGCCTTAAACCCAGCCCCACAAAAACCTACCATATGGCTTCGCTACATTGATGATGTGTTTGCTATTTGGCCACATGGCCCAGATTCACTCCTCTCCTTCCTAACACACTTAAACAACCAACATTCTAGAATCAAGTTCACCCTGGAAAAAGAGAAAAACAATAACCTCCCCTTCCTAGACACATAGACACACTAGTCACCCACCAATCTGATGGAACCTTGGTTTTCTCAGTTTATAGAAAACCTACCCATACAGGCAGATACATTCACCAACAATCCCATCACCCCCCCCCACAACAATATGGAGTTATTAAGAAACTATTCAACAGGGCAAAACTAATCTGTTCAAATGATCAAGCCCTTGCCACTGAACTAAATCACATCCTTGACACTTTCTCAGCCAATGGCTACCCCCCCCTGCCCAAAAAAAAAAGAATCCAAAAAATACTTAAACCAGTTATCCACAATCCACCTCCACCCCCCCCTTCACAAAAAACATTACTCTAAATCCATCACCATTCCCTACATCCAAGGCACCTCAGAAAAAATCAACAAAATCCTAAAAAAACATGACTGGACCACTTGTTACAGACCATATAGAAAATTGGCATCCCTTATCCGCTCCACTAAAGACCAACCACTTCCCCTAGACCTACCTGGTGTATACCAGGTCCCTTGCAGCTGTAAATTGTCCTACTTTGGCCAAACAGGCAGGACAGCAAATATCAGAATCTCAGAACACAAAGATTACATCTGATTTCCAGTACAGCCACTCTGGGCTTGCAGACCATGCTCTGGATACTTGCCACAGAATAATGTGGAAGAAAGCCACAGTAATACACTGCAGCAAGTTCAAATATGAAAGACTATTCATGAAATCAGCCTCAGCCCTTAGGAACATGCCAAACCTCAACAAATTTGGATGCATGAGACTGCACCAAATTTGGGAAACATTTATCAGAACTTCAGCCCAAAGGCCAAGAACTACCAATATAGCCTGCCAGGGGGCACCATCAGGACTTTAAGAAAACGATAGCTTCCTCGCTTTGTTTCTCATTTGCTGTTATGTAGTACTTGCATGCACTTGTCTTGTATTAAGTTCCCAAGAAGATGGCAATGTGACGTTGCCAAAATATCGAAAAGTGTATATTAATGTTTATTTAATTTATATTTCTAGTGTATGCTGTCAATTCCTTAATTATTAGTTATCAATTTTGTTAATAGTGTTTTAGCTGTACACATTTTTTTGAAAAATATTGCTGATGACTTTAAATTCGTCTTTCAGTGCATGTTCACTGGAGCAGATCTTCGGAGCTCTGTTTTTTAGAGTATTAATGACACCTAGTTTTTGTGTTGGGTGGTGGTAGGAGTTTATGTGTATATATTGGCCAGTATGTGTTGGTTTCTGGTATAAAGATTGCCAGAAGGAAGATGTGTGACAAGTGTATCTAGAAGCGGAAATGTTCTGTTTTTCAATCTCAGTTGTGAACTGTTTGTGTTGTTTGTTTTGGTGGCTAAGGAATGTGTCTAGTGACTGGTGGCCATGGGACCAGATCACAATTCATTGGAATCTAAAGCATGTTGCTCAAAATGTTCCATATAGAAGTTAGCAATAGGGAGGGATAATTGTGAGCCCATGGCTGTGCCTTCTTTTTGTAGGTAGAAAGCATTTTGCCATACAAAATAACCAGAATGTAATACATGCGCAAAGAGCGCTGTGATATCTGGAGGGAATTTGTTCTGTAGAAGAAGGATTGTGTCATTGATTGGGACATTCGTAAAGAGGATAGAGATGTCAAAACTGACTAATAAATTATCTTTTTCTAATGTAACGTGTTTGATAATGTTTATAAGGTGTTGTGTGTTTCTGATATAGGAGTGGGAATGACCTACCAACTCCTTGAGTGTTGCTGCTAATTTTTTGGCTAAGAGATAATTCAGGCTATCTATCCCTTCGACTATCGGCCAGAGAGTTGTGTCAAAGATCAGATCCAGGCTACTAGGAAGAACTTAGCCATTACTCAAAACCAGCTACAAAATGAAAAATCGGAACTTTCAAGCTACTTAAACACAGATATCTGGATGATCCTGGAAAATATTACAGACAACACGGCGAACCATATCCTTCAAACAAAGAAAGAAAATCTAATTTCCAAATTTTATAGACTAAAAGATCGACAAAACCAACAGTCATTCAAATTTCTCCATGATGAATGATAACAGCCAACCAGAAGCAAGAAACAACAGGAGCCACCAATCACCTGCAGGTAACGGTAATGTATTGAACCTATCCAACCACGCTTTAAACAAAGATGAACTCTTGGTACTCAAAAAAGGTCTAAATTTTGCAGTAGCACCCAGATTGTTAAAGAAACTGGAATTTATTTATAATATTGAAAAAGCATGAGATTCATCCCAAATAACATAGCAGACAAAATACATTTAGAAACTGCCAACATTTTAAATCATAACAAAACAATAACAAGCAACTTAACAAAACACGAATTAACAGCTGTAAAATCATTCAAATCGAATCCGAACATTGTTATAACTAGAGCCGATAAATATAGTGCCACCGTTATTTTAAACTGAACCACTTACTTAGAAAAAATGAATTTGCTGGTCTTGGACAATAATACATACCAATTCGTTAACTACAACCCAACCAATAGAATAAAAAAAGAAAACAGAGAAACTACAGAAGTCAATTACCACATGGCCTGAAGATATGGTCAAAAAACTATTTCCGCACTACTCTCGTTCCCCAAGAATTTATGGGCTACCCAAAATACACAAAGAAAACACACCACTCCGGCTAATAGTCAAAGGGAATAGATAGCCTGAATTATCGCTTAGCCAAGAAATTAGCGGCAACACTCAAGGAGTTGGTAGGTCATTCCCACTCCTATATCAGAAACACACAACACCTTATAAACATTATCAAACACATTACATTAGAAAAAGACAATTTATTAGTCAGTTTTGATGTATTTGGTTGTAATTCTTCAGCCATCATCAGCAATATCCCACCTTCTGTACTATTCCCTCTATCCTTCCTGAAAATACAATACCCTTTACATTCTATCCCTGTAAGTATATCATTTCTGTCAACGAGGTCTCACTGATGTATAATTGTTGGCTTAGTCGAGCTTACCAGTGTCAAAAATTCTTCTCCCTTATTCCTGATACTTCTTCCATTCATGTATATGCATTTTAACATATTGTTGTATAGCCTCCATAGCTCAGTTGGTATAGACGAAACCCTTTAGTCGGAAAGACCTGGGCACAATTCATGTCCATGATGTGAGGAACCTTTATCTGTTCTCTTTCGACAAATGGTGAGTTAACCGGTCTCATACAGAGGTAGGGTTTTTTTTAACCTGGAAACTTGAGTTTTTCATTCCCCAGAACAGGCAAACCAGCCCCGTGAACACACACATCTACAGATATAGGACACTCTGGGAATAAGGATTGACTCACCTACTCCGTGGAATTTTCAATTTTGAATCGTATCAGGCCACTAGGCCTAATACATCCGTAAGAGGCCACTAGGCCTAATATGTAAAGGAAGAGGAAGAAGAACATACTATTGTAACCACAATTACCCTTGTACGATGTCATTACCAATCCATCTGAATCAGAAACCTGTGAAATTGCATTTGGTATTGCATAATCATTTCTGAAAACTCTCATTTATCACAGGGGAGGGGGGTGCGTGGCCAGACACATGCTTGTTTGTGTCTTACCTATTATCTCTAGTTTCCTTGTTTTTGCAGTTCCAAACTCTTAATAAACAACACTTTCTCCAAACCCCAAAACGATTTAAATGTAGTCTGTCTGGCATATATAAGTCCTTTCTTCCATCAAATTCACTCCATACATCAGTGAACTGCACACTATTCCTCCTGCACAATCTTCTCTTAGACTCATTAACAATCATGACCCCTTCTTCTCAACTCTGTCTGAGGCAGCAGGCTCACAATTTTTACTTCTTGCAACAGCTCTTTCACATCTTCTCTCATTGCATACTTCTTCCCTTTCAAATCATACCTTACCTTTTTCCCTTTTGCAAACTAATAGCATCACTAACATCCTTGATTTTCACACTTACGAAACATGCTTTCATCACTTGCTCATTTAATATACCTCTTATCACAAATCTCCATACAATACCACATCCTTCTTTTGTTCAAGGTTATGCAGTGGTCAGCATTCATTGTATAGAATTTATTAAAGTAATTACTCTAAACTCTCATTTTGGACTAATTACTTTACTTACAATTAAGCAAATAACTCTCAATACTTCAACCTCTATAGTGAGGCCATCATCAGGAAAACCTACATATGGACAGGACACAAGCAACTTAGCATTTAGATTTAGCTTATGCTATAGTAAGTTAAATCTAAATCGTCGTCATCTCCCTATCCAGGTTCTAGGCCAAATGGCCTGTTCCGGACTCAGTCCATCCTCTTCTTGGTTGTCCCCTGTTCTTTGTTCCTCTAGGGTTATATGTTGAAATCTTTTTTGGTAATCTTTCTCTCTCTCTGCATTCTTGCTATATGGTCTAGCCAGTTTTTCCTATATTTAATCATTGAGTCTGTTATGGAATTGATTTTAAGATTTTTAATTATTTCGCTGTTTCTGTTTTTTATCTAATAAGGTGGGTTTTTCTGGGTGGGTTAAATCTAAATACTCTGTTAATTGTGTACACTAGCCTGACCTCTGGTGAAAAAATAAAAAAATAAAACAAATAAATAAATAATATCTTATTTAATGAATTAATTGACATAAATAAAATAATTTTTATATACATAATAAGAATTTTCCCTCCACAAATTCTACATATTGAATACCTTATCGTTATTTGCAGTTTCTCGCACTTTAATGTTTTCCAAATTCACATTTTCTTTCATTCTCATGCCTGCTGTACCCATGAGTCACTTTGGTTCTTGTTTTGTCCTGTGAAAGATGCAACATTAATGCACTATTTCGCTACTTACTGTCACTTCATCAGCCACTTCTTTCACACTCTCCTTCCAAGCATTATCATTTAGTACTTCCGTATTCACCAGACTATTTTTGCTATCTTTCCTTACGTTGTTAGCATTTGTCAATTCATTTTCCCACTTTCTACCCGACGCCCATTTCTTGCACTGGCATATGAAACATTTACGACAAATTATCTCTCCAATCAAACTTTTGTACTACAAACCCATTCACTCTTGGCAATGCATACATAATACATACACTACTTCATACAAGATCAGTCATGCTAAACTCTACTGCATTTTCCTTGTACACATTGGCGCTATGTATTAAAATGCTTTCTAAAACAATAACCCCTTTTTAATTTCACAAACATACACAACTTAACAGTCTAAAATAAGTAGTAACTAAAAATAATTACTAATATCCACTAAAATAAAAGACTTGTCTGTAGAACATGTGCAACACATAGCTTTTGCTTTGCGCTGTGATATCACCACCCTGATAAAACCCAAAGATGATAATCCATCTCAGATTCTAATAAATCTTAGAAATAATTAACAGTGCTTAGCTAAAATGTGAACATGAGTTCTCAAGAGCTAAACCACAAAGTATCTGTGTGAACATTGACAGTTAAAGTTAATTTTTGGATCTATAAATAATTTTTGGCTTATGTCATTATACATATTAAAAGCTTTACAAAATGGATGTACTTCAAAAATGCAGAATATGAATTTGCATAATTTTTCACTAGAAATGACTTGTGCCCTTTGATTAGAAATACTCATCTACAAATTCCATCAATGATATGAGAAATGTTTATAAATACTTTCCAGCTGATTGTTAATTAGCCAGTTTCATACAGCAATAGCTGTCCCGCCTCTGAAATGCTGTTTTTAGAAATTTTTTACTTGGTTCCCATAATGCACAACAATATACAGGTTCAAAAGCATGCTTTGCATTATGGGATATTGATATGGAGTCAATAACCTGTATATACAAGTGGACTAGTCGTGAAGAAACTTCATGTGCAAACTAGAGTTGCAAGAGAATGTAGCAGTAGATTTGAGCTATGCTAAAAAAAGTGTTTTTAATCAGTATATAGTGTGGCTTTTTGTTACAAATTGCACTACATTTTTTTCAGTTTATTACAAGTGTCTTTCAGTAGTGTTGTTATTGGAATTTTGTTGTTCTTTATATTGTGTTTTTCTGCTGGTTTATTCTTACCGAGAGGGTGAGGTCAGATTCAGATGCATTCAGAGGTAGCAGAGAAGAAAAAGATAAGTTTTCGTTATTTTTATTAGTTTTTTGCTTTAATTAACACAACATAAAGTAATTTGCATTTGGGGAAATTGTACTTAAAAACAATTTTTAGTACAATTGTAGTAGTTCTTCGTGCACTGTTTGAATGATGGCAGAAGCTGCAGCTCAGTTTACTAATGGCTTGTCACCAAGTTCTCTTCCATTTAAGGACTACATTGTTATATGGCCAGTAGGAGGAGAAATGATTGTAGAAAAATTACATTGTTGGATAGAAATCGGAATAGAGTGACTGATGCAAAGGACATAGTGGAGTTGTTCAATGAACTTTATTGGAGAAGTAGATTTTAATACTAGAGGGAAAGGTAGACCCAGGAGAATGTGATTCGAACACATTAAGGACTGGACTGGCTTGAATTACCATAAATGTTCCAGAGCAGCAAAAGAAAGAAAACATTCTGTGACATGGTTGCCAGCCATGTCACAGTAACCCAGAGGATTGCTGCAATACTGAGAAGGATGCTGACCTGCAGTGATAAAAGAGTTGTCATTCCATTGTATAAAGCCCTGATCAGACCACACTTGGACTATTGTTCTCAAATTTGGTCCCCAGGATTTGAAGGGGGATAAATTAACTGTGAAAGGGTGCAGAGACAGATGACAAAGATGGTATCAGGACTGTACAATGTTAGTTATGAAGACAGGCTGAGGGAATATTAACTGCAGAGTTTGGTAGATAGAAGAAGGAGAGATGATATGAATGATAAACTGTTGAGAGGCAGTTACAAGGTTGACACTGGGAAGTTCTTTTGCTTGCTCGAACGGGGAAGGAGTGAGGACAAGGTGTCATCCCTGGAAGTTACGATAGGAAGCTGTGAGCAAGAGGGTGAGGAGTGGTTTCTTTGCTTAGAGGGTGGCTGAACCATGGAATGCATTGCTGATGATTTTCGCACGAACAGTCAATGAGTTCAAGGAGTGGTACTTTGTGTTTTCTAGGATGGGCTTACCACGAGTCTTTTAGCTCCATGGAGGCCTGAATCATCATAATAATAACTTTGTTTGCTTACACTTGTAAATGATTGCAGTAAAATATAATTTCTAGTCAAATACAATGTAGAACTCTCTTTCCCTTTCATCAAACAGACAAACCAACCACATATATGAAGATGCAATTAAGTTTAATCTAGGGAAAGGGGGGGGATTGAATTATGAAATTGAGTTATAATAAGTTAATGAAAAGAAAAGGTAAGATAAATCTGTATGTAAATATTAAAGTTTCACTGGATAGAATAGTTGCATGTTTATTTTTATTTTCATATATTTTAGTCCTCACTCAGATATCAAGAGCCAGTTTTAAACCTCCAGCGGGTGCTGTTAACTATGGCTCGCTCTCAACACCCAGAACTATCATCTCGTTTTGATAGTGAAATGGTACAGTGTTGGCTACAGAGTGCTAAATTGGCAAGAAAGTAAGTTATTCATTTAAATTCTTTCAAAGCTTTACTTAAAATCTTTTTTCAGTAACTTTAGCCTTACATATGACAAATGCAATACTAATATATTTGAAGGGAAGAAAAGTTAAAATTTATTTATTGAAAACAGTGGGTCACCCAATTTCTAAATTAAATTTTATAACATTAAATGTTATTACTGTTATTGTGGTGCTTATCTAGTTGATCCAAAGCCTCATCAAGGGTGGGTCCTGTCTATGTCACACTAAATACTTATATCTCCTCTTTGAGTACAATCACTGAAGTGCATTCACAAAAACAAACAGTACCCTCTTTCACACTGACGTAATATGTGCTATGAGAATAATCTGGACCTTACATGCTTCCTAACTACATACACTCTTACTCAACTTCCAGAGAAAACTCTGAATTCTCCATCCACCTTCCATGAGTTAGCCAGTCTCATATGGAAGTGGCAGGGTTTTTCCTTCTGGAAACTGAGGTTTTTCATTTGGCAAAACTGGCAAACTGGAACAGAAAACCACACAATTCACAAACATAATACACAGGCCTTAGTTGCTTTGGTCATAAATCCAAAACAGCCAGCTAACCAACTAACCAACCTTTCATGAGCTGCAATATCTCACTTTACCTATAATGTAAATTCTCCTTATTTAGCATTTAGGAATGTGTGAGCAGAGCTACTCATAGGTGGTGTGTCATTTACACAGAATGGAAGAGGAAAGGTTAACAGAATAAGTGCTTTTTGTTTCCAGGAAAAAGGCCCAGAGGAAGACTAAAATTGTGGTAGATTAACACAGTAAGAAGTGCCTTCTTCTTCTTCGACTGTCATCCCCCCCCCTGGAAGGAGGAGGTTGGCAACTATGTCACAGAACTTTTTTCTTCCTTTTGCTGCTCTGGGATATTTATGATAATTCAAGCCAGTCCAGTCCTTAATGTGTTCAAACCACATTCTCCTAGGTCTATCTCTCCCTCTTTTTCCATCCAGTTTCCCTTCTAACATTAATTTCTGAATGCCTTCTTGTTTAGAAGTGCCTTAGAACAGCACTTCCCAAACTGGGAGCCCTTAGTTTTGTTGAGGGGGGGTCTGTGAAATAATGAAAACAAATTTAAAATGTTTTAAGACTAAGTAGATGTTTTTTTTAATCTTAAAAGAAATGTATTTAATTTTTATTATTTATTATTTCTTTTTTGCCATTTTTTATATTGTAATGGAAAAAAATCACACATTGGTGTTGGTTCACAAATTTTGCTTCCTGTGTATTTCGGAGCTTAATGAATGTTAGTAAATATATGCTTATGAGGGCGACTGTGCTGATAGCACAGATCACATGCATCAGAACCATAAATGTTGGGGATTCCCTTATTTACGTTATTCACTAATTTCATCTTGTTAGTATGTGGAGTGCCGTTATCAGTACGTGGTGCTATTATTTGATCTATTCTATGTTAAAAATTTAACCCTGAGATGGATAAGTGGCTGATTTTTTTTTTTTTTTTTCCAGTGGGGGCCCGTGAAATATTTTAATTTTTCCAAAAGGGGCCTTTACATCCATAAATTTGGAAATCACTGCCTTAGAAGACTGAAATATAGGATCGTACAATATTGGAGTCCTGACAGATAATGGATTGGAGATTAATAGGAAATAATAATAGTATTCTTATTTTGATTTTGATGACCTCACAAATGAAAGGTCACAAGACCTATAACACTAAAGTGTCATATGTATAGCTGCTGTTTTTCTCTTCAGTTTCATTCCACTTGATTTTATTTTTTATTTACCTTATTTTAATACTCATATTTTCACTTCCATACAATAATGTGTGTCTGTACTGTTATGATATTGTATATTTTTTAAATCTGCCTTTTTTTTGTACAAAATTAGGATTTAGATTTCTGTTTAAAAGAAGACAGTTGATGCTGTCACATTATGATTTTCTTGGAGTTGCACTGCTTGGGATTACAGCCAAAAATGAACAATCAACAACTCCTGCCTAACTAATAATTAACACTCTTGCTTTGCTGAGCAGAAATGTGCAAGTCCAGCATATATATAATTGAGAGCTGTTTTTTTTATAATATATGCCATTATATTTAATATTTGAGCTGTATAAAATTGCAGATAAATTCTCCAGTTTCACTAAAATGAACATGTGAAATCATGTATTTTTAGTAAGGGACCTCACTATAATTGGGATCCAGTGTGCCAAAATTCAGCAAGATCTCCTAGGTGCTGAAAAATGCTGCAAATCTTTCTTGCACATGATGGATCTGACATATTGTAGAGTCATGATATATTATGTTACTACATTCAACTCTCTCTATAGTGAACTAGTAAAAGACCAGAGGAAAGGTTTATTACTGGCCAAAATTTATTAGCTAGGATATTTAGACTTTGGCTGGGATCTTTTATAGTTTATTATGATGAGTTCATTATTATGGTTCTGTATATTATAGAGATTTGGCTGTATCCACTTATACTGATTTAAACAGCACCAAGATAAAAAAAAAAGCAATTAATCTATTGAACTTAGCAATATTTCGCTGTTTTCTCCCTAGCATGATCATCGGAGCAAAATTATAACCATGACAAGCATGCAGTGCTCATTGTAAAAACAATTCAAATAGTGACTGAAAAAGACTAATGCCGTAACACAGTGTCTGTATGGAACATTAAGTTAATTTGGAAAAATCAGGCCATTTTCTCCCAGACCTTTTGAATTAATGCAAAAATGCTTGTTAAGGTTGGGGGAGTAATTCATAGCCAGGGCTGATTCTAAAAATAGTTTCTCAGACCCAGTACTTTTTTTCCTGGGAAAAAAGGTGCTGGTACTCACCATGAAGATGTTATTACAGCAACTTCCACACTTTTAACATATCCTCCAATATACTCATCGTCTCTAGATCGCTTCTTGCTTTTGGTATCAACTGCAGAATGACGACCTTGGAGAAGCCATGAGTCCACATATTTGCTAGGGTTGAACTGAGTAAGAGGAGGTCATACTATCCTGATGAACATCAGTGCAGAAGTTGTCCGTACAAGCAGAAAATGATCTAGATGAAGTTACTATAAGATTCATCTGAGGAAAAACCCCTTTCACATTCACTGGAAGATTGTGTCCAAAGTGTGCTTTAGAGGATGTAGTATGTCTGGGACTTTATTTTCTTGACGATATTCACAGAAACCACGAACTGCTTCTCTTTCATTTAAGCGAAATTTGCGTGCTAACTTTTTAATTTCAGCTTCGCCAAATGTCACATGCTTCTGGATTTTCTGGCCAATACTCGGAATCTAAAATCTTAGTACATTCAGGCAAATCAGCATCATTTCCTTTAAGCAGACACTTTCCAACAGCTTCTTTCAGACTCTTATAGAAAGCAGATGAACTTATTGCAGGACTGTGTCTTTCATTTTTGTGAAGCTCAATCCCTTTGAATTTCATGTTCTTCTGACTTTGAAGAGAAATACCGTAATACGGACCAGGATTTTCAATTCTTTCTTCAAAAATTTGAACTGTATTCTTTATCTTCCTGTCTTCTTTGTACAAGTCAATGCTTCTTTCTTGTAATAGACTTAGTTCGCTAAGTTCTTGGACAGCATCACGCATAAGGCCCAAATCAAGAACAAACTCGCATGACTGTATTTTTCTTAAAAGGCCCTGATAAAGAAAGCGATCTGTTTTGCTGCTTCTTCTACTGTCTTCTTTTGCCTCCAGAAAGTGATGGACGAGGGCTTCAAAGTCTTGCCACGCTGCAGAAACAGTGAAAGCTAGATACTACCTAGATACTCTTGCATTAGCCTCCTTACACCATTATGCACACCAAGCAACACATGGCTATAACATCACAAGTTACAGACAATAAATACTCCTGTAAGTAATCTTCAGATAATCCTAAACACTCAAGATGACTAATTAAAAGAGTTTAGAATTCCTCTTGCAGTTGCATCTGATAATTTGATCAAATTTACGAAAAAGACTCACAGGAGCCGAAAGTTCAGGAAAAACTACATGAACAGTAACAATCAATGTTATGTTACTCACAGTTGTCGATTCATCATCAAGTAACGATATTTTGTTCTTGGAGTTCACTATATTGTCTATTAATTTTTTTCTCATTTCATTTGCGATGTGGCTCACAATGTTAATGCAAGCATTTGCAGAATGAAGAATATATCCCATGTCTAGGCCATTAAGTTCCTGTAAATTTATTTCGTCTTCAAAGTTGTTAAATGATTGATTTCTCCTCGCGACTTTGTAAGCGGTTCGAAACACTTTTCCTGTTACGTCTTTATTATGAGACAAAGTATTTAGGAAAACTTTCTCTAATGTTTTGTTTTTTGCTTCAGATTTTATTTTTTGGCATGCTTTGTGCACTGCACTCTCCTTATGATTGTAAATATTTTTTCTTAATGACATTAACTGTTGTTTGCAAGATTCTCCAAAATGACTGATTTTACCATTTGCCCACTCTACTGAAATTTTTGTTCCCATGTGTTTATCGACGGCAAGACTTGCACGTCACTACACACTTTACAGCCCAACATTTTATTCTTGACATACAGCCACTCGTTTCTCTCGCAGAAGTCATTTTTCTGCGAGTGTCCAATATTCGGGCCAATCATTATCAGAATCTGCTTCCTTTTGACCACGTGGATCTTCGGTCTTGGTTTCATGATCCTCTTCACCAAGTGTATTTTTGGTGCTAGTTTTCTGTTTTACAGTATCACAAGTAGATTCCACAATTTCTTCTTCTTCCTTCCTTTTTTTACTCATTGGCATAAAGTAACTACTTATTTTACTCATTTTGAACAATGATTGCACTGATTTAACTTAGATTAATTCAAAACTCACGTGAACACCTGCCTGTTGCAGAGTGAATATAGAACTGATAAACTGATATTGGAAGCAATCGGAAGTGAACACAACTTCCTATTTCGGGTTGCGTACTAACCTATGAAACAGGAAAGCAAGATACCAACTTATGAGTAATCAAAACTGAAAATTAAATTTGTGAACACAGTACCATCTATCGGAATATTTATAATACATTTTGCTGTCAATAAATCGCAAAATGTTTAAAAACTTAAGAAAAAAGGTGCCTGTACTGCATACTGTTGCATACCGCCAGCAAAAAAGGCACTGCCCAGACCTATAGTGATGTAATGCCAGAGTTCTTCCATTTAATCCTGTGTGAGGCATATCCAGAGCATGGTAGGCTAGTCCTGATTTCCCCTACAGATGATCACATATGTAATTTTCGTGTTCTTCACAAAAGGAGTATACTAAGTCAATAGTGCACTCTAAGAAGTTTATTAACACAAGTTATTTAAAAAATACAAAAATCATCACAGTGACATTTATGACTGAATATCCCTGCACCTTGACTTGCTCTCCAGTTAGTATATTTATATTTGTGTGTGTGTGTGTGTGTGTGTATGTGTTCTATGAATGATTTGCATATTTCATGATATGAAGAACCCAAATTTCTGAGCGGTAAAACTGCCACCTCTGTATGCAGCATTTAAAAATAAAATTAGTCGAAAAATCCTTATAACTTATGAATGTTCCTCTCAAATTCCAACAAGAATCTAGATCTTCCAAATGAAAAGGCATGTGCCATATTGGGTGCAATATGGCAGCATATTTCTGATTTCATTCTCCTTTTGCTACATGCCTAACAATTCCCAGAAACCTTTTTGTACATTAGCTGCTGATATACTATGAATATTCTGCAGTCCCTTGCTATGTATTCACAAGTTAAAAGTAGATACCAATTTTTTTTATATGCTGTATAAAGCTGTAAGTTGCTCACTTCTGAGCAGACAAATACATATGTTTTTTCTTCTTTCTAGATCTTCTCTTATCTGGTCTCTCCAAGGTCTTCCTCTTGGTTTCTTCCCCTCAAATTTCATTTCATTTATTCTTCTTAGTGTTCTAAGTTCATTCTCATTAAATGTCCAAACCACTTCAAGTGAGTGTTCATAAGAATCTCTTAAAATTTTTTAGCCATAAATTATTCCTAATATCCACATTTCTTATTCTGTCTTTCCTTATTTTTGCCAACATTGTCCTTAAAACTTTCATTTCCATTGCTTGTATTCATCTCCCTTTTTGTTAGTTTCCATGTTTCTTCTGCATGAGTTAAAAATGAGCAAAAAAAGTAACTTTTGTTAATCAAAAGCTTGCACTTAAGTGGGGTCTCACTATCCCAAAGTAGACTACTTACACTGTTAAAAAAATGTTTAACCTAGTGAAATCCTCCTTATTATCTCCTGGTCTAAACTTCCATCACTAGAAAGTATACTTCCCAGATATTTGAAGTTTTCACTACTCTTCAATCTTGCCCATTGTAACTAATACCATTAATGTTTATATTTCCATTACGATTTTAAACCATGCTATCACTCTTCCTACTATTAATGTGTAATCCACAGTTCTGTGTCACACTATTCCATTTGCTAGTTTCTTCTGTAGTTCTTCTTCTAAATGTGCCCAAATCACTACATCATATGCAAACACTGCCATTTCACCTTTCTAGTCATTAACCACATCTAGGACACTGTTCATCACCACAATGAACAGCAATTGCGATAACACAATTGCTTGTTGCAGCATATATTTACTATGTTGAAATGCCAAAATTGAGGCATAATAATTATACTTATATATTCATTAATAACAAAAAGTCAAAGTATGTAGGTGAAACTTTAGGATTATTATTATTATATTTTTATAAGGAAATAAACTGGTATATTTATTTTACTATTTTTATAGGAGTGGTCATCAACAGAGGGCATATAGTTGTCTTTTAGAAGCTGGAAGTATTAGTTCACCAAAAGTGTTTATGGAGAAGGCCAAATGGCATTGGAATAAGGTACCTGAAGAAATTGCTTGAAACGTGAACATTTTAGTTATTATTATTAATGTATGAGAGTCTTCAGGGAGTCGTATGACTTGGTGTGGGTAGGCCCAGACCATCCACATAATTCCTTTCATAGCTTTCCTTGAACATATTAACTTGCAAAGTACTCACAACACACTCTGACAAATCATTCCACTCATTCACCACTTTACAAGCAAAAAATCTAATCCCGAGGCCTTTACTGTCACACTCTCATCCTATTTCCAGGGATGATTATTATCATTATTATTATTACTTGACACCAACAAGGAGACCAAGGACTCGTAGCAGGAGGGTTCTCTACTCCACAACACTATGTACGTTCCACTGTCTATCTTACTACTAATTCTCCAATTACTCACTATCTCTATTGCTTAATTCTCCAACTATACACAATGGCATTTACTGCCCACCATCACCACTAATAGCCCCCCCCCCCATAAACTGGATGTATTCTCGTGGTTGATTTGTTTTTATGCAGGATGAAAAACCTGAGTTTCTTGGAGAAAAATCCTGCTACCTCCATGTGAGATTTGCTAACTCACCTTCAGTTGAAAAACCCCATATAAAGTTTCCTCTTGTCACAATGAGAATCAAACTTGGGGTCATTTTCTTCTTTCTTTCTTTCTCTCTCTCTTCTTATGCCCCCTCTAGCCAAGTGATGAAAAATTTATTCTGTATCAATCCTATTAGTCTTTTAATAACTCAGATGTTTTTGCCATATACCCTGTTTTCTGCCTGTCAACCAATTTCTGCAACTGGCAAATCTGAATCTATCCTTGTAGGGATTATAAAGTACCTCATGTATTTTGAATGATGATTTATGAAAGGCCAGTTCTAAATTAGAAAAAAAAATTAATTCTTAACTAATTATTATAATAATTTTCTGGAGTTAAAAATTAGTTTACAGACTTTCTGTTAAGCTTGTCTGAATATTATTTTCATAGGAGACCTACTGGTTACCTGCAGCTGTTAGTAAGCTGTTTAAGTTTTTGTCTGTCTTCCATCACATGAAAGGTTTTAGTAAACCTATAATATGTTTGTACTGTGGGTGGACCTAAATATTTTTTTCTATTTCTATCAATTATATATATATATATATATATATATTCTTTTTTTACTTAGTCCAGAAACCCTGCTCTAGTGACCAAACATGGAACATTTTAAGCCACTTCATGCATACATGGCAGGATTCAATCCTGCTAATTGGACAGTGGTTAGTGGATTGACAGGTGTTATATTTAAAAATTCTTGAATTTTTACAAATGAAATAATTTTTAAATATAGTATCTGTTATGGTTCAGAGTCATTTATTATTCATGTACTTTGGAAACTTAAATATATAGTATTCAAATTAAGGGATATTACATCCCATATTGTTTCACAGCCGAAAAAGAAATGCAGAGAGTTTCATGCCGAATATAGAAACTATATAAAATTTGGCGAGTCCAAGTGTAAGCAAATACCTGGATAGTGCAACACATAACCCATTTGGTAGTGCAACACTGCCTTAATTTAAATAATTTTACGTCACCGAATTGAAGCCTTTGGCTCTTCATATGCTTTTAGTAATTTAGTTAAATATATATATATATATATTTTGATATATAGCCAGGAAAAAAAAAGATTATTGTAGAATGACATTGATTGGAGAGAATGGTATAAGAATATCTACTGTGCAGGATATAGTTGAGATATTTAACGAGCAGTTCATAATGGTCTTTCAGCCTTATGAATGTGACATCATGGAAAGTTTAAGAGAAGTAGAGGAGGAAAGACTGATTGTGAGTGAGCAAGAGTTATATGAGGAATTGAGTGAACTGAATGTTAATAAGGATGTAGGATTTAATGATATATCAAACCATGTATTTTGAGGGAATATGCCAGGGAGTTGACATCTTCCTTGGCATATTTGTTTAATATGAATCTTACATTGGTAAAATTCCAAAGAAGTGGAAGGAAAGCAAGACTGTACCACTTCCAAGAGAGGTGACAAACTTGAGCATTGAATTACAAGCCAATCTGTCTCATGTGTTGTGGTTAAAGTGTCGGAAAGGTTATTGAGAACCAGGATCCAGAATTGGGTTGACAACAGCAGTATTATCTTTGATGGAGATCATGGATTTACTAAAGGGAGGTAATGTTTTAGTAAATTACTTACTTCTTACAATAAGGTGAGATGCTGTATTTGACAAAGGAGATGGATACACAGTAGTGTACTTTGATTTTGCAAAGGCTTTTGATAGATTATCACATGATAAGCTGATATATTCAAACTGGAGTGGATGGGGTTGGATACTAGATCAGGATGTTGGATTAAAGGGTGGCTATCTGATAGATATCATCAAGTTGTGTATGGGGAATCAGTATGCCAGACAAGGAAGGTCACTAATGGTGTGCCTCAAGGGTCTGTTTTAGGACCCTTACTGTTTAATCTGTCTGTTAATGATAATGGGAAAATTTGAATGGTGATATTCAGTTGTTTGCAGATGATGCAAAGTTGGGGCAAACTATGAAGAGTAAAGAAGAAGATGTAGCCTTACAAGAAGAATTGAATAGACTTCATGAATGGGCATGAGACTGGGGGATGCCAGTTCAATGTTGCAAAATGTAAGGTTTTAAAATTTGGAAAACAAAGATGGGATGTAGAGTTCATGCTTGGTGGGGATATATTGGTGGAGGATATAAGAGATCTTGAGGTGGTGGTAGGTAAGGATATAAAATTTAGAGGATATATTGCCAGAGTTGTGAAGAGCACACAACAAATTTTAGTGCTGATGCAGTGGACCCTGACTTGTAGAAGTAAGAGAATTCTTGTTCCATTGTACAGTGCTCTGATGAGATGACATAAACTTCTGTGCCCAAATTTGGTCACCCGATTTTCAAAAGGATAAAGAGATACTGAAAAGGGTCCAGACGCAATTGACTAAGGTAGTTTTTGGTCTCTGGAATATTGAGTATAAACAAAGGTTGAGGAGATACAATTTACAGAGTCCAGTTGATAGGAGGAAGAGGGGGGCGATATGATATAGATGTACAAGTTGATAAGGGGTTATTATAGGATTAATGTTGAAAAGATTTTTCATAAAATGGTAGGAGGAGGAAAACAAGATCATCCCTGGTAGCTGTATAAGGAGAGCATAAACAAGGAAGTGAGAAGCAGGTTTTTTTTTGCATGGAGAGTTGTGAATGTATTAACACACAATATGATGAGCTTTGTTCATGACAATGAGTCCTCCTGTGATGTGTCTTTGACTACATGGGGTCTATCATAGGATAACAGGAAAGGAAGATGAGATTTTAATGTTAGTTATGATGCTATTCTTAAATCATTCTACTTAGTAGAATGACCAAAGATTATTCTACCAAACAACACACAAATGAGAATGGCTTCTTGTGTGTTGTTCCATAGGAGAAAAATCAAATCAACACTAGAATGCAACCTGAACTAACAAGCAACATCATTGGTGTATTAGATGGATTATTGGTAAAAAAAAATCAAGAGCATTTAGAATTATCTGTATTCTGGTAGGCATGCCAACAATTGAAGCATTTAGAGATTATAAGATCCATTTAGTGGTATAGGTTATCCGAAGTACAATGTGTTCTATAATAGCTATTAACAGACACTATTAATAGTTTGCTCACACTTGGATAAAGGATTAAATTAAATTTATTATAGTTTAACCAAGTGAAAAATAAACTTTCATCTTTCTCTAAATCCAGAGTAATGTAATAAAAAAGGTGGCACACCTTTTGGCAACTCCTATAGGTAAAGATGACCTCGCCATTGCTTCTGTCTGGTATCTCCACTTCTGGGCCTGGCTCCCACTGAAGAGACCTCAATAAAGGTTGAAACTAGTCTGGGTAGTGGCCCTTCCCTTAATGCATAACATTATACATATCCGCAAGGAGATGTGTTTTGCATTATGGGAGATACTTAGATAGAAGTGATGGTAGCTTGGTCCACCTTTGCTACGAGATGCCTGGTGTTGTACTACCTTACCCCAGTCCTGAAGATATTTTCAGGCACAAACTTTGTTTGCTCACACTTGGATAAAGGATTAAAATAAATTTATTGCATTCAAGTATTCTTTATTATTCTTATGTGATTGACAGGTTTATGATAAGCAATAAAAAAGTTTTCACAAAACATGTAGAATGTAATAAGAAAATGACAAAGTAACTTCATTGCAAGATATAGGTATGCTATTCCATTATGTTTTATCTATAAGTTACCAACTTTTCATGTGTAAAAATAATATTGAAACTCTATATATCTTTTAAATTTATATTTCATTAATATTCTTATTTATTAATTTGTTTTATATAGGGAGAAGGTGAGCAGGCTATTACAACTCTTCAGAAAGGTATTCTGGATCATTTCCCACAAGATATAGCAAAATTGAATAGTGGTTCTCTACAGACTGATAATTTAAGTTTTGCCAAGGTAAATTAATAAGTAGCATCCATTGGTTATCTTTTGTTTGATGTGTATTTACATGATAAAACTAGAATGATAGCTTCAAGGTTTAACATTTACAACTTTGAGAAAAAATTATCACTCAATTTTGATGTTTATTAAAATTACACAATAATAACCTTCACTGTCAGTGAATTAAATAATGCATTAGTAGAGTAACTCTTCAGTCCCGATGATTTTCCTGATATGTACCCTCAAGGGTGTACAAGATACTATGATAGTACAAGTATATACTACATGAAAAGTTTACATTATTACTTACATTACTTTCTTATAGTTCATTTTTAATGATTCAATCATTGATCATCTGTGCATCCCTTATTATTATTTTTTTTTTTTTTTCAAAATTGTTATATCTGTGGGTTAGAAATAAAGTCTTTGATCGACTGTTTTTATTCCTTTGAATCAGCTGTTTTTATTAATATCTTTTATCAGATTCTTGACCACTTACTTGTATACTGCTGATTTAGTGTTTTGACTAATCTTTTCCCTTCCTCCACCCCCCCCATGACATATAAAATTTTTCAACTGGCTCCCCACCATACCATATTTGCTTATTGTACCATTTGTCATTTATACTAAAAATTATATTACACCTAAATAACCAGAGGATTTTGTATAGGTAGGTTCTATACATTCTCCATTGAGTAAACAGTTAATCTTTTCTAGGTTCCTATATGTTTTCATAGTTTTTGACTTTTTATTGCTGATTTTCATACCGGACTTGTTTCATCAATAATTAAATTTCGTTAAAGAGTGCTGAAGTCTTATACTGAATTTATTTTGGTGTATAACATCATCTCCATAAAGAAAGAAGCTGAGTTAAATGTTTCTAAGTGCATCATATGAGGTTTAATGCCACTTTCTTTCATAATATGATTCATACAGATGATGAAAAGAATGGAAGTAGCTTGCATTCTTGCAATTGATTTTACATAAAATCACCTTTCTGTACCTGCCTTCAATTCTAGCATTCGATTTACAACTTAAGTATTTTGTTAATTTTTATGGCTATTTTGCCTTTTTTTTCTTTAGAAATTACCCCTTTTATGGGTACTCCTAAAGAAAAATAGGCAAAATAGTCATATAAATTAATATTTATTTAGAAGAGTAACATGGAAAAAAATTTCCTGAAATAATATCTATCTTAAATATTTTGTATAATGTTCCAATTTACATTGTACAGTTTTTGGGTTTTTAATTGCTTTTTTCTCTTGGCACATTATCACATGCATTTTCCAGATCTACAAAGTTTAAATACATATACTATAAATACATATAATATAAATACATTCCTTTGATTTCTCAACTATCCATCTTAAGGTAAAAATCTGATCCTGAGAATCCCCTATTTTCTCTGCATGAGCTTGTTTTTATCCCAAGTTTCTCTTCGAAAATTTTTCTTACTCTTCTCAAGTAAGTTGGAATATCTTACTTAGAATATCAAGAATTCCTTTGTAATTTCTACATTCAGTTTTATTTTCCTTTTCATAGATGGGTACTGTGAAAATTTTACTCCAAACCTTTCTATCTTCTCTCTATCTACACTTTAGCCAACAAACTGCAGTTTTCAAATTCTACAATGGGAATGGATTTGTGATTGTCTTTATCTGGGAGATGAATTTCATTACCCAGTGTGAGATTGCTGTTTCATTTATTGCAGCCCTGAATTGGCTTGAGAAAGTTCCACATATAGTTATGAAAAAAATAAAGATACAAAAAATTATATACAATAATAAAAATAGAAAAAAATCCATAAGCCATCCATAATACTAATGTACTCTAATCAACTCTCACTATAGCATATTTGTGAGGACTACTGGAACAGTTAGTTTGATATAGCAGATAGTTTTCTATACCAAATTTCTTTTAACATAGCATTTAACAAATCCCCTAAGGTATTTAGGGGATTTGGTCAGGACTCAGTATTTTGTTATAGTGAGGAAGCTTGTTATAAGATATTTGCTATTGAAAGAGCTGATTGTATAAGGTTATAACTTCTATTGGAGGGATCACATTGAAAAAAAAAAGTCATTTGGAATCTGTCCTGACCGGTCCTTTGAATAAAACTTGTATACATCCATAATTGAGTATTCCTGCCAAATATTATCTGTTCTAGTTGCCTTTCCACATTTAAAGTTTCTAGTGACTTTTCTACCTCAAGATATGTATTATTGCATTCTCCTTGAATAATGTAATGCACATTTTCTGCTACTGTTTTGTCACTCATGTAACACTTTTCATAGTAATTACTCCAGACATCTAGAATTTCTTTATGTTTAGTTTTTATGTCACCTTTTTCATCTCTTATTATTTTAATTGTACTCTTTTCTCCATTTTTCAGCTTTCTCAATAGCCTCTAAAACATTTTGCCATCTTTATAATATTTAACTTCTTTCTTCATCCCAGTCTTCCTGTGACTTAGCTGTCTTACTTTTTTTTTTTTTTCTCTGTATTCTTTCAGGAAATCTTCTGACATACTTGTCAAGAATTTTTAGTATTTCTTGTTTTCCTGGACTGCCTCTTGAAATCCTTGATCCCCCAATGAAGTTGGGATGTTTGTCTGTACTTGCAAACACCTTCACCATATACCTCCCTGGCTGAACAGTCAATATTTTCAAGTTTGCCACTGAGATCCCAAGATTTGCTTTTTGTTTTCAAACTCTTTCATTTCTTTTCCATTAATATCTGTATATGTATCTTTATATATAATATCTGTATATTTGAGTCTAGTGTAAAAAACTTTCTACAACTGTTTGGTCTGGGTAGTGGATCTTCTCATAATGCATAGCATTATACACATCTGAAAGGATGTGTGCTTTGAATTGTGCAATATAAGGCAATCAATGTGAAGTCATTAACCTCTATACACAAGTATCCTAGTCATAAAGATTGGGCTGCATGGTGATTCACTGTTTGCATCCACTTGGATAAAAGAATAAACAATAATATAATTTCTTGGCAAGTTTCAATTTAACTGTTAACAAAGTGAAAACTTTTGAGAACTATCTCTGATTCAGAAAATTTTAATAACAAGTTGGCACACCTTTCACTAGTTGCATATGGGAAATGCATGACTTCTGCTTTACTTCAAACTTAGTATCTCTTCTGGGTCTGGCTCCTGTTGATGAGACCTCAATAAAGGTTGAAACTGGTCTGGTTTTGAACATTGTCTGAAACAATGTATGTTTTGCATTATGGAATACCAAGGCAATTAATATGAAGTCATTAATCTCTGTATACAAGTACCTAGTTATGAAGATTCTTTACATGCAAACTTTGTATGCACTTGAATAAAAGAATAAACAAGAATGTAATTTCTTGGTAAGTTTATTTTAACTTGAGACTACAATTCACATATGAAAATTGATCAAGTTTGGTTCTTTTCAAAACTTTTATATACATTTTTATTTTTGATATGAGATTCATTTTTATCCTGACTTAAACTAAATTATGATTATTTCTTATTTCATAACCCCTTTATACTCATGTGTCCTGAACCAGCATAATGATATCACTTTTAACAATCACATAGTATATCTTTATATTTTGTGTATGTGTGTGTGTGTGTGTGTTTTCTCCATGTGAATTTATGCACCTCTTTATGCTAGAACACAATGTTTGCAAATGCTAGTCCATTTTGAACAGAAATATATCAAAATTAATAGATTGTACACTTTATTCGTCCAACACATTAGTTAACTGAAAACAATGTTGTTATATTTCATATGAAAGTCTCAGGTAATGTGTAATTTTGTAATGTTTTATTAAAATAACTTTAAGGCAGTACATTTAACAACACATTCTGGTGAATACTGTCTTGAATGAATGCATATTTATTATTCTATTTTTTTCTTTTTCTTTTTAGTCCTATAACATCAAAGAGAATTAGTAATACATAAACGCAGCTTGATTGTGATCACTCTGCCTTTGATGAATAGCTGCTTAACTATCAGCTACATATCTCATTTGAGCATATAACAAGGCCCATATAATGGGATTTATCACTATTATTTTGCTGATGTGTAGAATTTTGTTGAAAGTTGATGCATTTATTTACCACCTCTTGTGGGTATTCATTTTATTATTATTATTATTATTATTGTGGGCAACTCCAAGGAATCCTTAGACTCATCGAGGGAGGCCCTAAACATCATGTCCAGAACAACTATTCAGCATTCATATCACCCTTCTTCCACCTATCAACCAATTTCTGCAACCCACAGATCTTCAGCCTGTTCTCATAAGGTTCATTCTATGGACCAGCTGTCATCTAGGTCACTTGCCCCTGGGTCCTCTCTACCTCCTCCCCATCAAGAAGAAACCCTGGTGCCCAGATCTGGGCACAATAGTCAAGATGGGATCTTATCAAGGCTCGATAAAGAGGAACAATAACTTGCTTGTCTCTGCTCGTCAAAGTATTCTTCAGCAACCAAGTGATCTGATGAGCTGATTTAGCCACTTTTGCAATGTGCCCCCTAAACTTCAACTCCCTGTCCACCAACACTCCCAAATCCCTGGCCTCATCAAATGCATTTATTTACTCACCTCTGGACATGTCCATGGAATGGAAAAGTTGGGAGAAACTTGTGTAGTCGCTCTTGACATTTCCAAAACACTTGGGTTGGTCTTGCATAGAGGCCTTCTTATCAGGCTACTCACTTGTGATGTCTTTTCCTTGTCTTATGATTAGGTACCCCAGGGCTCTATTCTTTCACCTCTTCTTCCTGTACATCAATGACCTTCTTTCATTAATATCAAATCCTCACCATAGTTTTGCTTATGACAGTAGACTTTATATTGAGAAACTTGTAGTACTCAAAATGATTCAAACTTCAAATCTTCCATTACAATGTGTTAAACATATCTCCTCACCATTCTCCTCCCATGAAGGATAAGATAATCTACTGAATTTCAATGTTACCAAAACTTAATCTTTCTTATTTCTCTGACCAGAGATCTTACTTCATTCCCTCTGCTTTTAATAATATTCAGATCTCCTCTCAGTGTTTGGTCAAGATGAAATTTTCTCTTCTTGGATTAATTTTGACATCTGTCCTATCATCACATGCATAGCCTTGCCAGTCTCCAAAAAACGTTACTGTCATCTTTCATTCAAATCACTACTTTTCACCTGCATTATCCTTACCTAACTGTTTATAAATACTAAATTTAGCCATCCTTAGAATATTCTTTTCATATTTGAAGTAGTGTGTCAAAAAAACTATCCCAAGAGTGATGCTGCCCAGAAGAGGACACTCTACTTAACAGATGACTCCCCTCACAAAGTCTTCATCTTTTGTTCCATCTACCTCTATTCTTTATGACAGTCTTTCTCATATAAGCTTCTTCAACCTCAGCTCTTCAAGAAACACTTCAATAGATTACCTCCTAATCATTTGCTCACACATAGTATGATTATGTTATAGGTCTTGTGACCTCTCAGTTGTAGAGTTCACACAGCTTTAAAAAATGTCATTTATTTCCATTTCCATTTTCTAGAACCTTTTATCCATGATTATCCTCATGGTGGAACTGCAGATGTTCCTGTTGAGCAAATACCAAGTGTTAACTTGCAGTTAACTCTTGGTATTTGGTATCTCTCTCTCTCTCTCTCTCTCTCTCTCTCACACACACACACAGTTGACAAATATAATTCATATTGTTCACAGCCTTAGATCTTGCTGTAATAGTTAAATAACCACAACCATTTAAATGTGACTAAGTCCAAAGAGAATGAACCAGGTCTATTTAGCCAAAGGATACATGTCACTGACCATGCTACAAAAGTGCTTGATAGCATGTTGTTAAAAATGTCGTTGAAAAAAAATTAAATATTTGGATGTGTTACGTATTCTTGATAAACATTTGAACTATGAATATCCATCTATAAAAACTATTTATAAACTGGTTTTTGATGTAACCATCATAACACAAAATCCTTCAGTGTAGAAGGAAGCCCCCTCCCCCCCAACAGCATAAAAGATGTGTCTAAAGCTCTGATATATTCTTGCCAGAGGATAACAAATTGTAGTTATTCCAGCAGAACTGGCTCCTAGTTCTAGTGATACACATATCATTAAACTGGCTTACTTATTGGAATACATATTGGAAGTGGACATTTATGTTTGTGAGTGACTTATTCATCTCACTTCACTGCTTGTGGTGCCAGTATCATTTAAAAATGGCTGGCTAGCATATATGCGACACCTTTCTAGGTGAGTTGTGAGTGGTTTATGCAGTTTAAAGCTCAGGCTTGTTTGTATAATATAAAAGTGCCTGGTGAATTGCCTAGTGTCATTGAAAAAAAAAAAAACAAAGCAGCAATTGAATTTACAAAAACGTGTCAAAATTTTGTAACATTAAGTTATAGTGCTTTATCAAGCATTTAGAGTTGATAAAATGAGACTTATTCTTTAATGAGAAACACATGATAAGCTTAATAAGTTAATGTTGATGGATCAGCATTATGGATGTTGAATTTCCATGGTGAATGGAATGGTTGGTGGATAAATTTAAGTTGATGGATCATTTTGGAAAACTTTGTCTGAAAGGACTTATATGTTAAAAAAAAGTCAAGTTTTAAAGCTGGTCAAGAGAATTCATCTGCTGCTGCTGATAACACCAATGATCTCATAATTAAGTGAATTGTGTGAGAGAGAATCATCTGAAATGACATTGCTCCATTTTGTTTTACTCCCCTTTTCATGTGATGAAGGATATTTTGGAGAGGGTCCAGAGAAGGTTGACTAAGGCAGTGTTGGGTATAAGAACAAATTGAGGAAATCCTATTCACAGAGTTATGTGAATAGCAGGAGAAATGATATGTTTGAGACATATAAATGTGTAAGAAATTATTAGTTAAATGCGGAAGATATTTTTTATAGAATGGAGAAAGATGGATAGAAGGAGAGCATCTCTAGAAGATGTATAAAGGAGGGTGTGAGCAGGGGAGTGAAGAGTAAGAGTAGGTTCTTTGCATGGACAATGGTTGGTGAATGGAATTTATTGCCTGAGAAATAGTGAATGAGTTTAAGATACTGTTTGATTAGTTTTGTGTAGGATAATGTCCACTTCTTGCAATAAATCTTTGGATTCCATAATAATAAAAATAAAAAAGAAATACTATGATTATTTTTGATTTCTGATGCCAGCTGTTTTCATATTGATAATTTCTTGGAGCTATAGCCAAGTGTTGCAGAGCTGCCAAAAAATTATCCATCTATCTTCCGAAATGTTGTAAAAAAAGAAGTATTACAGGTATGTAGGAGTTGATCTTAAAATAACAGTTTCCCAAATTTTTGACAAATTACTGCATCCATACTGGTTCAGTTTATGGGAATTCTTCATAGCCTGGCTGACTCTAAAAGTAATCTTTCTGATCTGTAATGATTTCTATGTAGCACATTGGTTTTCTTCTATCTAATCTTGTATGAAAGGGTGGCTAAAGCTTGGTCTGCGAATCCAGACTTGCCATAATAATAGTAGCAAATGTATTTTTTATGTTCTTCAAAGCAGATGTTAACAGATCTTCCTGTCTGTCTCATAGTAGTTGACAGGTAACTTTATACACTGCAGGATTTACTATGGAATAGAGTTTATCCTTAGAAGAGTGGATCAGAGTTGCTTAAACATTATCAGATCTTATATTTGTGATCTAATGCACTTTTTATTGCATTGATCCACCTAGATCTTGACCTTCCTCTTTTCTAGCCTAGCAAAGAACACTTGTTTTGCTATCTCTCCACTCCCATTCTGTTTAAGTGACTATACCACCTGAGATTAGCTCTGCTAACAATGTCAAGTTCTTTCCTAATATCCTCATTTTTCACATGATACAGCCATCAATGCCATTTGTTCACTCCCCTAAACTTTCTCAGAACTCTCTTAAACTTTCTCGTATCTGTGGTGGTCTCCAGTTTTTGGTCAAGTGTTTTATTTCTATCCCAGACCTCAAATCCATAAACTAAAACTGGTTTGAACACTCTTGTATATAGCTAATATAGTGTTTTGATTTTCTCTCTTATTCCATGTAAATTTATTCAACTGACTTCCTATCATACCACCTTTGCTAATCCTATTGTCTATTTTCATATTTAATTTGCCATCTTCATTAAAAATTGTGCCTAAATAGCTGAAATGTTTTACTTGTTCTATATTATAGGTTCTCCATTCAGGATGCAGTTCATATTTTCCACCTATTTTCATTGTCTTTGTCTTTTTAATGCTTTTTTCATACCAAATTTATTACAGCAGTTATTCAAGTTGGTCAGGAAATACAGCAGACTTTTCCTGGATTTATTTAGAGGTATAACATTATCTGTATAAAGTAAAGAGCTGAGATTAACATCTCCAATTTTGATATCAGGCTTAATTCTGCTTTCCTTCATAATGTGATTCATATAGATAATGAATAACACATACCTGACTTAACATCAAACCATCTTCCTGTAGCTCCTTCAATTCTAACTGCTGATTTACAACTTGAATAGAAACTATGTATTGAGTGATGTAATGTCTCATTTTCACCGTATAACTGTAGCATTTTGAAGAGCTTTCCTCTTGGCAGCTTGTCATATGCCTTTTCCAGATATACAAAACTTAAATGCAGCTCCTTGTTATATTCTCATGATTTCTGAACTATTTGTTTTAAAGTAAAAAAAAAAAAATTGATTCTAACACCCTGTGTTTGGCCTGAACCCAGCTTGTTCTTCTCCACACTTCTCATCTACAGTTTTTCTTAGCCATTTCTCAAGAATACTTGCATAAATCTGACCAGGAGGTAAGATTTATGCAAGAGGGGTGCTTAAGGGTCAAACTGTATAACTGAGAGGAGACCTCCACATAGCCTTCAAAGGAATGCAGAGAACTGACAAGGACTTCTGACCTAATGTCCAATCCTCACCTTCTCGTAGTGCACCCTGTTGGGTATCTACCTGGATACTGAATGAATGAGGATAGGCTGGCAATTTGGGATTTAGCCGGCCAAATTGTATTCTTATTGGCTTAAATCAATATACAAAATGATGGTACAACATGACAAAATTTCATGCCAGCTGGGGCATCGCCCAGTTAAACAAGGCCCCTGTTGCTTTCGCCAGGGAACCAGGGCAAACAGCAAAAAGTCAGCTAGTGGAACAAATCTGAAAGCACACACCCCAACTCAACATCACCAGAGTTAAAGATCGGTACTATCAATATAAGAAGCCTGAATGGCAAAGAAATGGAGCTAGCTGAGGAATTAGATAAGTACCAAATCGACATAATAGGGGTGACGGAAACAAAAAAGACAAAAACTGGTGAGATCTTTCTGAGCAATAAATACAAAATGTTATATTCAGGCAATGACAATCAAGTAAAAGAAGGAGTAGCCATAGTATTCAACACAAAATACGAGGCTCATCGTCTTGAATGGCAGGCAGTGTCAAGTAGAGTGATGTAGGCAAATATCAGAATGGGGAATTGGACAATGAGACTTATTTGTGCCTATGGTGCCAGAGAAGGCTCTACTAAGATATAAGTGGAGGAATCTTTTGAGGCTTTAGAGAAAACAGCTGACACAATGAAAAAGGAAAAGTTGGTCCTTGTTGAGGATCTAAATAGCAGAATAGGAAATGATTGTCAGCCATGTAAAAATATTTTGGGAAAATTTGGAGAAAAGAGCAAAGCTAATAATAATGGCAAATACCTGTTGGATTTCTGCCCAGGACATGGACTGGTTATTACTAACACCATGTTCCAACATAAAAATGTGCACAAATTCACATGGAGAGAAGAGGCAAGGAAGAAGAAAAGTCTCATTTACTATGTTATTGTTGATAGTGATGTTTTCTCCCTGGTGCAGGACAATAGAGTGTACAGAGGATTTGAAATTGGAAGTGATCACTATTTAGTCTTGAGCAGGATAAAATTGAATTTCATATTGAAAAGAATAACATGTAAGAAAGTTTTGAAGCAAATAAAAGTTGAGCAGCTCTCAGATATTAACTGTAGACTAAAATACACAAAGATTATTGAAGAAAAAACGAAAGAGTTTGAGAACAGGAACCAAACCTTGGAGATTCAGTGGCAAGCATTGAAGAAAACTCTGATTGATTCAGCCAGAGAGGCTGAATTTTCTGCAAGGACAGAAAAATCAGAACTCCATGGGGGACACAGGAAGTTAAAGAGGCAGTGAAGGAAAAGAAGAAAGCATATCAAAGGTTCCTGGCAAATAAGTCAGCTTGTGCTCTTAGAGAATATAGAGGCAAATGCAAGAATGCTAAGCGCTGTGTAAAACTAGCTAAACAAAAGTCATGGGAGGACTTTTGCAAGAATATAGAAAATAAATATCAAGAAGGGGGCAAAATATTCTGGAGATTGTTGAAGAAGCTTAGGAATGGAGGAAAGAGTCTGTAAAAGGAATTAGAGATTTAAAGGTAACATGAAAACGGGAGAATAGATATCCTTGAAGTATGGAGTAATTATTTCGAAAAATTGCTAAATGAAACAAGCACTGATAGCACAGTGGTAAAAAACACTCAACAAGCACACAGTCGGGAATACATATCCATACTTGAAGTAGAAAAAGCCATCAAAGGCTTGAAATGTGGAAAGGAAATTCGACCAGAAATGCTGAAGTATGGTGGTATAAAAGTCTTACAGTGCCTACACTGCATAGTTCAAAAGGCCTGGATAGAGGGACAAATTCCTGATGATTGGAGTAGAACTCTCATAGTACCCATATATAAAAAGGGAAATAAAACTGAATGTGAGAATTACAGAGGTATTTCTCTACTGAGTGTTCCTGACAAGAGTTATGTAAGTATACTTGAGAAACGGTTGAGAAGAATTGTTGAAGAAAAGCTTGGTGAAGAACAAGCTGGAGTCAGGCCAAATAGAGGCTGTCAGGATCAGATCTTCACTTTACAACAAATAGTTGAGAAATCATGGGAATATAACAAAGATCTGTATTTCGATCTGGAAAAGGCATATGACAAGGTGCCAAGAGAGAAGCTATTCAAAACGCTACAGTTATATGTGTCAATGGGGCATTATATCAAGCAATACTTAGTCTATATTTGAGTTGTAAGTCAGCAGTTAGAATTGAAGGAAGTACAGGAAGATGGCTTAATGTTAAATCTGGTGTGAGACAAGGATGTACATTATCCCCCTCTGTTATTCATTATCTATATGGATCACATTATGAAGGAAAGTGGTATTAAACATGATATCAGAATTGGAGATGTTAATGTCAGCTCTTTGCTTTATGCGGATGATGTTATACTTCTAAATAAATCCGCTACAAGTTTGCAAGATTCCCTGAGTAAATTGAATAACTGTTGTAATAGATATGGTATGAAGGTCAGTAATAAAAAGACAAAGACAATGAAAGTAGGTAGAATCATTGAAAATGTCAACTGCATTGTGAATGGAGAACCTGTGGAACAAGTAAAACATTTCAACTACTTAGGCTCGATTTTTAGTGAAGATGGTAAATTAAATATGGAAATAGACAACAGAATCAACTAACGCTGGTATAGGAAGTCAATTGAATAAATTCAAATTCATATGGAATAAGCGAGAAATTAGTCGGGAAAACTAAATTAGCTGTATACAAGACAGTGTTCAAACCAGTTTTAACTAATGGATCTGAGAGCTGGGTCAGAAGTAAACCATTTGACCAAAGACTAGAGACTTCAGATATGAGAGTCTTGAGAATGATTAGGGGCACGAACAGATGGCATCAGTTGCAATATCATATTAAAAATGAGGATATTAGGAAAGAACTTGACATTGTCAGCATCCAGGAATGTGTTAGCAGAGCTAATCTCAAGTGGTATGGTCACTTAAACAGAATGGGCAAGGAAAGATTAGCAAAACAAGTATTCTGTGCCAGGTTAGCTGGAAAAAGACCCAGAGGAAGACCAAGATATAGGTGGATTGATACAGTAAAAAGTGCCTTAGACGATAGAAATATAAGATCTAATAATTTTGGAGTCTTGACAAGTAACAGACTGATTTGCAGGTAAATTGTAGATAGGAAATTAGTAATGATGTAAATTTTTCATGTAGTACACCCCTTGAGAGTACATGGCAGGAATTCAATGAAGTTGATCTTATCAGGAACATTCAGTAGGAAATTCCTCTGTAATTCTCACATTCAGCTTTATTCCCTTTTTTATAGATGGGTACTATGAGTGCTCTATTCCAGTCATCTGTAATTCAACCATCTGGCCAGGCCTTCTGAATTATGCAAAACTGTAAAACTTTTATACCTTTATATTTTAGAATTTCTGATCGAATCTCATCTACTCCAACTGGCTTTCAACATTTCAGGTTTGTGATAGCTTTATTTTACTTCAAGTACAGATATACGTGGGCTGTTCAATAAGTAATAAGACTAATTTTATTGTGGCAAAACCACTCATCACAATATTAATTTCTGTGAAATAAAGAAATGTTGCTGTATGTATTAACAAAAAAGGTTGATAGATGGCGTATACGGACTGATGTGCCAGAGTGTCACGTGACTAAACGCAAGTGCTAATCACCGCACCTACGAGGTGCGACCAGTCTTCGAAATGGAAGCGTCACTGGAACAGCGTTATGCGATTAAATTTTGGGTGCGTTTGCAAAAATCGGCATCGGACACTACGCAAAGCTTTCCATGATGAAGCAATGTCGAGGGCAATTGTTTTTTGCTGGCATAACACTTTTAAGGAAGGAAGGCAAAATGTGGAAGATCTTGAATGTAAGGGAAGACCTTCAACGTCCATCACAGAGACAATGATCAACACAGCAGCGATTATCATCAAGCACGTCAAAGGGAAGTGTCCATTGCTGAAGAATGGCTTCTTATTGCACCACGATAATGCAAGGCCACATATTGCTGGTTGTGTAGTGGACGTTTTGCAGAAGAACAACACAGATATCCTACCACACCCTCCATACAGTCCTGATCTCGCACCATGCGATTTCTGGCTGTTTCCTCAGCTCAACAAACCACTAAGAGGCTGCCATTTCGAAAGCATCAAAGCATGTGTAAAAGCTGCAGAGGTGGTTTTGGAAGAACTCTCAAAAAACGGACTCTCACATGTGTTTAAGAAATGGACGCAATGTTGGGACAAATGCATCGCGTCTCACAGTAGTTACTTCGAAAAAGACCATGTAAATGATGACGATTAAAGGTAATCTGTTTTCTGTATAAATATAGTCTTATTACGTATTGAACAGCCTACGTATATTCCATGCTGTCATTGCTTGTTTCATTTAGCAGTATTTCCAAGTAATTACTCCATATATCTCAGTTTTCATGTCTCCTTTATCATCTCTAATTCCTTTTACAGTACTCTTTCCTCTATTTCTGAGCTTTTTTAATAGCCTCCAGAATCTTTTACCACCCTCCTGATATTTATTTTCAGTGTTCTTACCAATCTTCCTGTGACTTTTTTTTTTAGCTAATTTACACAATGCTTTGGTTTCTTACATTTTTCTTTGTATTCCCTAAGAGCACAAGATGACTTACTTGCTAGGAACTTTCGACATGCTTCCTTCTTTTCCTTGACTACCTCTTTAACTTTCTGAATCCACCATGGAGTTCTAATTTTTCTATCCTTACAGATTACCTCACCACATGGCTCTCTGGCTAATCAATCAAAGTTTTCAAACTGTTTCAGTTTTTCTTGAATAATGTTTGTGTATTTGACTACAGTTCACATCTGATGGGTGTTCAACTTTGATTCATTTCAAAACTTCTTTACAAACCCTTCCTATTTCAAATCCTCTGTATAGACTTGTGTTCTGAACCAGTAGGAAAATATCACTGTTAACTATAACATAGTCAATGAGACTTTTCTTATTCCTTGCATCTTCTCTCCATGTGAATTTGTGCATATTTTTATGTTGGAACATAGTGTTAGCAATAACTAATCCATGTCCTGAGCAGAATTCTGGCAAGTACTTACCATTATTATTAACTTTGCTCTTTTCTCTAAATTTTCCCAAAACATTCTTATATATCTGGTAATCATTTCCTACTTTGCTGTTTAGATCTCCAATAAGGACCAACTTTTCCTTTTTTGTTGTGTCAGTTGCCTTCTCTAATGCCTCCAAAAATTCCTCCATTTCTTCCTTGGTAGAACCTTCTTTGGGACCATAAGCACAAATAAGTCTCATTGTCTAGTTCCTCATTCTGATATTAACCCAAATCACTCTACTTGATGTTGCTTACCATTTAAGAAGATCCTCATATTTAGTGCTGAATACTATGGCTACTCCTTCTTTTCCCTGATTTTTATTACTAGAATATAACATTTTGTATTTGTTGATTGGAAAGAATGAGCAGAACTATATACATATTGAAACCATTCGTATTTAACCAAACAGATTCAACTATCAAACCTTCAGGAATCAATCTACTGCGAGACTTCTGGAGCCAGATAAACTGATTTAGGATCAGACAAGGCCACTGTGCCCATTTATTAAATGGCTCCAGAGGTCTTGTAGTAAATTGATTCCTGAAGGTTTGATATTTGAATATGCAATCAGGTACTTCTTTGTAGTTTTAGTTTGTTCCAATGTTTCCTCCACCAGTCCTGGGACTATTGCCTGATACTTCCACTGAGGTAAAGTGGTGAGTTGGAAGTGGAGAGATATCTTGATTTTTAAGAAGGTATGTGTTATTTCTGATTTTCTTTATTTCTTTGATGGTAGCTTCTTCTCTTCCGAAGCATGGAGAAGTGATGTGGAAAACAACAGTTAGCCATGGGAGAGGAGTAGATCTTAAGGTACCAGAGATGGCTGTCATTGTTATGTTAAGCTGTGTGTCCACGAGAGTTGTGTGGTGATTTTAACTCCAAACTAGTAAACGATACTCTGTAACAGGGAAGACCAAAGTGAGGGATGCTATTCTAAGAGTCGAGGCATTACAACCCCAAATTGTGCCTGTCAGCTTGTTTATGATCTTGTTCCTGGTAGATATCTTTATCTTAGTTTTTTCCAAATGTTTTCAGTTAGTTAGATTATGGTTGAGGGTGACACCAAGGTAACAAGAGTTCCTTTCATGGATTAGAGTCCTGTTGCAGTTTATTTTTAGTTTTCTATGAGCCTCGTGGTTATTTAGGTGGAAAATAGAAACAATAGTTTATCTGGAATTATGAGATAATCTCCAGCTTTCAAAATAATGTTATAGTGAACTCAGATCTTTGTTCAGTGTTTTCTTAAGGCCTGAAAGGTACTGTTTTGAGTGATGATAGCTATGTCATCAGCATAGATAAACTTTCAACAAACTTTTTTGGAGGGATATCGCTTGTGTGCAGGTTGAGTAAAGCTGGGGTGAAGATAGATCCTTGTGGCAATCCATCCTGCAGGATAAATGCTTTACTTTTTTGTGAATTCAGATGAACCTTTATTTTCCTATTGGACAGCATTTTTTCTAGTAATTTTAAAGTATTTTGGCTACTTTATACAATAACCCTTTCTTCTATATGGTGTTATAAGCTAATATTAGGTCTATGAAGGCAGTACCTGTTATTTTTAAACCCTTTTGATATCCATCTTCTATGTTGGTTGCAAGAGCTAGGACTTGGTTGCAGCATCTTCTACTAGGTCTAAACCTAGTGTGTTCACTGGTTATGATGGCTTCTATTATCGGAGAAATCATAGAGAGGATAATCCTTTCAAAAGGTTTGTAAGGATTGCAGAATTATACTATAGTGTAAATTATTAGGGTCATCAGTTGACTTAATGGGTAAATGAGGTGTAAGGTTATTATCTTTGATTTGTGCCAAAGTTTTGGGAGCCATTCATCATATATTATTGAGGAGAAGACATTAGATAGCAGGATTTGGCTTTTGGGCCAAGGTGAATAAGAAAGTTTGGAAGGATGCCATCAGCGCCAGGAGCTTTACCTGTTTTAGTTAGTTTGAATGCTGCATTAATTTCATCTAAGGTTACTGGAATGAAGTTTGCTGTAGATGTAGGACATGATAAGAAAAAAAATTTTTTTTTATAAAATCAGTGGATCTCTTTTTTTAGTATCTATTGGGAATTTTGAGGTAAGATTTTTGCAGTACTGTTAGGGTTTACTTTTCCTTTGGTTTTGTTTGAAGTGTGCAGGTGCCTCCCAGTCTGGGGAGCAGTAACCAAGCCTTGCGACTTGATCTGGTAAAGTTGACATTGTTCATTTCTTCATGCCAGCATGCTTCTATATTTGATAACAATTGTTGTAATTAGTGACAACTGGAATGGCAATTCATTAATGAAAAACGCTCCCCTCCCTCAGACTCTGTGCTGCACTCATGCAAGAAAAACAGATTTATTGTAACATTAAACCTTGTAGCTAACTAAACACATTTGTCCTAACATCTGCTTTCAAATTTTGAGTTCCAAAAATACGTGTAACAGCTGTTTATATACTAAAGTTATTAGGTTCAGAAAGCATACAATTTATATAAGCAAAAAGATGTGTGTGAGAATATATGTATAACTTGAAATCAGTTCAAATTACATTTGAGATATTCAGTTTCATCAAGACCCTTCACATAAGTTGCAACAAACATGTTGTATAAGCTTTGTGAAAATGCAACTCCCTGATGTGGAAGCTGCATACATATGTTAAAGCTTAGTTTCTGCTGGCAGTTTACACATGCAAACACTACCCAGTGTCAATATGTTAATTTTGCCATCCATACTGGTTACTTCTCTTAGAAGAATACCTTATATAAATAGATAGAAGGTACATCCATGAGTTCTCTCTCTCTTTCTCTCCTTTCTGGCCAATTTTTATATAGAGCATTTTGAAAAACAGGCTCTTGATACTGCCATTCTTAAATCTTCTGTTTGGCCTGGTGATGATGTGTTCTCTATTGGCTCAGAGAACACATCATCAAGTTGAGAAGTTGAGACTCTTTCCTCCTCCACCTTAACAGCAGCATCCAAGAATCCAGTTCACTCTAGAAAAAGAAAATATCTGTAGCTTACCTTTTCTACTCTAATCACACATCTGCCCAGTGGTGCCCATTCTTTCTCACTCTACAGAAAAGCTACTCACACAGAATACAAACTTTTTTTAGCATATCCCTCTTGACAATATGGTGTCATCAAAACCCTTGCTGGCATAGCTTCCAACCTGTGTTCTACCCAGGCTTCCCATTCAGCTGACCTCTTCTTTATTCACCTGCCCTTTCTGTCCAGTGGTAATGTCAAAAAGATCAACTGGTTAGCTATTCCTTTCATCTCCTCAGATCCCTCTTAGCATAGACTAGAGTAATACTATTACTGTTCCCTATATCCAGGTTACCACAGAAAATAGCCAGAACTTTAAAAGAAATATCTACACTGCTTTCACACCTCATTTGAAGGTGGCCTTACTTCTGAGCCCCCCCCCATGGATTTTCTTCCTCCTCTCTCTGTTTCAGGTGCTTACAGGGTTCCTTTGTTCTTGCAACTTATTATATTATGGTCAAACTAGGAGGATCTGTTGACATCCACTTGGTGAACACAAGAAATACATCCACTGCCACCACTATGGTGTCAGTTAAGTCTAGCTGACCATGCCTTGGATAATTTGCACACAATCAGATGGAAAAAACTGCTATGCTTTATCATAGTAGGATTTTAAAATGAGTAGCAGATTTTAAAAAACCATCCTAATCTAAATAAATATGGTTTTGTTGATATCCCAAGATTTGGAAAATTTTAATTCTTAGGTCTCCTGTCCAACAGCTACAGCTAGCTAACAGCAGTATTTTTATTTTTATGTGTGTTAATACAGTTTTAATATTGTATGCCTGAGGATGTGTCTGTGACAGGAATAAAATATCACAGTGGTTAAACTTATTGTTTAATTATTTGTTTGTGTTCTATTTATTCTATTAAATTTAATTATGGGTGTAAATCAGTACCTAAGCTTAAATACATGTTTACTAACAGTTGTAACAAATTTCATCTGAAAATCAGCAATAAAATGAGGCAGGAACATGGAAAACATCAACTGCATCATGTTGATGTTTTACTTGTTCAATAGGTTCTCCTATTGAACAAGTAAAACATTTTAGCTATTTATGCATAATTGAAAGATGTATTTGTAAATATTAAACTCTTGATCATTTTATAAATTCAAGTGTAAAAAATATTCTGCATAGTTATAATTTACATGTGAAAAATGCAAGTTTGTTGTTTTTTAAATTATACAATATCAAGTCAACTCTAATGCTGAAAGCTGTATCCTCATAAACTCTTTCAGAACTTCTAATGTTTCAAAGGAAGATAACCATGAATTTCTTTATAACTATTTCTTTTAAGGGATGTAATAGAATTTGCTTTTTTTGTAAACTAAATTGTTGGACAACTTAATTCACATTATTTATCAACTTAATTCTTAAATTTCAAAGACCCTTTGTTATAAAACAGTAAGGGATATTTATTATTACTGTGTTTGCATGTTTTAGAATTTTCAAATTATTTTCTGCAGGCCAAATTGTTGCTAGCTAAATACAGTGAAGAATCAGCTGTAGTTGAAAGTAATGCCTTAATTCATATGTATCGAGAAGTAGTAACCATTCAACCACAATGGGAAGAAAGTAATTTTCATCTGGCTAAATATTTTGATAGAGTGCTTAGTGCTATGGACAAACCTGAAAAGAAAGCGTAAGTTCAGTATGTTAAATGTAGTTTCAAAAATAGATAATTGAATAAGGCAACTATGAATATAATATGCTTATGCACTGCAATATTATAGGATGTTATGATTTAATCATAAACTAAATATAGAAATAGACAACAGAATCAGCAAAGCTGGTATCGTGGGAAGTCAATTGAATAAATTCATATGGAATAAGAAAGAAATTAGTCGGAACACTAAATTAGCTGTATACAAGACTGTGTTCAAACCAATTTTAACTTATGGATCTGAGAGCTGGGTCAGAAGTAAAACACTTGACCAAAGACTAGAGACCGCAGATATGAGAGTCCTGAGAAAGATTAGAGGCGTGAACAGATGGCATCAATGGCAATATCATATTAAAAATGAGGATATTAGGAAAGAACTTGACATTGTCAGCATCCAGGAATGCGTTAGCAGAGCTAATCTCAGGTGGTATGGTCACTTAAATAGAATGGGAGAGGAAAGATTAGCAAAACAAGTGTTCTCTGCCAGGTTGGCAGGAAAACGACCCAGAGGAAGACCAAGATATAGGTGGATTGATACGGTACAAAGTGCCTTAGACGATAGAAATATAAGATCTGATAATGTTGGAGTCTTGACAAGTAACAGACTGATTTGGAGGAAAATTGTAGATAGGAAGTTAGTAATGATGTAATTTTTTCATGTAGTACTGTCATATCCTGTACACCCCTTGAGGGTACATGGCAGGAATTTGATGATGATGATGATGATGATGATTTAATCATGCCTAAAATTTACAGAAATTAAACACACATAATAAACCTTAGAAATTGCTATTTCTTTAGTTAACTTCAGTATTAATTCAGTTAAATTCAGTATTGCCGGCTTGGTTGGCTGAGTGGTTAGCATATCCACTTTCCAGCCAAAAGGCTGTGGGTTCGAATCCCACCATGGGCATGAATGTTTGTGATTGTCTGTGAAAATACTATTGGTGGTGGTGGTGGTAGGCAGTAGATGACGCTGGTGTAGATGATGACAGAGAGATGTAGAGTGTGTGCCCTCCCTCGATGAGTCTTTGGACTCCCTGGAGGTGTTGTGCAATAATAATAATATTTTGCTAATGTAAATTTAGTATCATCAACATACATGAAAATTTTCTAATATAAGGAAATGATTGTGTATAATGATAAGATTTGTTCCATAATTGTATTCTTTTTTTTTTTTTTTTTTAATATCACACTCACACATGAGAAAGGCTGCAAGACTTATAGTAGATAAATGCTATGTGTAGATCAATAGCAAGATAATCTGTTGTATTCTTTTTGAAGAGCTAGAAGTTGTAATCTTTGGAAAATATTTCATGTGGAAGGCTATTCACTATTCATACTAAGGTAGATAAAATGATAGATGAATGGGAATAACAAGTTGGTGAGTTGACAGTTCAGCTGTTTTTACTGTTGAACTTCTACTGTTATTTTAAATTTTAGTAGAAATGGAGTTGGGGGGGGGGGGGCAAGACGGATGCTAATTCTGCTGAACAGTATCCATGGAAATATCTGTATGGAACACACTGCTTCATATAGATATTTCCATGAGACAGTGGCTGAAGAGAGCTGATGGGGGAGGGGATGAAAAGAATGTAATAAAGTAATGTCTTAAGTTTTAAGAATTAAGTTTTTTGGAAGCTGAGGTTACTAAGAAAAGAATTAAGTTTTTTGGAAGCTGAGGTTACTATAGAAATGGTGTGATCATGCCAGGAATAACAGTCACTCCAAGAAGAAAGATCTAGTCTTGGCTATTGAGCCAAATATCATCAAAGGTAAATGGAGAATAATTAAGATTTTTTTTTTTTTGTGAGAAAAATGTCAAAACTGCTTTGGAAGCATTGAAAAAGACTGGGTTATTATCACCTGGTAACCTCCCCCCCCCCCCCCAGATGGTAGCAATGCCATCTGAAAGAGAGAAGTGGGTGAATAATGAGCCAAATCAAGCTGAAGTTTTAGTCTCAAGCCAGGACCACCCTGGCACACATTTTGAAAAACTAAGGCTTGGATGTTGGGTTGGAATTTTGAGAAGAGTATAGAATGCAGGCCCTCATTCCAAAATGGATAATATATAACAAAATTGCAACAAATATCTGCATCTGTAGAAGACAAACAGTAAACGTGTGGACAGACTTATGTGTTTGTCGAACATGTTTATTTTTTAACTATATTAATTAATTAATTATTTACTTAGTTTCTGTGTTCTAATATATACCGTTAAAAAATAAACAACAAGGCAAACAGTAGTCTAACCATGGAAAGGATGAGTAAGTCAGAAATCTTCCCACTTGTATTGATGACAATACATGAGGTCGTGAATGGCTTAGGGGAAGGCATTCCATTAGAGATGAAACTTGAATCAAATTGTGATCCGAATTATCTAGAGGAGCAATTACTTCCACAATGTACCTGAAGGAAAGCTGGATAAGAAAATATCCAGCACATCAGATGATTTGAGAGGATTGTCAGGAATTCTGGTTGGGAAATAAACAGTGTATATGATCAGAATAGCAGCCTCATTCATTATTACAACAATTGAACCTACAACTATTTTTTTGACATGCACCATACACTGCTTAGAAAGAAGTGAATGGACATCCCCTGCACCTCCCATGGGCAGAGTTCATCGTGCCATAACAAGTCATATGCTTGCAGTCGAGTATAAATTGGAGGAATATGATACTCCCAAATAAGTGCAACTGTGTCTGGGTGAAATAGGCAATGTGATAGGATGCCACATACCATACTGAGATGGAAGCACAGAGAGTCAACTGCAAGTGTTACCCTCAGTGGATGACTCACCACACTTTCTGAATGTGACTGTAGGGTGCTTACGAAGGATAATATGAAAAGAAAAAAAAAACGCCATTTGTTGGTCGACATGTTGAATGTCAAGTTTTGGGCATTGACTGAAACATGAATCTGCACAAAAACATTCCAATCCAAGAATCACTGCAATTACAGTGGGTTTCCATGGTAGGATCGAAATATGCAAACCCCACATTACCCAAACCAAAAGGCAGCATGATCTTTAGTGGTTCAAAGAGTGTGTATAGTGGGACATGGAAGCTTGGAAAGTTGTGTTATGCACGACAAATCACATTACGCCTTCTACTGAGCAGATGGATGGGGCAGATGCCTAGCGAACGTCTCTTACCAGAGTACTTAACTCCAACTATGAAATTCGGAGGTGACAGTGTGATAGTGTCGTCCTGTTTTTCCTGGTTTGACCTCTGTTTGTGGTGCCATGAATATTGAACTCTGATAGGTATCTAAACATTCTGGACAATGCGATGCTTTCTAGTTTGTGGTATTGCTATGAACTGATCATTACCTCTTTCATTAAGACAATACCATGTCATAAGGCTGCTGCTATACAATTGCAGTTGGTTTGTGGACATGAAAATCACTGCACTTGACTGGCGTGCCTCTACAGAGCCCTAATCTCAACCATATTGAACATCTGTGGGATGAACTGGAGCATTGAGTGAGGTCAAGGGACATCTGCCCCACAACAGTACAAGACCTTATCACATGCCTACAGGATGAATGGTCCAAAATTCCCATTGATCGTTATTACACGCTTGTGGAAAGTATGCTGCGTAGGATTGCTGCAGTCATCACAGAGAAAGGAGGTCCTAGATCTTATTAAGGTGGGCACCATTGCTTTTGTTCCTCATACTATGGTGTCCCTTGACTTTGTTCCAAGCAGTGTAGACATAATTTTATTGTTGTTATTGTATAATAACTTCCTGCAGTCCAAAAAATTGTTGAATGCTTTTTTAAGACGGGTAATTTTTTTGTTTTGTTTTATTGAATGTTTTCCTAGATTAATTATTATTTCAGTATATCATTGTGATTTTTAGTGTGTCTATTGTATTTGGTGTATTTTCTAATATATTTATAGATGCATTAATAATTGAAGGTAGTTTGTAAAAATGGCAGAACCCTGACAGAAAAACAGTAGAGTTGCATTAAAATCAAAGGCTATGTTGATTCTAGTGACAAGAATCTTTGACCCTCTGAACAAAAACAATACACCCTTAATATTGATAATATCAATGAAGAAATAGGAAATAATTGGGTGCATCAAATTTCTACATTAAAACAAATTATTAGACAATCATTGCAGTATTAGAAAAGTTGTGAAATGTCTAGAAAATCTCAGGATAAGCATAAGAGACAATAAAACACTGAAGTTAGTAAGATGTCAATTAGTAATAATAATGTTAATAACAATAATAATAAAGTAAGCCAAGAAGAATGTAGTATGCAGGATATAATATGGTACAGTGATTTGCTTATTAAATTTGCACTCAGTGATAGAATCACTATTTCTAGCTTTGCAGGAGTGCAAGTTAAAGATGTCATGAATGTAACTGAGAAACAGAAAATAAAAGAGATGGTAGCACTCATAGGAACAAATGATTTAAGTATTAATAAGTGTGGTATTATTATTGTTGGTACCAGAGACCTCCAGTGAGTCAGAGACTCATCAAGGAGGCCATTGTATCATCCGTACCACTGGTCATACTGTTTCTTGAGTTCATTCACACTATCACCAAGGTTCTCTTAGAACCAGAATTGTATTTATTATTATGATGATTCAGGCCTCCATTGAGTCACAATATTCATCATGGGAGGTGCATCCTACAAAATGAAGTCTGTCATATCACTCCTTGAACCTGTTGATAATTTGTGTTCTCACCACTCTATCAGGTAATGCATTCTACAGTTCAGCCACCCTCCATGCAAAGAAACCACTCCTTACCCTCTTGCTCACGATTTCCTTTCGTAACTTCCAGGGATAGCTCCTTTTCCTCAATCCTTCTCTTATTCCACCAAATGAAAGAACTCCCTAGTCCCAACCCTGTAACTACCTCTTACAGTTTAAAAGTCTAAACATTATAAACATTATACAGTCTTTATATCATCTTTGTTATATGCCTCTGCAAATAACAAAGATGTGGCAGGTAAGAGACTAGGGAGTCCATGCCTGTGGAAAATATAGAAAATAGGAAGAACTTTATGATTAAGAAATTTGCTTAACAGATCTCGACAGTGTTATGTCAGAAATGGGTGAATACTGACTGAGAGAGGAGTTGCATGATTGAGAGCAAGGAAAATGAGTGGATTGTGAATAAAAATATAAAAGTAGGGAGTGTAGTAGGTTTGAAACATCATGAAGTTTTCGAAGATGGTGTGGTGTTGATTGGGATGGTGAATATCAAGCAAGAGTAAGCGGCTTGCAGAGAGAGAGAGATGTGCTGAAAAAAGAAGTGGAATGTCTCAGGAACAAGTTAAGAAGCATGAAAGAAGAGATTAGGTGACCGGAAATAACTATTCAAAGTAAATCTGAGTAGGAATGTGAGAGAGAGAGAGTTATAGGAATGATAGGTAGTTATGGGAGATTTTAACTACAGCAGTAAAACTTGGGAAGAAGAAACTATGTAGTAGTAGTTAGGAATGAAATTTCTGTAAATCTTGAGGGACAAATGTCTTAGGCAGCATGCAGTAGAAGGAATATGTGGTTCAAGAGTTTTAAATTTGGTCATAGCATCAGAAAATCTGATTATAACTGAGATAGCATCTCTGCCCCCCCCCCTCCATAAGTTGGAGAGAAGGATGAAAACCATGTGGTTTCAACTTGGAAGATGAATAGACATGCAGGAGTATCAAAGAGAAAGGAAGTTATGTGGAATTATAAAGCAGGTGATTATAATAGTCTTAGATATCAGCTTGGGGAAGTTCCATGGATGGAGGAATTGGAAGAGCAAGATATTATCAACTTGGGAACTTGTAAAGCAATATTTTTTAGCAGCAATAGCATATACAGTTTGGTGTAGATGACAAACAATATCAAACAGGAACTGCAGGTAAAAAAGAGATTATAGAAAAGATATAAGGAGAGAGTTGGAGAGCAGATGCATGAGGAACATAAGACTCAAGCCAGGAGAGTGACTAGTATGGGAAGGAAGACACAACTGGAATATGAGAATTGATTGGCCCCAAGATCTAAAGAAAATCTTAAGGAATTCTTGTGGGTAGGAGGAGAAATGATTGTAAAAGAATGACATTGTTGGATAAAAATGGGAATAGAGTGACTGATGCAAAGGTGGAGTTGTTCATTGAATACTTTATTGGATATTTCATCCTGGAGCAGTAGGTTTTAATAGTAGAGGGATAGGGCAGGTTTGAGTTTCAGAAGTACAAGAAGAGAGTGTATTTTAAATACTGAGTACTCTGGATGGTAATAAAGCAATTGGACTAGACAGGATTTCACCATGGGTTTTGAGCAAATGTGCTAAAGAACTGACAGCTCTGTTGATCTGGATTTTCAATGAAAGTCTTTCCATGGAAAAGATGCCCAAGGAAATGGAAGGAGGGTAAGATAGTGCCATTGCATAAAGGTGGTAGCAAACTGGAAGTGCGAAACTATAGACCAGTTTGTATTTCATCAGTAGTTGTTAAGATTTTGGAGAAATTAGTGAGGATAATGCTGTTTGTGAGAGTCAGCATGGATTAGGGGATGCTCTTGTTTTAGTAATATGATTGCTTTTTATAATAAAGTAACAAAAGCAATTGATGAGGGAAAAGTATATTCTGCTTTTTTTTTTTTTTTTTTTTTTTTAAATTTTACAAAGGCATTTGACAGGGTACCACATGATACGCTGATATTTAAGTTGCAGCACATGGGTTTAGATGTCAGGTTAGTGAAATGGAGTCAGGATTGGCTATCAGATAGGTATCAGAGAGTTGTGTATGAGGGGACTATATCAAGGAAGCATAAGGTTACAAGTGGGGGACCCACAGGTCCCAATACTGGAACCTGTATTGTTTAACCTTTATATATCAGTGACATTGTCAATGCATTGCAGGGAGATATTCAGTTGTTTGCAGATGATGTGAAGCTGGGAATGGTTATTTGTAATAGTGCAGATTTTTTTTTTTTTATGTGGTTACCACCCACGAAAGATGATTACTAAACTCACAGTACATTTATACTGTGGGTGGGTTAAGGATTTTTTTTTTTTTTGTCAGTTTTATATATTTTTCTAATTTTTAATTTTTTTTTTTTCTACATGGTCCAGAAACCCTGCTTGAGAGATCAAACACGCAACTTTTTCAGTCACTTCAGGACTCCAGTAAGTGGGGTCTCACACCAGGCAATGAAATTCATGTTCCACCTAAATGACAATCACAAACATCCATGTTTGTGATTGTCTTTTAGGTGGAATGGTGGGATTCGAACCCACGACCTGTTGGTTGGGGTGCAGATATGCCAGCCACTCAACCAACCCGGCCAGCAGATGTGGTAGCCCTGCAAGAGGATTTGAATAAACTGGACAGACGGGCAAATGAATGGGGGATATCAGTTTAATTCTGCTAAATATAAAGTCTTGAAGTTTGGGATACATTGATGGGAGGCTGCATACTCTTTTGGAGGAACTGTATTGGGGGAAGTAGGGGAAGCAAGGGATCTGGGAATGATTATTGATAGAAACCTGAAATTCAAGGAACATATTGCAAAGATGGTGAAGGCAACCCATAGGATTGCTGCAATACTGAGAAGGATGCAAAACTACAGAGATAAGAGTTGTCATTCCATTGTATAAAGCACTGATCAGACCACAACCTGGACTATTGTGCACAAATTTTGTTCCCAGGATTTTGAAGCCTGTGGAAAGAGTGCAGAGCTTTATTTACTTTTAATAACAGTATTTGTTTAAGTATGTTTGATAAAAAGGGATACAAAATTTGAATGTTTTAAAGTGCTTCCTAACATCCAAAACATGGTTAAAAAATTGTTTTTTTGATTGAATTAAATGACTGTTGGTTGTGTGTATGTGTTGGTGAAGGTATCTGTTGGATGGCAGAAACCTTTCTTAAAGTTTTTTCTTTCTTTCTTTCTTTCTTTCTTTCTGTTAGGAATTCTTATTAAGAAGATGTACACAAAGTAATTCTTAACATTTAGCTTGCAGTGATAATTACATCCTTCCTTTTTAAAGTAAGACTCCTATTTATCATATGACTAGGTGTTACAATTGTGTCCATTATTTAAAATAACAGATTCTATTGAAGATTAATAGCAACAAAAAATTGGTTTTCTCAGTGATATCTGATGTGAGAAACGTATGAAAGACTGCCAGATTAGTGTTATCCCACTAATGTAAATACATGGAGGGGTCTGGAAAGTTCTGATAAATACCTAGAACAAAAAGGATATTAAAGCAACTGATATAACTACAAGAAGGAACATATGAGGATATAATAATATAAGTTATCTTCATAACTCTGCTACTAGTATGTTCTTTCTTATGGTTTTATATATATATATATATATATATATTTGTTTTGGGTCCATACCATTATCATGCATAAACACAGCTTTTTCTACAAGCATTTTTCTATATTTCCATTTAAATGCATGGATGATGCCCAGATCTAATGGCTGAAGCTCACTTGTACAATTAGGGAGGAAAGAACAACTAATGTAATGTTTCTGAGCTGCAGATTTATAGGGTGTGCAGGACATTTGTCTAGCAGTAGTAGTATTTTGTGGTGATTTGCCCCCCCATTTTAGCATCCAGAGCATGCATGGTGGATGTGAAGATGCTGCAGGTCATCCATACTGTGCTGTTGGCATCATACTTAGTAGGCAGATTTTTCACATTTTTACAACACCTTGGCTTCTTAAATTTACCAATTACCAGTGGAGGTAATTTTAATGATCCATCATCATTGACCGTGAGCAAAATAGTTACCCTCTGCTTCTGAGTTTTCCACTGTGACACTTCTCTCCTTTAAAACGCAATGTTTTACTTGGCAGAATGTTATAAAAGAGCCCAGTTTCATCAACATTAAAAATATTTTTCAGTTCGTAGTCCTGAATAATAGTCTAGTTCATGTTTCCACTGGTTTACAGTTTTCCCTGAAACACTCTTACTTTCTCCACACACTTTTCAAGGTCATTTCAAGACTTGTCACAATATTGTGATTATACACAATATTGTGATGAGTCTTGAAACTATCAATCCATACTTGGTAGAAGTGTGAATGTGATTTCACAATTTGTGTATGATCCTTGTTCATGATTTCAATACAGCACTGTGAATGTAAAATCACATCACAACGCATTATGGGTGCCACGAGCTACTGACAATTTAAAATTACTGATATGAAAACTTTATGGTATCAATTTGTACTCTGATTGAAAATTCACAGTATCGCTCATTACTACATCACTGCTGCAAGCATGCTACTCACTGTGATGGTAGAAACGAAACCACAGCCAAAAGAAACACCAACTGGGAACAGAATTGTGCAAATTTCTGTTCCCAGTTCTCATTCAAATCGATTTCTGGGAACAGAAATCGATTTGAATGAGAGGAAATTGATTCGAAAATCAGTGTTGCCACCCAAGAACAAATCGCAAATCATGGGAAATAACGTCCACATCAAGTTGTTAATGGTGGGAAAACAATATATCGTAAGAATAGGCCTTAAGATGGGACCAACAGAAAATGATATAAATGACAGGAAAACGTAAATTGCTGGAATGTAAAAATGGGGTTTTACTGTATATGCATTTTATTACTATTATGTTCTATTATATGCTTACTTTAAGCTGTCAAATACTATTTTAAATTCTGATATCCATTTTTTTATAATTTCAGGGAACTTATGGTTCATGTTGCAAAATATTTTGGCCTTTCCCTTCAGTTTGGTTCTAAGCATATATACCACTCTATGCCACGATTATTATCAATATGGTTTGATTTGGGCACACTTATTATAGATTTACAAAGGTCTAAAAGAGGTAGCTCAAATGTTAATAATTTGGAATCATTACTTAATCAGCTTACATCAAAGGTAATGACTTAATGATTTTGCCTGTTTTTTTGTTTGTGATTTGTATTACACATAAATGTAAAGTCCCTTAACATGTTGTTACTCTGTGTTTCTCTACGATGCTGGCACATTTTCAGTTTATCCCTTTTTATGTAAATTATGTTAACTTTATAAATATTTTATACTGATATTTGCTTTTATTATAAAGCATATTTTGCAATAACTTAATTCGTTTCTGATACATTTAACCACTAAAGTTTGATATTTTAGCAAGTTTGTGTTTTGTCTACTCAGTTACTTATTGAAAATATCCAAGTGTGAGCAAACAAAGTTTGCACCTGAAAATATCTTCAGGACTGACAAGCTAACATCACTCCTATCTCAGTATCTCCCATAATGCAAAACACATCTCCTTGCAGATATGTATAACGTTATGCATTAAGGGAAGGGCCACTACCCCGACTAGTTTCGACCTTTATTCAGGTCTCTTCAATGGGAGCCAGGCACAGAAGTGGGGATACCAGACAGAAGCAATGGCGAGGTCATCTTTACCTATAGGAGTTGCCAAAAGGTGTGCTACCTTTTTATTAAATTACTCTGGATTTAGAGAAAGATGTTGAAAGTTTATTTTTCACTTGGTTAGACTATAATAAATTTAGTTTAATCCTTTATCCAAGTGTGAGCAAACAAAGTTTGCACCTGAAAATATCTTCAGGACTGGGGTAAGTTAGTACAACACCGGACAACTCGTAGCACTGAAGAGACTATAAAGGTCAAAAATAGTCTGGGTAGTGGTTCCTTCCCTTAATGCATAACATTATACATATCTGCAAGGAGATGTGTTTTGCATTAAGGGAGATACTGAGATAGGAGTGATGTTAGCTTGGTTCACCTTTGCTACTAGTTGCCCAGTGTTGTACTACCTTACCCCAGTCCTGAAGATATTTTCAGGTGCAAACTTTATTTGCTCACACTTGGATAAAGGAGTAAACTAAATTTATTAATATCAGTTACTTAGTAATAACTAAAACTATGCATTGAACATTTCTAAAATTAAATTATACATTTGAAACACCAGGATATTTATGTCAGCCTTGGTTGGCCAAGTGGTTAGTGTATCCACTCTCCAACCAAAAGGCTGCGGGTTTGAATCCCACCATAGGCATTGATGTTTGTGATTGGCATATAATCTCTCCTTGCTTCAGTTCTTATCAATATGGTTTGATTTGGGCACACTTATTATAGTTAAAATTTTGTTTTTCACTTGGTCAGACTATAATAAATTTTGTTTAATCCTTTATCCAAGTGTGTGCAAACAAAGTTTGCACCTGAAAGTATCTTCAGGACTGGGGTAAAGTGGTGCAACTCCTTGCAAAGGTGGAGCAAGCTACCAACACTCCTATCTCAGTATCTCCCATAATGCAAAACACATCTCCTTGCGGATATGTATAATGTTATGCATTAAGGGAAGGGCCACTACCCAGACTAGTTTCGACCTTTATTGAGGTCTCTTCAGTGGGAGCCAGGCCCAAGTGGAGATACCAGGCAGAAGCATTAGCAAGGTCATCTCCTCCTATAGGAGTTGCCTAATGGTTTGCCACCTTTTTATTAAATTACTCTGGATTTAGAGAAAGATGTTAAAAGTTTATTTTTCACTTGGTCAGACTATAATAAATTTAGTTTAATCCTTTATCCAAGTGTGTGCAAACAAAGTTTGCACCTGAAAGTATCTTCAGGACTGGGGTAAAGTGGTACAACACCGGGCAACTCCTTGCAAAGGTGGAGCAAGCTACCAACACTCCTATCTCAGTATCTCTCATAATGCAAAATGGGAGATACTGAGATAGGAGTGTTGGTAGCTTGCTCCACCTTTGCAAGGAGTTGCTGGTGTTGTACCACTTTACCTCAGTCCTGAAGATACCTTCAGGTGCAAACTTTGTTTGCACACACTTGGATAAAGGATTAAACTAAATTTATTACACTTATTATAGATTTACAAAAGTCTAAAAGAGGTAGATTGTGTGGATAGATTTGGTCTCCCGAGATGAGTCTTCAGACTCCTGTATAATAATAATAATGACCTTCATAGCAGTATGAGGCTACTGCCCCATTTATTGAAGTGGCTTGAAAGAGTTCCATGTTTGGTCTTTAGAGCAAGGTTTCCAGACCAGATAAAAAAAAAATAATAATAATAAAAAAATGAATAAAAATATATAAAAAAAATCCTTAACCCACCCACAGTATGAATGTACTATAGGTTCACAAATAACCCTTTAATGCATGAGAGCCACATAAAAATAAAAGAAAATAAAAAAAAGTGTGCATATGTAATGGTAAGCATGTGCTGGGTTTCTGGACTAATCATTACAGATAAAATGTTCCATCATAAAGATGCCCATACATTCACATGGAGAGAGAGCACACGAGAAATAATAATAAGAATTATTATTAATAATGTCTCCATGTTCGCGAACGTATCACATGAGGACACCCCATACTACAAAACACATTGTCTACACTATTCAGTGCTTCATCTAGACACTATAGCATCTACCGCTTAGTAGTATTTTTGTCTGTTAACTGCATGTGTTCTCTGTGTGATTTACCTATGTAGGGGATGTGAACCCAAATTTCTATAGGGGAAAAAAAAAAAAACACTGCTTCCTCCATGTGATATTGGCTAACTTACTTTCAGATGTTCAAGTCCATACTCGATTACTCTCATCATCTCCATGATGAGAATTGAACTCAGTTCTTTTCCGGTCAAAGAGCACGATGTTCTGCCATTCTTCTAACTTTGCTACAGAGGCATTAATATAGGAAAAGTTATATTGCTTATATTACTGTGTGTGTATGCTGATATCTTCATACTTGTTTAGGACACAAGAACATATAAGGGATTTAAAACAGAAAGTGATCACCATTTAGTTTTAAGCTGGATCATATTGTAAACAGAAATATATACAAAAGTTTGAAAAAGGGTCAGTTGAACAGCTTGTACATTGGAGAAAAAAATGAAAGAATTTAAAGACTTGAACTAAAACAAAATCTAAACAAAGCAAGTTTGATTCAGTCAAAGAGGAATGTAGTGATGTTTTCTGCAAACATGGAAAAATCAGAACTTCATTGTGGACTCAATGAAGTTCTGATTTTTACATTGCAGTAAGAATGTAGTGAAAATGTATGACAGCATTGTATGAAAGTGACAGAAGTTGGCAGATAAATATCACAAAGATAGCAAAAATATTCTAGGACTACTGAAAGCTTTGTAATGGAGGAGAGACTACTCTAAAGAGAATCACAGATGGCAAAGGTGAAATAAAAACTGAAGATAAGTTATTCTGGATGTCTGGATACTTGAAAAATTGTTAAATGAGAATGACAGAACAATGGTAGAAAATATACATGAGGAATGTAGTCGGACTACATATCAGCACTTTGGAGTAGGGGATGTAAAACAGAATTGCTCAAATATGTAGGTATTTATATATAGGAGGTATAAAAGTTTTACAGTGGTTACACTGCATGATTCAGAAGCTTGTCAGAAGATCATATTCCAGGTGATTGAATAGAGCCATCATAGTATCCATCTATCATAAAGGGAAATAAAATTGAATGTAACAATTAAGGAACTTTCCATTGCATGTTCATAGTAAGATTTATACCAGCATACTTGAGAAAAACTTACGAAAAATTGCAGAAGAGAAACCTATTGAAGAACAAACTGGGTTCAGGCCCAATAGGAATTACCAGGATCAGTTTTTTACTTTAAGACAGATTGTCGAGAAATCAAGAATAAAACAAGGATCTAAATTTAAGTTTTGTAGAATTGGAGCTTGGCATATGATAAAGTGTCTAGAATAAGACTCTTCAAAACTCTACACTTATATGGTATAAATGGAATATGATACAGGGTTATATATGATGAATATGTAAGTTTCTGTGATTTAGCAATTCTGAAAACAGCTTCTGGTATTGAGACCATGTTTTAAGATAAATAATGAGTTTAATAAAACTAAACGAACATAACCCTACTAGTTCCATAAGTCATCAGACTTACATTATCAGAGGTATTATCAAAAGCTATACAAAAAAAGAGACTAAAAACAATTTATTACACATATTAGATATTATCAGAAGTTTGCAATTGGTACATATTATTATTATTATTCCAGGCAACTCCAAGGAGTCGACAGACTCATCGAGGGAGGCCCTAACATCATGTCAAGAACAACTATTCGACATTCACACGGTATCTATCATACTTCACCTTGAACTCATTCACGGTCGTAGCATCCACAACAGACTCTGGCAGCTTATTCCACTCATTCACCACTCTCCAAGTAAAAAACCTAGCTCTAATACCCCTGCTAACCACATTCTTGCCCAGCTTCCATGTATGGCCCCCTAGTCCTCCCACCACCAGTCCTATTCTCAAAAATGTCTTCTGGATTAAGCTTATAGAAACCCTTCAGTAATTTGAATGTCTCAATCATATCACCGCTTTTCTGCCTATCGACCAATTTTTGCAACTCACAAATCTTCAACCTGTTCTCATAAGGTTCATTCCACAGACCTGCTATCATCTTGGTCACTCGTCTCTGGATCCTCTCCACTTCCTCCCCATCAAGAAGAAACCCTGGAACCCATATCTGGGCACAGTAGTCTAGATAGGGTCTTATCAAGGCTCGATACAGAGGAACAATAACTTGTTTGTCTCTGCTTGTTAAAGTATTTTTCAGAAGCCAAGTGATTTGATGAGCTGATTTAGCCACTTTTGCAATGTGCCCCCCTAAACTTCAATTCCCTATCCACCAACACTCCCAAATCCCCTGCCTCATCAATCTCCTGGAGTACGGTTCCACCAATGTGATATACTGATGCTATTCTTTCCACCCCAAAATGCATAACCTTACACTTTGCCACATTAAATTGACATCCATTTTCCCTAGCCCGGTCCTCCAAATTATCCAAATCATCCTGTAAAATTTTGACATCCTGTGCTCTCACAATTGCTCTACCTAACTTTGCATCATCAGCAAACAAGTGAACACTTCCTCTTAGATCCTTTCCTATATCATTGATCAAATGAACAAATTGAAAAGTAGTGGTCCAAGAACAGAGCCATGCAGTACACCACTAGTCACAAGCCGTCTTTTGGACTCAACTCCTGAATAAACCACTCTCTGGTATCTCTCCATCAACCACCCTTCAATTCAGCTCCTGGATAGGAGCTGAATTGAATCCATTCAATTCAGCTCCTATCCAGCTCACCAACCCTATATCCATCCCCATCTGCTCCAATTTATTGATTAGAGTTCCATGTGGTATCCTGTCAAAGGCTTTGGCAAGGTCCAGTAGAATCACTGTAAACCCATTACCCTTATCCAGTTCAGCCGTCACTGTGTTATAAAATGTGAGCAAGTTACTGAGGCATGATCTACCCTTCACAAATATAAGTAACTAGATTAAGTTATAAATCAGCTTTAGAATTGAAGGAAGTACAAGAAGATGCTTTGATGAAAAATCAGGTGTAAGATCAAGGATATATGCTATTTTTTATTCATTATTATATGGATCACATTATGAAAAAAAAAGAAAAGTGGCATTAAGCCTAATAGAAACTTGAAATATTCAATTCAGCTGCTTACTTTATGAAGATGATGTTATATTCCTAAATAAATCCAGTACAAGTCTTCAGCACTCTTGTTAATTAAATTGAAGAACTGCTCTAACAAGTTGGCTTGAAAACAAGCAATAAAAAAGACAAAACTATGAAAAACAGTGAGAAATCTGGAAGAAATCAACAAGTTAAATACTTCAAATATTTTGGCATGATTTTTAGTGAATATGGCAAATTGAATTTAAAAGTAGATAATAGAATGAGCAAAGCTGATGTGGTGGAGAAACAGTTGATTGTTGTCTGAAGTAGCTAAGACTGTGAGATTAGTATACTATATCTATAAATTGCATGAATTCTTCTAGTTTGCTTGTTTTGCAGATTAAAAAACAAATTTCTACAGGGAAAAATGCTCCTACCTCCATATTATGAGACCAGCTAACTGACCTTCAAATGAGAAAAACTCTTATAAATATTCTTTGTGTCTTACACTGAATTTGAACCCAGGTATCACCAAGTCAATACTGATTGAGATGTAGAGGCTCAGTGGCCATTTGAATAAATTTATATGGTATAATGGAGAAATTATCCAAAACACTAAACTAGCAGTATATAAAAGTGTTTAAATCAATGTTAACTTATGGATCTCAGAGTTGAGTTAAAAATAAAATACTTGATGAAAGACTATACTACAGACATGAGAATTCTGAGAAAAATTAGGAGCATGAGCAGTTGGCATCAAGAGCAGAATCATATTAAATCTGATGATCTTAGAAAAGAACTTGACTTTGTTTTCATTCAAGAAAGTGTGAGCAGAATTAATCTGAGATGTCATGGTCACTTAAACAGAGAGAGAAAGAAAGAAGGCTAGCAAAATAGATGTACCTTGCCAGGATGGTAGGAAAAAGATTCAGTGGACAACCATGATGTAGGTTGATTTTTCTTTTTCTTCTTTGGCACTACATCCCCATGTAGGGGGCCATGGCCTCCCATTTTTAGGTTTCATAACTCACTACGAGGTGGGGTTGTTACCCTTCCATGCTCAACCATGTGTAATTGTCTGTGAAGCGTTGTGTTCTTAAGACTGGTTTGCCTGCTTTGCGGGAGGGAAAACCCCAGATAAACTGGGAAGAAAAGATGTAGGTTGATTAACATAGTTAAAAGTGCCATAAGATAGAATTGTTAGGTGTAACTGTATCAGATACTTGACAGATAAGATTATTTGATAGAAAATTATTAATAGGAAACCTATTTATAATGTAGACTTAAATATGTAGAAATAGCATGTGTGTAATATTCTGTACATCCTTTGAGAGTACAAATAAGAGTTTCATGAAAATTCATTGAAAATAGTTAATTGAAAGTTTATCAAAGTGCAGTTTAGCAAACCGCAATTTAAAGAATGGCAATTCATTGAAAAGCATCATTTCATTGAATAAACAATTAATTGAACACCAGTTCATTTCCAAAGCAATTGATCAAAAAACAATTCACAAATAATTTTTCAATGAATTCTTTTCATAATTCATCAGAAAAGTAATTTTTTTTAGGAAATAGTAGTGCTTATAAATATTCAGTAACAATATCTAATATTAGCCAAGATGCAGATAACATATGGAGTGGTCATCCAGACTTGTAATAATTATTTTGTTGTATTTTAGAATATTATTCTGCAAGTGTATGTGCTACTTCATTGTGTAGACAGTGATTACTCAAGACCAAACAGACTTTTACAAGTCACTTCCTTTAAGCCTCCATATATATATATATATATACACATACAGTATTCATTATACAGGGTGATCGTAAAGTTGCCCAACCCAGAAATAACACATATCTGTTTCAAGGTTAATTAAAAGTATTGAAAAATGAAATAGCTACAAATACAGATTATAATTGAACCTTCATTTGAGGATTATTCTGAATAAACAACACCTTTGCGATATCCCCAAAGAAAAAAATCTAGTGTGACAAATCTGGTGACCTTGGAGGCCACAATTCTTTCGAGATGAGATGGTCACTGAAGAATTGCAAAAAATGTACGGTACTGTTCAGCAAGACGTTTGCTGACATCAAGGAGTGCCACGGAACTATTCACTGTGCACTCTATATATATATATATATATATATATTAGGTTGATAGATCTTGACAAAGTGAGTACTTATTATTTGAAGTATTGCATCTGCTTCTGATAGAAGGATAAGTGTTCTGTCCATAGTTACTAAAGTTATTCTTCAGCATTCATTTTTTCTTTTACTTACAGCATAGCGATAAAACTGTTGTGGGTTGCCTTTTAGCCTGTGCAGCCAATTTTTTTTTCATAATCCAACTTAGTTTTCCATATGATCCTTGCTACCTTTCTTGCCTGTACTTGATATATTTCATAACGCCTCACACGCTCTTATTCTCCCTGACATTTTTGTCATGGATCTCTTGCTTAATAAGATTGCTCATCCATATCATTCCCATCATGTTTATTCTTTGAACTCTAGGGACACATTCAGATACCACATCATTTAAGTATACCTTTTCAAAGCTTTCCATGCTCTTTTGATATCCTTCCCATTCAGTAACTGATGCCATAGAACCAAAGTTAGTATTCTCCTGAGTTTGTCATATTTCAGGTTTGTAGTTAAACATGTAACCTGTCCTCATTGTGACATCCATATAGTTTGCTACTTTGATTGCTGTCACCAGCTGGTGGCAGAACAGTCACATCCTTAACTGAGACACCTTCTGATGCTATGATCAAATTTTAGCACTCTTTGACCTTGAGTTCTGTCTTTCGCATACTGCTTGAAATAGCAGATCAGTAAATTCTCCTTTGTTCTTATCATGAATTTTTTCTGCTGCTCAACAATATTTTAATAATTTAAGTCACTTATAATAGTTATCCATCAGGATAATTTGGCAATGGATTTCTTCATCCCATCAAATGAACTGCCAGGTATATAGCAACATCCCACCATGTATTTATTTCTGTTGGCCTCCACTTCATACCAGATAGCTTCATATTTCCTGATACACAGTTACATGCTATATTATTACCATTATTGTGCTGAAGAGATTCTGTTCTAACTGGATTTACATCATCTGATATCATTACCAGTATCCCCCCCGATCTACTATCACTTCTGTCATTTCTAAAAATGCTATACCCTTTACACTTGATTCCAGTTACTACATCTGATTCTGGGAGCCAGGTTTCATGAATGCTTATAATTTTATGCTACAATGTATTCACTAAAGCAACAAACTTAACTACTTTGTTTCTTATGCTCCTCACATTTGTGTATCAACAAAACAAGTTACTTCTTTGCTTTTTTCTTGTACTTAAATATACTGGCTGGTAAGCTTCAACAGCATCACAGTCAATCCAATATAACTGAAGTCATTTGATAAACATTCTCCTCACACCTTATAATTCATTATTGATTGAAGTGTTCATTTGATGTAGTTTTGATGATTTGCTTCTCGATAAATTGTTTTTTTGATGAATTGTTTACTGAAGGAACTGTCTTTTGATAAACTGTTGAATGAATTTTTGATGAATTATTTATTTGATTAATTGTTTTTTTGGTGCATTGCCTTTTGGTAAATTGTTGTTCGATAAATTCTCTTTCAATAAATTGTTTTTGGTGAATTTTTTTGTATATTACATATCAAGAGTTTGACCATGGTGATATGTATGTTGTCCCACATGCTATAAAGATATTCCTAGTCTGTTGTTGAAATATATTTGCTGAACTCAATAATTTATACAGTTGCTTAATTATTACAATCCCTTATGAAAACACACCATAGTCATTTCTTTTTTTGTTTAATACAGCTTCTATAGCTCATATTAGCATGTTATGGTTGGAAAAAAACCAATTTTGAATCCTAGATAGGATGCATAGATGCACCTTCCTGTATAAGGACTTTTCAACTACAGATCTGTTACAAATGTGAGTTTTTCATCCCACAAGAAATACAAACTGGCTAGAAAATATGTGCTTTACAAACTTAGCAAACTACACAATTAAAGTTTATATAAAGCCATATGACTTGACCCAGACAGGTTACTAAGCCTGACACATTGAGTGGAGATGGAGTGATGTTTCAGTTTAAATTTGTTTATGAAACAGTCACCTGTATATCTGCTATGAATGCCAGACTTTTCTGTTAATTAGAAAGCAGTGATCTTTTGTTCAACCCATATAATGTATCTTTCCTAGACCTCGTTCAACATGGGACGATTTGGTTCATTTAGAAACTTATATTAGAGGCTTATTCCTGAAACAAGAACATCTGGTTTCAGTGTTTTTTGACATGGAAAAAGCTTATGACACAGCCTGGAGATATGGCATATTAAAAGAACTGTAATCTAAGACTTCGAGGCCATTTTCTGTATTTATTAAAAACTTTCTGTTTAGTCGAGTCTACGAAGTCCATGGAAAGTATGCTGCCTCAGCCATGTCATCAAGAACAGGGCATTCCCCAACTTTGTCTTAAGTGTGGCGCACTCTTTGCTATCAAAATTAACTGTTACTGAACAGCTTCCTCCCACAGTAGGCAATGCTTTATTGTCAATAACTCACAATTTACTGTCAGTTTTTGTAACATAAAGGTATGAAAGACAACTTCAACAATCAGTTGATCATATCTCTTCATGGACTCTTAGTAATTAGTTCAGGTTTTCAGAAAAGAAAAGTAAGTGTGTATAGTTCTACGAAAAACACACTTTTCATCTAGAATAATTAAGAATAAACAGAAGTCAAGTTCTTAAGATTCATCCTTCCACATATTCATCGATCAACTTAGAGAATAGTATAAGATATCACTGAATCTCCTTCAGAGTCTGTCTTCTAATGAATGGGGAGAAATCAGTTTTCATTGCTTCATTTTTAATGTGCACGTATACATTCAAAACTGGACTATGGATCTCAAATCTACAGTTCTGCAAGGCAGAGTAGCATAAAATGGTTTTTGCACATCATCTATTGCAATTGTTCTGGTGAATGAACCTGCTCAGTCACTTAAACAGCAATAGTTGTCTCTTAACTATGTCATAGAAATAAAGTCTCTTCCAGAGCATCCTATGTGGACTAGTATTTTCAAAAGTTCTGCACACCATATGCTTGCCCATTGTGATGATGTAATGTTCTTACTTCGGTTGTTAACCAGATTATGAATATAAACACATTTTTGTGTTTATATTCATAGTACGTAAAATTCATAATTCATAAAAATCCCATCCAGATTGGAAAACGAGCGTACTTGTTTTCCAATCTGGATGAGATTTTTGTTTCATGAAATAAGACTTCAAAATTAAATAAGAATTTGACTCCAGTTCTGATTTAATTTTGAAGTCTTATTTCATGAAACAAAAATCCCATCCAGAAATGGAAAACGAGTATACTATGTTTATATTCATAATCTGGTTTACAACCGAAGTAAGAACATTACATCATCACATGGATATTTTGCGAAGAGCAGCATTCATATGAGCCCACATGTTTCATGTTCAGCAGTATCTGTTATGGGTACTGGAAAGTATCCATAACTTTGGATGGTAAATATCACCTCACCCACCTTCAGTACTGCCCTCCTACAAGATCTCCAGGTGTCAGTCTGTTACCTAATTTGAAAAAAAAAAAAAAAAAAAAAAAAAAAAGCACTGTGAGAAATGTTTTGTTATATTGAGAAGCAGTGATAAGGTACAATGAAGATTACATTAAAATCCTGTAAATGCATTTTGTTAAATAAATGTTTAATTTTACAACCAAACATTTATTGTGTTTTGAAAGTTTATTTTTCACTTGGTTAGACTATAATAAATTTAGTTTAATCCTTTATCCAAGTGTGAGCAAACAAAGTTTGCACCTGAAAGTATCTTCAGGACTGGGGTAAGGTGGTACAACACTGGGCAACTCGTTGCAAAGGTGGAGCAAGCTCACGACTCCTATCTCAGTATCTCCCATAATGCAAAACACATCTCCTTGCGGATATATGTAATGTTATGCATTAAGGGGAGGGCCACTACCCAGACTAGTTTTGACCTTTATTGAGGTCTCTTCAGTGGGAGCCAGGCCCAAGTGGAGACACCAGGCAGAAGCATTAGAAAGGTCATCTCAACCTGTAGGAGTTGCCAAACGGTGTGCCACCTTTTTATTAAATTACTCTGGATTTAGAGAAAGATGTTGAAAGTTTATTTTTCACTTGGTTAGACTATAATAAATTTATTTAATTTAAATAAATTAGTTTAATCCTTTATCCAAGTGTGAGCAAACAAAGTTTGTGCTTGAAAGTATCTTCAGGACTGGGGTAAGGTGGTACAACACCGGGCAACTCGTTGCAAAGGTGGAGCAAGCTCACAACACTCCTATCTCAGTATCTCCCATAATGCAAAACACATCTCCTTGCAGATATGTATAATGTTATGCATTAAGGGGAGGGCCACTACCCAGACTAGTTTCGACCTTTGTTGAGGTATCTTCAGTGGGAGCCAGGCCCAAGTGGAGATACTAGGCAGAAGCATTAGAAAGGTCATCTCCACTTATTATAGTCTAACCAAGTGAAAAATAAACTTTCAACATCTTTCTCTAAATGCAGAGTAATTTAATAAAAAGGTGACACACCGTTTGGCAACTCCTATAGGTAGAGATGACCTGCTAATGCTTCTGCCTGGTATCTCCACTTGGGCCTGGCTCCCACTGAAGAGACATCAATAAAGGTCGAAACTAGTCTGGGTTGTGGCCCTTCCCTTAATGCATAACATTAGACATATCCGCAAGGAAATGTGTTTTGCATTATGGGGAGGTACTGAGATAGGAGTGTTGGTAGCTTGCTCACTCTTGGATAAAGGATTAAACTAAATTTATTATATTTCTTGTGTTTAGAACTTTTGAAATGACTATAATTATAATAAATGTTTATATTTTACTGGTGGAAGGTAAGATTATCTTTAATTATGGTGAAGAACAGCTGCCACTTTGTTGCTAAAACTCGAAATACGTAATATTCTTCCACTCTTTCTTAAATAGCAAAATGGATATTTATGTTAAGAGATTAGTTTCTGTAAGTGATACTATGTAGAGCTGGATCTGCCATTGCCATGAGTTTCAGATGTTATGGAATTCGATTGAAGAGAATTAGCATTTCAACTCGACACTTGTCTGTTGCTTTTGTCTTTGGGTCGCACAATCTTTTGTTAATACCGCACCAATGATATGCACATCTTTATAGCTGCTGTCTTGTGTAAAACAAAATTCAGCTTGTACGTATTGTAACAATTAAAAAAAAAAAAAAACTTGAATAATTTATAAGCATATGAAAGGAAATCAGCTGTAAATCGTTGACATGCCAGCAAAATTCTCAGACATGCAACCTCTGGCATGAGTGCCATAATGTTCACCATCTAAGGTTTACTGTATGAAGTGTTTATTGTTAAAAATTGATTTCGTTTTCTGCCAGTAAAGCGCATTTAAAATCATAAGTGTGTTATTCTCAAGCTGAGCAGTTTATTTTCTGGTGAGTTACATACATATGAGAATTATACAAATGATATCCAAAAGATTTCAAGTGGTGACGACCTCCAGCCACTTAAAGAACATCTATGAAATATTATATCTGAAGACAGTGATGACGATTAAAATATGCGCTTTATTTCATTGTGTCTAAAAAACATTTAGGCATTATGTGCAATGAAATTTATGTACAATTTGTAATTTTTATAATTTTATACTACATATTCGTCTCGTAGTTTGTTTTCTTAACTTGCATGAATTACCTGAATTAAATAAAAATATTGTTTTTGTTGGATATGTCATTGTTGTTTATATTATTTTAAAAAAAAAAACGATTTTGGAACCTAACCCTACTTTTTCTATGTGATCTAAGTCTCGTATAACGCGGCATTTCTATGGAACCTAACATCTGCATTATACGAGGGTTACCTGTACTCATTTTCTGAAAGTAAAACATAATAAAACAGATAAAAAACCTGACTTTTACATGAGCTCTAAATTCACTGACTATATTATACTTTAATTAAATATTTTAACACATTTTTAATAAAACGAATAAATTATTATTAAGTTTCTGCCCTGAAAACATATCAGGTTTCATTGCTTAGATCTTTCTTGTCTACATTTTGAAGAAAGAATGGTATATTTCATACCAGTTTCAATAGCACACAGACAAAACATCAGTATTTTAAAACAGTTAGCTGTAAAATAAATGCACTTGCTTTAAGACTGTTAAATAGCCAAGAAAAGTGATTCCTGATATTTTAAACCAGAAATAGCAACAAAGAATATTTATTGTGAAAATTAATTGTTAACTCTTTTTTTTTTTTTAGGTTATAGCCAGCTTGCTTGATAAGTTGCCACCATACCAATTTTTAACTGCATTTCCTCAGATGATTTCACGAATATGTCATTCACATTCAGGAATATTTGAGCAGCTAAAGGTAGGTTAATGATTAAAATAGTCATTAATTTTATTTCATAGCCAAATTTTGTTTTATATAGCCAAAAATCAACAAAGCCGGTATGGTAGGAAGTCAATTGAATAAATTCATATGGAATAAGAGAGAAATTAGTCGGAACACTAAATTAGCTGTATACAAGACAGTTTTCAAACCAGTTTTAACTTATGGATCTGAGAGCTGGGTGAGAAGTAAAACACTTGATCAAAGACTAGAGACTGCAGATATGAGAGTCCTGAGAAAGATTAGGGGCATGAACAGATGGCATCAATGGCAATATCTTATTAAAAATGAGGATATTAGGAAAGAACTTGACATTGTCAGCATCCAGGAATGCGTTAGCAGAGCTAATCTCATGTGGTATAGTCACTTTAACAGAATGGATGAGGAAAGATTAGCAAAACAAGTGTTCTCTGCTAGGTTGGCAGGAAAAAAGACGCAGAGGAAGACCAAGATATAGGTGGATTGTACAAAGTGCTTAGACAATAGAAATATAAGATCTCATAATGTTGGAGTTTAATATGTAGAGGAAAATTGTAGATAGGAAGTTAGTAATGATGTAAATTTTTCATGTAATACCATCATATCCTATACAACCCTTGAGGGTACATGGCAAGAATTTGATGATGATGAGCCAAATTAATTTTATTTCATAGCCAAATTACTAACCAGAGTAAGTACTGTTGGCATACAAATTACTTGGCAAATTAGATAGGAAAGGAAAACGTGGTGGTGGAGTACTGCTTATGATAAGTGATGACTTATGTCTTCTAAGAGTGGTGGCTTTGGAAATCAGTGACACTAATGGTTATGAAAGCATATGGTGTGAGGTAGAAGTGGCCAAGACAGGAATTTAGTAGGATATTGCTACAAACCAAGGAGCACAGAGGTGGAGAGCAGGAGATGTTTAGGCAGTTAAGCTTGGCAATTGCAAGAAGAATGATTGTTATGGGAGATTTTAACTATAGCAGTATAAGTTGGGAAGAGGAAAATGCATGTAGTAATAAGGGAATGCAATTTCTAGAATTCTTGAGGGACAAATGTCTTAGGTAACATGTAATAGAGGGAACAAGAGGTTCGAGAGTTTTGGATTTGGTCATAGCATCAGAAGAGCTGATAATAACTGAGATGACACCTCTCCCACCAGTTGGAGAGAGTGACCATGTAGTTTTGACTTGGAAGATGAATAGACATGCAGAAGTATCAAAGAAATGGGAAGGTATGTGGAATTATAAGGCAGGTGATTATAATAGTCTTAGATATCAACTTGGAGCAGTTCCATGAAGAGCGGAATTGGAAGGCCAGGATATCATTAGTGCTTGGGAAATTGTGAAGGAATATTTGTTAGCAGCAGTAGCAAGCTGTATTCGATGAATGAAGAAGCAGACACAATTTGGTGTATGCGGGATAAAAATGGGAATAGAGTGACTGATGCAGAGGACATAATGGAGTTGTTCAATGAGCACTTTATTGGAGTATTTCATCCTGGAGAAGAAGGTTTTAATACTAGAGGGATAGGGCAGGTTTATAGGTGCAAAAGAGAGTGTGTTCCAAATACTGAGTACTCTGGATGTCAGTAAAGCTGTGGGACTGGATGGTATTTCGCTACGGGTTTTGAATGAATGTGCTAAAGAACTGACAGCTCCATTGACCTGGCTCTTCAATAAAAGTCTGGCTGTGGGAAAGGTACTCAAGGAATGGAAGGAAGGTAAGATAGTGGCATCGCATAAGGGCAGTAGCAGACTGGAAGTGTCTAATTATAGGCCAGTTTGTGTGTCATCAGTAGTTTATAAGGTCTTGGAGAAATTAGTGAGGGACTATATACAGCATTGGGCAGATGAGGGTAATGTTATTTGTGATAATCAACATGGATTTGTTAAGCGGCGCTTTTGCTTTTGTAATATGATTGCCTTTTTTAATAAATTGACAAGAGCAGTTGATGAGGGAAAGGCATATACTGCCATTTTTTTGGATTTTGCAAACGCATTTGACAGGGTGCCACATCATAAGCTGATATTTAAGTTGCAACACATGGGTTTAAATGTTGGGTTATTCAACTGGATTCAGGATTGGCTGTCTGATAGGTATCAGAGAGTTGTGTATGGGGGGAGATATCAAGGAAGCAGAAGGTTACAAGTGGGGTTCCCCAGGACTCAGTACTGGGACTTGTATTGTTCAACCTTTACATTAATGACATTGTCGGATTGCAAGGGGATATTCAGTTGTTTGCGGATGATATGAAGCTGGGAAGCGTTATCAGTAATAGTGCAGATGTGGCAGCCCTGCAAGAGGATTTGAATAAACTATACAGATGGGCAAATGAATGGAGTGTGTCAGTTTAATGCAGCAAAATGTAAAGTCTTGAAGTTTGGGATCCATTGATGGGAGGCTGCATACTCAATTGGAGGAGCTGTACTGGAGGAAGTAGGGGAGACTAGAGATTTGGGGAGGGTAGGTGATTGATAGAAAACTGAAATTCAGAGAGCATATTATATAGGTGGTGATGGTAACCCAGAGGATTGCTGCAATACTGAGGAGGATGCTGACCTGCAGAGATAAAAGAGTTATCGTTCTGTTGTATAAGACCATGATCAGACAACACTTAGACTATTATTCTCAAATTTGGTCCTCAGGATTTGAAGGGGATTAATTAACTGTGGAAAGGGTACATAAACAGATAACAAAGATAGTTTTAGGATTGTATAATATCAGTTATGAGGATCAGCTGAGGAAATGTGGACTGCAGAGTTTGGTGGATAGAAGGAGGAGGAGAGGCGATATGATTGAGACATTTAAACTGTTGAGAGGCAGTTACAGGCTGGACACTGGGGAGTTCTTTCACTTGGTGGAACAGCGGGAAGAAGCGATGACAAGGGACCATCCCTGGAAGTTACGAAAGGAAGCTGTGAGCAAGAGGGTGAGGAGTGGTTTCTTTGCGTGGAGGGTGGTTGAACCGTGGAATGCATTGCCTGAGAGGGAGAGTGGTGAGAGAGCAAGAATGGTCAATGAGTTCAAGGAGTGGTCTGATAGACTTTGTGTTTCCTAAGAAGGATCTCCCACGATGAGTCTCTTGACTCCATGGAGGCTTGAATAATAATAATTTTGATTACACTTCCATGTTTCATTATATCTGTACTGGTGTTCTGTACAGATGTATATTCTGTTCAGGGGTAGTTACTAGATCTTTAGTAGAATAGATAAAAGATGATAATTTTTTTATGTGTTTTGAAGGTGTCATCAGATCGTATTTTTAGGATCTTAACAGTTTTTTACATATGATATGTATATAAGGGATGGTGAGAGATTTTTGTAGTCTGTTTAGAGTAAAGCAAGGGGAAAGGTTGGCTATGGGGGGTGTTAGTTAATTTTTTTTTTTGATCTAGTGGGGATTGTAGCCCTTGGATAAAAAGTGTCAACCATTGTCTCACCATCATATTGCATATGTAGTTGAGTTCAGAAGAACATAAAAACTACATTTACAATCAATAGAAATTCATGACTCAAAGGCCATACCCTGAATGCTCCTTCATGCATCATTAAATGGAAGAGGACAATTTACTGCATAGAGGTCACAATAATTCTGAGAGACTGTTCTTTGAATCTGCAATGGCAGTGAAACACTTCCCTGACCCTCATAGTATGGCTACATTGATTTGCCTAAGATCTGGGAAACACTCATTCTAAGACCACATTTATCTTGCCTTCTCTGAAGTAACTATTTTTTTTATCCAGTCTCTAGAGGACATCTTGATAGGATATTAGTTTCTTTTCAATTACAATTTGAGTTGTTTGTGCAGCAATCTAATTAAGTGCTGTGTCAGTTGTAGTTTGGGCTCTGAACATGCTGATTTGAAATTCCAGCAAAATATTAGTAAGTCAGTAAATTATTTATTTTGGTCTTCTGATGTTATTTATGCTGTAAAGCACTATTATGAATAATCATTAACACCTAAGCTTATCATTATGTTTACTTATAATTCCTTTTATTTCTTTTCAAGATGGTAATTGAGTGTTAATGTTATTTGTTTTTAATTTTCTTCATATATGGGTATAAGTAACTCTCAGATACAGTCAACTCTCACTATTCTTTATAGTGAGAGTTGACTGTATCCTGTAAGGATCGCAGGAGTAGTTTGTTGCAGTGGATAGTTTTCTGTAGTGAATTTTATTAGAACAGCATTGTGTCTATAAGACTTCAGTTGGATCTTTCTGGAAGTTTGTTATAGTAGCCAAATTTGTTTCAATGGTGTTTATTATATAATAAGGACCAACTGCATATTTGCCTTTCTTATAATAATTTATATCTGTAATGATTAATCTAGGACAAATGAGTATGTCTGATATATACCTGATAAATAAATCTGATTCTAAGATATAAAGTTTCTAATGGGTTGGTAATGACATTATGTAAGGGTAGCTGTTGATCCAAGAATATATTGAACTGCATGTACATGAATGCTAGAAGTATCAGAAATAAAGAAGAGTTTTTGGTATTGGTCAGCTTGACGTGGCCAAAATTTATAAGCATTAGCAAGATCTGATTGACAGAAAATGATATAGATACAAGGATAGAATGCAAGAGGTACTGTATTTTCAGGACACGGGGAGAGGGAATAGGACAAAAGGAGGAATATTGCTGATGTTATCTGAAGAACTGCAGACTACAAAAATAGTAGTTAATGAAGATTTTTTTTGTTTGAGGGAGATAGTCCATTTGAGTCTGTCTGGTGTGTGATAAAGGCCAAACAATTTGTTGTTGATTGCTGCTATAGACCAGAGAGTCCACAGAAAGATGTGGACTCTTTGATCTATATGCAATGCATTGACAGATTAGCACAATGAGTGCAGGCCAAGCAATTATTGTGAAAGACATCAACTATAGGAGCATAGATTGGAGGGAAGAAAGAACACATGGCAGGATGAAAATGGAATTTATATTGTTTCAGGTAATTATCCCTTAGAAACTGTATAAATTCCATTTTCATCTTACCATGGTTGTGGAGGGGACCAGGCATTTGAGTGTGTTGAATCTGGGTAACAGCATCAGAAGATGTATCCATAACTAAGGTACATACTCTCCCTCCAATCAAGAAAGTGACCATGAAGTCTGGTTCTGGGAGATTGCTAAACATGTCAGATGCTCTGTCAAGAATGGGTTTATGTTGAACTATGACCAGTAATTATGATAGACTTAGCAGACATCTTAGAGCAATGGCTTAACAAGGCTACAAGGAAAGAATGGCAATAGTGTATGGGAAGTGGTCAGAGATTGTTTGAGAGAAATGGTATCGGACTGCATACCCAGTATCAGGAAGAAAATCCAAGTAGGGTTAAGTGGATGAATAGTGATATAAAAGAAGAGGTTAAAAGAAATCATTGTGGAAAGAATATAAAGAAAAGGTGATAGCATATTTGTGAGTAGTACAAAATGCAGGCAAGAAAGATGACAAGAATTAGATTGAGAGAAAATTAGCTAAGCAGGTTAAAAGAAATCCAAAAGAGTTTTTTTGCTGTGTAATAAATAAGAGGAAGAATTCAGAAGATATTTTTGAGAATAGGACTGGTGGTGGGAGGACTGGGGAAGAGTATGGTTAGCAAGGGTGTTAGAGCTAGGTTTTTTACTTGGAGAGTGGTGAATGAGTGGAATAAGCTGCCAGACTCTGTTGTGGGTGCCATGACTGTAAATGAGTTCAAGGCAAAGTATGATAGATACTGTGTGAATGTTGAATAGTTGTTCTTGACATGATGTTAGGGTCTCCTTTGATGAGTGTAAGACCTCCTTGGAGTTGCCAGTACTACTAATAATTATGGAAGAATAGCTTTAATCGATGCTGGAAGGTGACAGAAACAGAAGAAATAGTTGAGTTACTAAGTGATCACTTTGCAAAAGTATCATCAGGGTGAAGATTTTGCAGTTGTTGATATGACAACGCCTGCTGTTAGAATTGAGGTAGATAAACTAGAGGTGCTTAGCATATTGAAAAATATCAACATGAAACAACAGTGGGATGAGATGGCATGTTAGCCTGTGTGTTATAAGAATTGACACTGGCTTTGACAAAGTTGCTAAATCTAAGTCACTGCTCTGGCAAGTTTCCAAGGGTGTGGAAAGAAGATAAGATAGTTTCATTACATAAAGGTGGCTCCAAGATAAGTAGCAAATTCTAGACCAATTGGTATCTCAGATGCAGAGGTTAAAGTACTGGAAAAGTTGGTTAAAGGTAAAATCTAGGGATATGTAGATAGGAATATGATACTCTACATGGGAAGCACAGTTTTTTAAAATGTAGTTCCTGCTATTAGCAATGTACTCACATTTTATAATAGAGTGACAACAGAATTAGATAAGGGAAATGGCCATACTGTGATATTTTCAACTTCAAAAAGGCATTTGACAGAATACTGCATGGAAAATTAGCACATAAATTGGAGCAAATGGGAATAGATATGAGACTGGTGGCATGGATTGAAGGAAGGGTTAACAGAGGAACTCCAAAGATTAGTATATGGTGGTGTGGAATTTAGGAGAATGAGGATGACTAATGGAGTGCCTCAAGGCTCTGTCCTAGAACATCTGGGTTTCTTGGAAATTGGAGATGGTGATCCAGAGAGAAGCGACCAAGCTAGTGACAGGTCTGTGGAAAAGGAATAGTCTGAGGATAGGTTGAAGGTGTGTGTGTGGGTGGGGGGGGGTAGTTGATAGGTGGAAAAGAGGGAACACGATAAATACTTAGAAAGTTATTAAAGGGATTCTATAAGATTGAACCAAGAAACTTTTCAACATAGAGAGAGAGAGAGAACTAGAGATCACCCTTGAAAATTGTGTAAGTGTATGATTAGTAAGAGTGTGTGCACACTAGATTTTTTACTTGAGGTATCGTGAATGAGTGGAATGGATTGCCAGAATTAATTGTGAGTGCCTGACAATGAATGAATTTAAGGAGAGGTATGATAGGTCTTGTGTGTATAAAGGTTAGGTTAGTGTGGTCCTCCCACGATGACTCCATGGAGACACCCATATAATAATAATATCACTCTTATGTAAAGTTTTTGTATTGTAGTGGAATGAGTTTTTGTCCACTGGAAGCTTGTAGTGCTCATTAAATGCAGATGCTCTTAGATTTGCATTTAGTTCATTGTTTTATTCCTCTTTCTTAGCTCATTATATAAGAATGACAAAATATGCTAAATGCATACTTTTTAATCATTAATGATATAGAATGTTGCAACATAACTTGCACTAAGTTAGGAGAAAATAGCAGAGATATTGTTTGGTTGATTTGAATACTATTTAATCCTTTGAGCAGGGAGTTAAAAATACATATCTCACCTTCTTATGGCTTATAAATACATGGGAAAAAAAAGAAAAAAAAAGGGAAGGTTGCTAAGAGATTGAGTGCCTCCCACCAAAACTCAAAAGCTGATTTAAATTTATAGCTTTACTATAGTTAAAATTTGAACAGATATATAAGTCAATACTGTTTTGGAGATAGAAGCATGGCAATGTATTATGTACTGTTTTATTGATCAAAGGGTTAATTGCTGTGGAAACATATTAAGCCATGCAAGGCATGGCTTGAAAAATGTGCTCATTTGCTCCTTCCAATGAGTGAGAATTTTTAGTTAATGAGTTAAAACTAGAAAAAGATGTTTCAGTTTAATCATCAATTTTATTTACCTACTCCTACATAAAAACAGCATGGACTATGCCATGCAGATAACTTTTACTATTGTAAAGTAAAACCAAAACCGTGGCAGTAGATAGAAATGGAAGGAAATAAACTGAAAAGACATTAAAAAATTCAATAACTTGGCATGTTATAAATAACTATCAAAAATCAGAATAAGTTGAGGGTAGTTTACTATGGCCAAACTTACCAATATATGGAAAAATACACATCTCTTCAAAGATTTTAAATCAAAATATATAGCTTAGTGCTATTCCCTACAATTCTTTATGGTGCAGAGACATGGGTTATCAAATAGAAGAGAACAGAAATTGTGACAGGCTTTGGAAACAAGTGTTTGAAGAAAATAAATAAAACAGCATGGACTAAAATAAAAATAGTTCAGGAGAACGGAGAAGGATTACACAACCATATTTCAATAATAACAAGAATCAAAGAAAAACAATTACAATGATATGAACATGTGTACAGAATGCATACTGAAAGGTTTCCTCAAATTCTCCAAAATGGAAGAGTAGAAGTAAAGATACTGCAAGGAAGACCTAGAAGGAAATGGATAGAAAACATCTAGAGTATAAATGGTGTCTGAACTCTTACAGAAATTTAAATAACTTGTCGGCAGATAAATTGGACAGAAAGCTACTGTTCATGGTAGTCTCAACCCACTTTTGGCAGATGAAGAGGAGGAGATTTATGTACATAATTCTGATTTAGTTTTATGTTTTGTGTCAGTTTTTTTGTGTTGACTTTCTTGTGCATCTCTTGGGAATGCTGTTCATTATAAAAGAATGTTTTACTCATATTACACCTTGCGCTTATTAATATTCAAACTACAACTCCACTTATTTTTCCAGGCTAAAAGGTATTCAGATCTTCCTGAGAGGTATTAATATCAGCAATGTTCCTTATAATTCTCCCCAGCTTTGCATCATCAGCAAACAGTTGAAGATTCCCAGCAGGAACCCGAGAACACATCCCTTTGGCACACCACTGGTTACCCTCTTTCTTTGAGAAAGAGGGTAACCAGTGGTGTGCCAAAGGGATGGAGCAATTACCAGAGGGTAACTGCTCCATCATACACAACTTGCTGGTATCAGAGACTAATCTCCAATCCATTATCCATTCCCAAATCTGCAATTTGTGCACCAACCTATCCTGAGGTAATCCATCAAATGTATTGTAAAGGAAAAGAATATTGCTGTATAAAATTCTCCCTTATCCAACACATTCATCACCTCATCATAAATGCAATTAGACTGCCAAAACAAGACCTGCTTTCGACAAACCCATGTAAACTAATCTATGAACTCAATTCTGTATTGTAATCATAACCGACTTCTCCATTACCTTGTTTACAACTACAGATATACAGACTGGCCTATTATTAGAAACCTCTGACTTGAACAATGCTTGTGGAATAGTACTATTTTGCCTTCTTTCTATTTGTTAGCAACATTTCCCAATGCCAGGCTTTCATTAAATAACTAGGGCAAGGATTGCCTTTAAAATATATGGTGATAGGTCATCCATTATCACAGCCTTATTAACATCTAACCCAGTCAATACCTCATAAACCTGTGATCCTTTCACCTCTAATTCTCCTAATATTTACCACTTCTTCTACATGTTGCACAACATAACTTACAGTAATATAATATATAATATGTACTGATAACTCGCTAAATAACTCTACTATATCCATTGTATTGGTCACTCTGCTACCATAACTATTGCTATTGTCACTTTTTCATAATTATTGTTCTTCTTGTTTGCCACATAGCAAAAGAATTCCATCATATTACTTACTTTTTCATTCTTTACCATGTTTTTATTCTATACTTCATGCACCTGATCACTACCAACTGTTCTGTTCATCCATTTCTCTCTCTCTCCTACTTTATTTATTCACTTAACTTAGTATGCAGTTGTGCATTGCTTGTATCAAATGCTTCCTAATCAGTTCTCATGCTCTGTGAGTTTCTTTTCTGCACAACTCATCAACCTAGGTATCTCTGTTGAAGGGTATTGATGCTGGTTGACTACAGAGCTTCTCATAATTATCCACCTTATAATTTCATATGTATTCTTTTTTTTGTTTCACCATTTCCCAAACAAGTACCTCATCATTGCTCTTACATACCAGTGGCATTGTTGATACCTCATTAACAACCACATCCTGTCAGGATAGCATCAAAATTCACTGTCCATGTTCCCACACAATCTTCTCATTTCAATCCGTATTCCTATAATTAAAATCTCCCATCAGGATTACCTTTTTCATGCCCAACCAATTTGCCTACACATTTCACAATCAACACCCTCTACATTCTCTGGCCTATAACAACATCCTATTAGATATGCTATTCTATTGATTTCAACCTCATACTAAACAGATTTAAAACCTTCACATGTACTACCATTTTCAACTTTCGTTCTTACTGGACACATTTCCTCTGCTATTATTAACAGCATGTTTCTCCTTTTTCCAACTTCTGACAAATAAAGTGCTGTGAAGAATTCATGTAGGAGGTTTAATGGAATATTATCAGCACTGAGAAAGGATTAAAAACAATTTTAATACTTCCAATATTTCATCTCTGTCACAGAGACATCTTCAGGGATTACAAAAAAAACTTTTGTAACAACACACACACAGATATAATACAATAGTAAGTGAAACTAAAGTCCTATCTAGGTGGTGCATCCTCTATGGGCATTAGCAGGTGGCCTAGGATGTAAAGAGGGATCTCTGATAATAATTGTTTCCAAATTTTGTGAGGTTTAATGCAACCGTATTTGTTTAAATTCGGTTGATTCCTGAGTGCAGATGCAAATTCAAAGAATAGTCTTTCTTTTTTGAATTTACTATGGCAGAGCATGGTGTTTTTTTTTCCAGGAGATCCTGTGGGTTGTATCCAAAAGTTTCAGTTTAGTTTAGTTTCACTTACTATTGTATTATATTTGTGTGTGTGTTGTTGCAAAAGGTTTTTTTGTAATCCCTGAAGATGTCTCTGTGACAGAGACGAAATATTGGAAGTATTAAAATTGTTTTTAATCCTTTCTCAGTGCTGATAATATTCCATTAAACCTCCTGCATGGAGTATAATCATCCTTGAACAACCAAGTTTCACATGCATCAATTGTCTTTGGGCATACTGACTCAATCAATACAACAAACTGAGCTCCCTAATTTCTGATACTCCTAACAGGTATACAAACATAACAATCTCACTCTCTTTTTAAGATCATCCCACCAGTACCATTACTCCATACTCTAGCTGCTTTAGTTCACCTCTCTCTTTGGTTAATCACCTCCATTTCCCTAATTCTTACTCTGATTTCTATTCATATCACTCTCATCCCCAACTTTATGCATTCCATCATTCTATCCAGCTATAATCACTTCTTAACCTTGCATCCATTTTCCTCCTTTTCTTCTACAATCTACTTCACAGTCTCTCTCCCTCTCTGATCCTTAGTTACACTAACATTGTCTCACCTTTTGCACTCAGCAAAAAACAGTTTCTCCAAATATCCAACACCAGACTCATTCAAATGGAAACCATTAACCTTAAACCATTCCAACTTCTGTTCAAATTCACTCCATACACATATCCACAAAATGCATGAGGCAGTCCTTGCCTCACACATTTCATCCATCTTACCATTCATTATCTCTGCTCTCCTTATCATCTCGCTATTACCATTTCTAAATAACATGCTAACCACTGTCCCACCAACACCTTATTCTTTACCTAATGCAGCAACTTCCTCAAATCCCTATCTGCATTCCTTTTTTTGCCATCCAAGTCATTTGTGCCTACAACTACTGCCAATCCTGATTCTGTTTCCTTCATTACATGCAAATCATTGGTTATTGTTTCAATGGTCCACCTGGAAACTGTGTTTTACATACCCTGTTATTTACCACAAAATTTCATCCCTATAATACATGATTATCTTTTGACACTTGCTTCATACTACTAACTTTCTCCTCCTCATTTACATTAGTCAATCTCTTCTTTAGACATTCAATGTCATACTTCAAATGTTTCATTTGATTCTTTATTTTTCAACTCTTGCAAGCTCTTCCATTTCATTACTGTCATTATTAACTCTTCTGTTCATTTTCTGACTCCTCTTAGCAACACTTTTCTCTTTTTTGGAATGCCCTAACCTATTATTATGCCTCTCTCTCTCTTTCTCACACACACATTAATACTTTAATTCGTTTCAATTCACTCTAACAGTCCATAAATGTTTGACATTTTTGATGCATATGTGTAACAATTTCTCCACACATCCACTGAGAAAAATCCAGTGCAAAATTTTTCATATTGTATAACATCAGAAGGAAAACAAATAACAACAATGCAAACCAGCAAAATTAAGATAATGAACCTACTGAAGAACACCTTTATCCAGTTTCGGAGTGGGGAGTGGGAGGGGGGCACTATTATAAAAAAAATAGAAGCCACACTAAACAATTTAACACTTTTTTTAAAGCAAGTTTTTTTTAAAAAAATCGAATGTGATTTTAACACTGACAAAAAATTAACCTTAAACATCAGATTTATTTTATTTTATTTTATTTTTATTATAAAATCCAATGAAGGCTAAACATTGACATGAGCAATTAGAATGTTCTTTAAAATTGAACCAAAATTCTTTGGCTTGAATTTAATTGTGACATTTTATTATTTTAGTGTGGCAAAGTAAGTTTTCTCAACAATATATAGTGATTAATACAGTCACTATATATATAAATATATATATTTTGAAGAAAAAAAATAAATGACTAGAAGCTGAGAGATACCAAAATAGAGGGGGGGGAAACTATTTATTATTTAAACACAAAACTTGTTTTGTCTTCTTAGACTTCATCAAATGTATAACATGAGCATGTAAGAGGCATCTCATATGGCAGAACTAAAACCAGTGCACTATCTAATCACTTTCTTAATTCTGCTCACTCTAGCAATGAAGAATCTATCACTCACTCAGTGATCTGGAACAAATCAGAAAACATTTCTAGATTCTATGATGAGCTTAAGAAAAGATTTGTGGAATCAATAGAAATTGTCCTCAGTCTGCTCCATCTTAATACTAACCTTAGCTATAACCTGGTTGTCTGTCCCTCTTCAGCTTTCCAACTTTGGCATACAGGATATCATGGCAGTGTAAAAATGGCATCCATCCTTCAAATGTCAGCAGTATATTTGCAACTTAATTTATGGCCTTTGTTTTCTTGTAATGTATATTTTTGTATTTCTCTTTTCGTATTATGCACCCGATGAAGTCTTCTAAAAAGATGAAACTAATTGTGCATTCAAATAATAATAAATTGTGCAGGAAGAATAAATGCAAAAATTAAATCAGTTGAACAGTCAAAAATAAGCATTCAATTTATTAAAATACAAATGGCTGTAAGGGACAATTCTGAAGTGATACAAATACAGTAATCTCTCAATTACCTGATCATAGACAATTTGCTGGTTGAATGAATGATTAAAGGTATAATTACATGGTGCTGTATCAGAAGTCATCACTAATCCATTCAAGAGTCAGTTAATTGGAAGTTTGTTCATTTGAAGGTTGGATAATTGAGAAATCACTGTACATTATTTCATGTTAATTCCTCTCAGTCAATCTTCTTCTGTGATTCACAACAGTCTGGCAGATGGCAGATATTAAATTACACCCAATATAGTTATTGGGTGTTATTTAATATTTATGCAGTTGTATAAAATGACCATTATAAATAAAAGAACAAACAAATTACTATCATTAAAACATTGACATAATTTGAGTCTTAGCTCAGGAAAGATCCCATAGGAAAGAATGAAAAGAATGTATGATAATTCAATGCTCAAGGATGGTGCAAAGACTGATGATTCTAACTATGAACCAATTAGTAATTGTCATCATCATCATCATCATGCTTGTCAAGGATTTAGGCCTAGAATGGCCTGTTCCTGCCTTAGAAGTCATTGTTGAATCTCTTAAGAGGGTGACCTGGTTTGTAATTTAAGACTTGTTTTGGTAATCTTTCTGTTTTCGTTCTTTCAGCGTGTTCCATCCATTTATGTTTATATTTTTTAATTTTTTCTATTACTGATTCCCCTTTTAATTATTTCATAATTCATTTCTTTTGTGATCAAATATTATTAGTAATTGTAATGGAGTAATTGTAAAGATTTTAGATTAAATATATTGACATGTACACAAAAGTAGTAAAAATGGACTTATATTCAGTACTCAATACAGTATTAAATTTTTACTGTATGTTTCTATACCCACTAATAACTTAATTCTTTTAAATATTACATGCATAATCATTTCTTTTTTACTTGTAGGAAATCATAGCCAAATTATTAGTAACCTATTCCCAGCAGGCAATGTGGATGATGATGGCTGTATCAAAGGTACTTTATTATTATTATTTAAATTGTTTCAAATGATATTTTTTTATTATAAGAAGAAGGTTTTAGAGCTGTTACATAACCTGGATAAGAATTTGGCATCTGGGACAGATGGGATATCACACATATGCTAAAGGAATGTTCAACCATACTGGCTTGAGATGTTTGTATAATTTGAGTCTTAGCTCAGGAAAGATCCCACAGGAATGGAAAGAATATATGGTAATCCCATTGCTCAAGGGTGGCAAAAACTGTATCTAACTAGTGACATATCAGTATCTCTGGAGTAATTGTAAAGATTTTAAGAGAATTAGTAAGAACTCGCATACAGAAATGGGTGGACAAACAAAATATACTTTGCAAGGAACAATATGAATTTACTAAAGGGAGGTCATGTCTGAGCAGTTTGCTCATATTTTATAATCAAGTTTCACCTGAGTTGGATAAAGGGAATGGACAGCCTATGATACTATTGGACTTTGCTAAGGCATTTGATAGGATACCACATGAAAGGCAGTTGCATAAACTGGAGAATATAGGATTGGAATCTCAGAGTATCAAAAAGTGATATTTGGGGGGGGGGGGGTGAATCTGTCAGATTTAAGGTGACTGGTGGTGTGCCTCGGGGATCAGTCCTTGAATCATTATTGTTTAATCTATACATTAATAATATTGGAAAGGGGTTGATAGGAGATCTTCAGTTGTTTGCTAATGATGCAAAGATAGGCAGTGCAATCAGTATTGATATACAGCACTTACAGAATGATTCGAATAGGCTGGAGGTATGGGCAAATTATGATGGCTTTCGGTTTAATCTTAGTAAGTGTAAAGTCATGCATTTTGGTGTGATGCAATATCCAACAGTGCATTCTGTTGGTGGTATTATGTGTGGAGTAACTGACGAGGCTTGAGATCTTGGAATTATAGTGGATAGAAAGTTGAGTTCAAAGGTCACATAGCAAAAATAGCAAATACAACTCGGAGAATAATTGCAATATTGAAACAAACTTTGACATGTAAGGATATGGAAGTCATTTTGTCTCTTTACAAAGCCTTGATATGACTGCCGCTGGACTACTGTGTGTGGATTTGGTCTCCTGGGTTCCAAATGAATGAAAAAATGGTATGGAAAGTCTGCAAAGAGCTATAGAGATGATATCAGGATTATGGAATGTAGATTATCAGGATTGATTGAGAATATGTGGACTGAGATGCTGGTAGACAGGATAATTTTTAATAATAAATGAATTATTTTTAAGGTTATGGAGGACATATTATATCAATTTAAAATATTGATTCTAATTGTAATTATTTTCAGAGATTTTGAATCCAAGAGTCAGCGAACTTGTTCTAATGAAAATTGTATTTTACAGTCATCGTATCCTATGAGAGTTCAGCGTTGTCAAGAAATATTTACCAGAGCTAAAGCATTAAAACCTGAGCTATCTAAATTTATTCAAGATGCTACACGATTTGTTGATAAACTTCTAGAACTGACTAACAAAACTTTTACTGATGCCGCTACATTAAGTATCAATCAGCACTTTCGTGTCCTACCTAGAATGGTGGAGGATAGGTAAGCTATGTTTACATTAAAATTTAAAATTATAATTGAGAAAATATTCCATGAAATTTTTCTTCAATTTTTTTTTCCAATTTTATGCACAGTAAATGTATTTTGAATTAATTACCAGTGATGACTTATACATTCATTTCTCAGTTTTGGTGAAATCATGAGGACCAAATTTATCTTAGAATAGCACTGATACTATTGTACCCCTATGTCAGGACTTTATTCAATGACTATGTCAGTCATATATTATAGTTAGTGAGTTCTCTATAAAGTTTGCTTTAGTGAGAGTTATTACTAATACCAAGTTACAGCATAGAGACATGCACAAATTCACTTGGAGAGAAGACACAAGAAATAAGAAAGGTCTCATTGGCTATGGTATTATTGATAATGATGTTCATCCACTGGTTCAAGACATTAGAGTATACAAGGGATTTGAAATTGGAAATAATCACCATTTAGTTTTGATCAGAATAAAGTTGAATTTCATATTGAAAAGAAGAGTGCGAATGAAAGTTTAAAATAAATCAAAGTTGAACAGCTTTCAGAGGTGAACTGGTGACTGAAATACACAAACATTATTCAAGTAAAAATGAAATAGTGTGAAAACAAGAATCAAACCATGGAGAAAACATTGAATCAGCTAAAGAGGCATGCTGTGAGGTAGTATACAAGAATAGAAAATTCAACACTTCATGGTGGACTCGGGAAGTTAAAGAGTCAGTCAAGGGAAAGAAGAAAACGTATCGAAAGTTCCTAGCAAGTGAGTCAGCTTGTGCTCTTAAAAGAATACAGAGAAAAATGTAAGAAAGCAAACTATGCTGTAAAACTAGCTAGACAAAAGTCGTGGTAGGATTTTGGTGAGAACATAGAAAATAAATATCAGGAAGGTGGTAATATTCTGGAGGCTATTGAAAAGCTCAGAAGAAGGAATGCTGTAAAAGGAATCAGAGGTAATAAAGGAGACATGAAAAAGATATTCTAGATGTCTGGAGTAATTATTATTGTTATTATTGTGTGGGCACCTCTATGGAGTCTAAATCATCACGGGAGACTGAATATGTCCTCTAAACTTCAATCTCTGTCTACAAAACCACTCCTGAATACCTAGCCTCATCTATTTCCTGGAGTACAGTTCCGTCAATGTGGTACACCACTTGTAATCTATTTATCTCAAAATGCATAACTTTACATTTATACTTATTGCCTATTTAAATCGTCCTGCAATGAAATCCACATCACCTTGATTCACTATTACTCTACTTAATTTTGCATCATCAACAAACAATGGAATATTTCCTTTCAGGTTATTTCCTATATCATTTATGTACAAATTAAACGGTAGTGGTCCTAGCATGGCACGCCCCTAATAACCAGCTTTTGCTTGGATTCTGCTTTTTCACATACCGCTTTTTAATATCTGTCTCCAACAGCTAATTTGTGTAACAGAGTGGTATTCAGTCAAATGCCTTTCAAAATTTAGCAGAATCATCATGTAGTTATATCCCTTATCCAACTCAGCTGTCACTCCATTATTAAAAGTTAGCAAATCACTAACTCCTGACCGACCTTTCACAGAGCTCTGCTACCCCCTTCATAGAGTATCATATTTCTACTTGCCCATTCCTGAATTCTCTTATCAATTTTTTCAGTACTTTTACCATGACTCCTCAGATAATGATGGGTCTGTAATTTTCTAGTGCTATCTTAGAACCTCATTTATGCAATGCAAGGGAATTATTTTGCCCCCTTTCCTCTCCCTTGAAACTTTACCAGAGCTAAAACTTAAAGTGCATAGTCAGAGGCATTGCCAGTTCTCTTGCACATTGTCTCAAAATCTGAGCTAATATCCCATCTAGTCTCGCAGCTGTATTCACATCGAGATTCTGCAATATCCCAAAAATCTCCAATTCATCCACCTCCATTTCCACATAAGTCTCTGTCACATACATCATAGCATTAACCTGACTTCTTTGATATATCTTGCAAAGTGGTTATTCACTCAGTAACTGAACTATTTTATCTGCTTCTGTCACCTTGTGACTAGCAACACTTATTAAGGTTATTTTACCATAGTCATTTTTCCTCTTACTTGCCACATAGCAAAAGAACTCTTTGGGGTTTCCCTTGGCCTACCATACTGGTAACTCTTCTTGCCTGACCCTTGTACTGTTTGAGTTTGCTACTCACCTTTCTCCTTATATACCCTTCACAGCATTTTCTTTTTCTGAAGCTTATGCTTAATGATATTACTCATCCATCCCACTCCTATCTGATTAACCCTCCTTACCTTAGGCATACAATTTAATATAGCTTATTGTAGATGTCCCTTAACTATCTCCCATGCAGTACTAACATTCTTCCCTTGCAGGGTTTTATGCCATAGCACAGCTTCACACAATCACTTGCCTTGTAATTCAACACATACCTTTCTTGGCAGAATATTCCTAATTTTTAATGATCTCCCAAGTCAAGATAGCATGGTCACTTTCCCCAATCAGAGGTAATGTGTCCACATTAGTTATGGGGATATCTCTTCTGATCATATGATTAGGTCCAATACTCTTGCATCTCAATTTGCCTCCATCACATGTGACCTCAGGTAATTATCTCTCAGTTGTATAAATTCCATTTCTATCCTGCCATGTGATCTCTGTTCCTTGCGATCTATATCTCTATAGTTGAAGTCCCCATGATAATCACTCGAACTGCACTCATACTAATTTGCTGATGTGTGTCGTCCAGATCATCCCTGGAAGCCCATGGCCTATAGCAGCAACCAACTGTATATTTTGTCTTATTGGCATTGATCTCACATCAGAGTGCTGCGAATGAACAACCACTCTCCTGCTTCTTTTCTTTTCTTTTTTTGCTCCAGTTCATCTTCTGTTATCAACAGTTCCCCCCCCCCCACACACACACAACATCTTATCTTCTCTATCTTCCCTAACAATACTAATCCCTTCACATTCTATTCTCTGAAACTACATCATCTATTGTTAGCAAGTCTCACTAATGCCTGCACCTTTTGGGGAGGTTGCAATAACCAACTCCTCCTCCTTGTTCCTGATACGTCTGGCATTAGTATATAGAAATTGCATCATCCCTTTAAGCTCCCCAACTACTGTTATTTCCTGAATTGAATATCCTTTTCAATATTTTGGCTTGAGAGACTAGATTCTATACTTGTTGATCGTTCTCACACTTTGAATTATTATTATTATTACACTCTCCATGGAGTCAGCAGACTCATCATGGGAGGTTCATTCAACAGACAACCTATTTATCATACTGAATCTTAAAATCCTTAGCACTCCTTGTATTAACAACACATTCTCGTAATGCATTCCATTCATTGACAATTCTCCATGTAAAAAAATTCTACTTCTCGCACCCCTTTTCACCACACTCTTACATAACTTCCAGGGATGGCCTCTAGTTTTTCCCCTCTTGCCTTCTGCTCTTTTTATAATCTCATCTGGATTAATCTGATAAAATCCTCTTCCTATCTGCCAAACTTTGCAATCCACATTTTTTCAACCTCTCTCCATTGCCAGCAGTCCATAGTCCTTTATTTATTTATTTATTTATTTATTCATATGGCATTTCCTCCCTTTTCTCCTCCGTCCCTATTGGGGTGAGTTGATATGTAGCCTTTGCAACACTAGCAATATGCCCACTAAACTGGGGATCTTCAGTTGTTTGCTTATATTTCAGCACTCCAAAATGCAACACCTTGCACTTACTGATATTAAAACTACAACTTACTGATATTAAAACTACAAGCCTACTCCTTTCTCCATGTATAAAGTCCATTCAAATCTTCCTGGTATAAATTAGCATTAGCAGTACTACTTATAATTCTTTCCAACTTTGCATCATCAGCAAACAGCTGAAGATCCCAGACAGTCCACATGATATGTCGATCACAAACAAGTTAAACAGCAGGGGCATAAGAACAGTGGGGGAATGCCACTGGTTACCTCCTTTTTTGAGACACTGTTCCATCATACACAACCTACTGATCATTCAGAGAACCAGTCTCTAGTTCATCTAACCAATATTCTTTATTCCCATCCTCTGCAGCTTGTACACCAAATATTAAAAGACTTCCAGAGAGTTGGGGACTCATCAAGGGAGGCACATACTACACGCACTAGCTATCACATACTTATTCTTGAATTCATTCACACTGCCTGCACACACAACATCCAGTGGCAATCCATTCCAATCACACACTAGCCTGTGAAAGAAAAATCTAGTTTTCACCCACTTCTAAGTGGCATTCATTCTCAGCTTTCAAGGATGCCCTCTTGTCCACTCTCCATAAAATGAAAAATTCCATCAACATCAACTGAAATCCAGTATGACCCTTTCAGAAGTTGGTAAGGGTCAATCATATCACTCCTCTTTCTTTTGTTTGCTAGTGTCTGCAATCTACAAATTTTCAATCTGTCTTCATAATCACTATTTTACAATCCTAATATCATTTCTAACACTCACCTTTGCACTCTCTCTCTCTCTCTCCACTGTATCAGAATCGCAGTGGAAACCAGAAGACCAGACACAAGTGGAATAGTCCAAGTGAGGACTTATCAAGGACTTGTAAAGAGGCAAAGTGACATCCTTATCTTTACATGTGAAAGTTCTTTTTAAGCAATGCAGTTATCTATTGAATTGTATTGGCAATCTTTGCTACATATCCCCTGAACTTCAGCTTACTAATCCCGTTGAAATTGGTGTTAACAGTTCTCTCGAAAACTAAAGTATCATAACAAAGAACAGAATACTCACACTCCAAGATCCCTAGCCTGATCAGTTTCTTCTAGCATAATCCCACCAATATAATAAGACATTAGATATATAATCACTCCAAAGTGCATGACTTTGTATTTACTGACATCCGTTTTCCCATGCCCACCCACATTTCCAGCCTATTCAAATCATTCCGCAAGTACTCTACACCCTCTGTCCAAAAAGAAACTGAACTTTTCAAATATAGAAGAAACCAGTGGCACCACCTGTTGTATCTTTTTGTTGTCGAAAGCAGCAACCTTCTTTAGTGTTGCGTCAACTGTTTATGACATTTGTTTCATTAGAAGCCGAGTTATAGTGCCAAGAGTGACAGTGTGTTTTGATGAATGGTCAGAAAATGAGTTTCAAACAGAGAGCTGCGATTGACTTTTGTGTTAAAGTTGGTAAACGTTTTACCGAAACGCATCAAATGCTTCAAAAAGCATATGGATGAATGCCTATTCCGTAGTTTACGAGTGGTTTAAGGAATTTCAAAGTGATCATGAGATGCTTGAGGACGATGAAAAGCCGGGCTGTCCAAAAACTGGACTGAGCAAAGTAACATTCAAAAAGTATGTGATTTCATCAAAGAAAACCCGAAATCGTCCATGAGATTGATTGAAGATGAATTGTGGATTCCAAAATCGACTGTGCACAACATTTTGACCAATAGTTTGGGCCTTCGTAAATTGAATTTGCGATTTGTTCCCCACAAGTTGACCAACGACCAAAAAATTTATCAAATTGAACACTGCAAGGACCTCATTAAAACCGCTCATAAGGACTCAGTCTTCCTTGAAACGATCGTTGCTGGTGATGAAACATGGTATTTTGAGTATGAGCCCGAAACAAAACGCCAGAGTGCTGAGTGGACACCACCAGAAGAGGGGCATCCGAAAAAAAGTCGCTTGGATAAGTCAAAATTAAAGACAATGCTGATTTGTTTCTACGATTCCAAGGGCATTATCCGCAAAGAATTCGTTCCGCCTGGCCAAACGGCAATGGTGAATTTTATCTCGAGTTTTGAAGCAATTGATAGCGAGAATTCGTCGCGTACAGCATGAATATCGTGATGCAGGCAGCTGGTCACCTTTGCACGATAATGCACCATCTCATCATTTGAACATTGTGAGACAGTTTTTGAGTAAAAACCAAGTTTGTGTGTTGGATCACTCACTGTATTCACCTGACTTAGCAGCCTGTGATTCTTTCTCTTCCCCCGACTTCATTTGCTGATAGAAGAAAAGCGATACGACACCACTGAAAACGTTCAAAGTGGCAGTAACCACGACCCTTAACAGTATCCCAAAAAATGATATAAGAAACTCATTTAATGAATTAATTCTTTCCAACTTTGATTCTTTCCATAATTGACCTTGCCAAATGCTGTATCGAAGCTGAGGGAGTGTATATTGATTGAAATAAATGCTTTCAATCATTATAATCGGCCTGTGTTTTATTGTCAAATCCTTCCCAATATTATTAATGTACAGATTGAATAACAGTGGGCCAAGGACTGATCCTTGTGGTACACAACTAATTACGTTAAATCTTGCACTCAGATCCCATGTATACAACTTTTTGATATCTGTCAGTCAACCATCCTCTTAACTACGCTAATAGTTTATAATAACGTAACTAAGAGGATGGCTTTTCCTAACTGGATTCAAGTCATCCGATATCATTAGCAGCACTCCCCCCCCTCCTATTCTGTCTATCCTTCCTAAAAATACTATACCCCCTCCCCTTACACTCAATACCAGTTAGTATGTCTGATTCTGATAGCCAGTCTCACTAATGTCTACAATCTGAGCTCCCAGCTTATTGACCAAGGCAACAAACTCTACTCCTTTGTTTCTGATACTCCTAGCATATTCATGTATAAACATAACCTACCTGCATGTTCTTTTGTACACCCTTGTCTGCAATGTGCATAACTCAGTTGGACAACTTGCAGATCTCTATTCTTTTCTATGCCTTATACGTGTAGACATCTTTGCACACGTCTGATGGGCTCGAACTGGATGAACACAAAGTCATGCACATTGCAGACAAGGGCATACGAGTTCTCTCCTCGTAATCATTGTCATGATAATGCCCATTCCCATCATTAGCACAATTATATAACATTGTTGCTCATATTCTCACTATTTGTCCTATTATAATTTAATTTTCCCAAAACTGTGTTAGGTATCATACCAGTTGTTAGTTTTTTAAGACTCCTAACACCAAACACATTCAGGTGTAGATTATCCCTCTTATACAAATCTAATCTTCCCTCAGATTCACTCCACACATCCTAAAACTCACATCCATTCCTTCTACACAGCCTATGCATTGAATCATTTGCCATCGTAGCCATTCTTTTTAATTCATTTTTATTATATTGAAGTAACATATTTACTATTTTCACTTTCCCACTCTTCAGTCTCATTTCTTCCAACAACCTTTTCATGTCCTCTCTCATACTGAACTTATCATATGGTAATCTATCAATGCTTTTGAAAAGTCCAAGAATATTACTGTATATGATTTTCCCTTATGTAACACATGTGTTTCCTTATCATAAAATGCAAGTAAATTTCTAAAACATGACCAACTTTTTACAAATCCATGCTGACTATCATAAAGAATGCTATATCCATTAACCCAATCCTCTATTTTATTCCTAACCAATCTCTTCAACACCTTGACCACAACTGTAGTTATATAGACTGGTCTGTAATTGGAGATTTCTGTCCTAGAACCAATTGTCCTATTCCCCCTTTTTGGCAGAATATTCCTCATTTTTAGCAATCTTCCAAGTCAAGACTGCATGGTCACTTTCCAAAATCAGAGGTAATGTGTCCACCTTAGTTATGGATATCTCTTCTGCTCCTATGACCTATTACTTTGACACATTGCTAAATTAGACAAGCAGTGACAGCATTGTGACAGAAAAGCACTGAACAGGAATGCAATCAAGAATACATATCAATATTTGAAGTGAAAAAAGCCATGAAAACTCTGAAAGGCAGCTGGAGTAGATGAAATTCATCCAGGACTGCTCAAAATATGGAGGTATAAAAGTTTTACTGTGGCTACACTGCATAATTCAGAAGGCCTGGTTAGAGAGTAGAATTGCAGATGGTTGGAGTAGATCTATTACATTAATCTTCTATAAAAGGGAAATAAAACTGAATATGAGAAAAGTTATAGAAGGAAAGCTTGGAGATGAACCCAAACAGATTATCAGGATCAGATTTTCCTTTAAGACAAACTTGAGAAATCATGGGAATATATATAGATATTGGAATATATCAGGGGCGAATATTCCGGGTGTGCTAGATGTGCAGTGCTCATCCACGAAATATCAGTATCACCTATATTATATTTTTGCATTTATTCCCATTCGACTTCCCCAATTGTTTGCAGACTTTGCGCGATTCCTAAAATTGAACACAATATACTGTATTAATGCTTCATTGTCCTCTTCACGAGGGTAATACGTTAGTGCTTCATGAAGGAGGCACTTTTTGCTGTGTAAACATTACGTCACATTCGCGTTAATAGCCCCCTGGTGTGCTTTCAAAATGCATAAACCTTTGCGCCCTTTGAAAAGATGTAAAGAGGGCGCAGCAGGCCAAATTCTTAGCTTTCTTATATTTTTAAACTGCTGAGAAGGCGGGGTTGGGTGAACTAAAATTTTGAGCTCACCTAGCGGCTGTGATTGGTTATTGTGTCAACCAATCCAACTGAATGTTGTCACTTGTCATGAGTTGAGCGATTACTATATCCAATGGCTTTATTACAAACAGCTGTTGCACATGTTTTCTGGAACTGAAAATTTGAAAGTGAATGTTAGGAGAAAAAACAAATGTTTCTCTTGCTATGCAGTATAGCATCTGTTAAGGTTGCAAAGTTAACGGTATTTGAGACATTTTTATTCTAATCTTCGGAAACAACAGACAGTAAAAAAAATCTATTCCTGAATAAAAATGAATATTCTGTGTATTATAAGACGTTGATCTACAACAAAATACCAGCATATGTGAGATTGATAAGACAGAAGAACTGCTGATAAAAAAAAAAAAAAAATTAAAAAAAAACTGATGAATGTAGGATTCTTGAAAGTGTGGATAATTCCGATAATGATCAGATGTTATGTATACTGAGTCTCAGTAAACAAAAGAAATTTCTTGGAAAAATGGAGCAAAATATACACAAACCAGAGAAATACACATAACACGGGCAACAAATTTTATGAGATGATTCACTGCTCCATCAAATGATATTTATTCCTGCCATTTTCTGTCTCCTCGTAAGTTTTTTTTTTTAATTATGCCATCATAAATTCACTTATTCATGTCTAGACTTTATAGGATCGTACTATTTGCTCTACTCAGCAACTTATACACACATGACAAATGTTAATTATTAATAATTCGTTTACAATTAATGAAAGTATTTCTACCTGCACTTATTCTTTCTTTTCATTTCTTATTCTAACATGTCTTATAAATGATGGTTCACATATTTTCATCTTTGAGTATTTCAAATATACCAACCGATTATAGCATTCTCCTTCATTGTTGTTTTCTAATAAATCTTAAAACAAACAGATTGTTCCCCCACTCTACGTAGAAGTATTCAAAGTTATCCTGCAATTAATTGCATTGGACCAATTGAGATGAGTGCTGATGCGCTCTGCACTCTCAAAACTTTCATACATCGATAAAAATGCAGTCATACGGTCATGGGCATCTGCAGAGGGAGGGAAGCAATCAAGGAACTCCCCCCAGGCTCGAGTAAAAAATTCCACAAATCATAATCGTAAAAGTGATTGAGATATGTAACCTTATATGTAAGCTTTGTCTGTCTTAAAATTTTATTGAGTTGGTCTGTATTATGATTTTGGCCCATGGCAGGGTAGCCATAGAATACGTGTTTTATTGCAGCAATAAAACATGTGTTCCTGTTTTTGGTTTATCTTTTTCTGATTCGTGAACAACGAGACCAGTTCGTTTGCCCTCTGTGTCTAAGTGAGTCACTGAGTGAAGTGTAAATTATAAATTTATAGTGAAACAAATTTAAACAGAAAAATACATTTTTAAAAGGTAAGTGTATGTAATTTAATATTATTTTTATTTGTTGGTTTTATGATTTTTTTGCTTTTAAACTGAAATAATTTAATTTAGGATTTTGGGATTAATTAAATGGTTGATTTTTAATAAAATATGCCGGTCAGTTTTTTTATATATGAAATTATGCTAAAACTGTATTAATTCGGAATACTTTTTTTTTCCAAGAATTAAAGATCATTAAAATTGATGTAAAATGAAAATAATGTACTGTATTTATAGTTTACATTGATAAATAATTTCATTAAAAAATTAATAGACGTTTATTGATGTAATTCTTTAATTAAATCGATAGTTATAAAAATTTGTAATTATTTGTCTCCAAGCTTTGCCCCCCCACCCTCCTCTGGAAAATTTTCTATGGACGCACGCCCATGCATACAGTTAAATTGACGTGAATTTGCAGCATGTGTTGTGTGTTGTATAACCCACATGGCAGCACACCCAACCGAAATGGGCACGCAATGCCACTGGAATATATATAATAAGGAACTGTATGTATTTTTGTGCATTTGCTAAAGGCATATTACTCATTGTTAAGAGAAAACAGTTCAAAACAGTTCAAAACTCTTCAGTTATATGGCGTAAATGGGGTGTTATATCAAGCAATACTTGGTCTGTATTTGAGTTGTAAGTCAGCAGTTAGAATTGAAAAAGGTTCAGAAAGATGGCTGGATGTTAAATCAAGTGTAATTAATGTACACCCTTGTGTACATATAATGTACACAAGGGTGTACATTATCACTACTATTATTCATCATCATATTGTGGATTTCATTATGAAGGAAGTGATATTAGACCTGATATCAAAATCGGAAATATTAACTTCAGCTGTTTATTTTATGCAGATGATATTATATTTATAAATCCAGTTCAAGTCTGCAGGATTTTTTGATTAAATTGAATAAATGCTGTAATAAATTTGGTCAGAAAATTAGCAATAAAAAGCCAAAGACAGTGAAAATGAGCAGAAATATGGAAAACATTAATTGCATCCAGAATGGAGAACCTATAGAACAAGTAAATCATTTCAACCATTTAGGTGCAATTTTTAGTTTAGATGGCAAATTAAATTTGGAAATAGAGAGTAGAATTAGAAAATCTGCTATATTATTGTAAATTAGGCAGACTAGCTCATAGTATGACTGCTGAAGAACACAAGCAGAGACAAGGGGGTTATTATAATCCTTCTGTGTTAGGCTTTAGTATCTACATGTGGACTACTGTGCAGAGGTTTGGTTTCCTTGGTTTCTTGTAGATAATGAAGAAGTAAGTGGTGGAGAGATTTCGTAGGTGAGAGACAAAAATGGTGAGAAATATCTTGGAATGCTCTCTCTCTATGTAAGGATAGATATTGAGATTTGTGGTTTAGTAAAAATGATTAATAGGTGAAATAGAGGGATATATTAGAAACATAAGTTACTAATTAATATATTTAAGAGGAACATATGCACTAGACATTTAAATAACATTCGCAGCTTACACAGGTAACAAAAATTATATAGAATTTATTAAAAACTCCAATATATCCATCCAACGTTTATGTGGACATCATCAGAGAGATAGATCGTTAACTATATTCAAAAGGTGAATCAAAAATAATGAGGCATAAATCATGTATATCTCATGTCTCAAGTGGGTGAGTGTATTTGTCCTGTGTATAACCTATCATTACTTCCTTTCTCCTTCTCTATCCCATAGGCATCTTCACTTCATGGAGATGCCTGTGGGATAATAATAAATTACTGAAAGGATTTTTAGGTACAGAACTTAAAAAATAGTACTGCTCAGTATAAAAGTAAAATCATAATACAGTAAGTTGAAGTACCAAAAGTGTATGATGGAAGGGATGATTGTGTCACTATATCACTAGCATAGTGATGACCAGGTGTTGTGTCATATCTTATCTTTATGTGCCTTTCTTATCTCTATTACAACTATATATATATTATAACTCTTATTTCTATCCTACACTTATTACTCCCAGGTTAATCTTTTCTTATCAATAACGCTACTGACCGAATCCCTGATAATAATGAAGCTGTTGTTTTGTGAGACAAAGAAATGCAAATGGCGGATGCCTATTTCTTTGTCTCAGCTCTGGTTCTATCTCCCTTTTCAAATTCAGAGAAAATTTATTTGTATATGCTGTGCCACCCTGAATCCTAGGATAAACTAAACATGTAAGACCAAGGAGTTAGAACACAGTCAGCAACCACTCTTCTCAGCTATAAATTTACAACTTGCAGTCATGACCTTATATTATACAATTTCCCACCCTTTTGTGGTTTGTTATATTTTATGAGCAAGTGCAGTAGGATCAAGTACAGGCAAGACAACATTCACATTAAAACAAAACATTTTAATTACATGTAGAAATCATATATTACACTTAGAAGCACTTAATTAATCATTCAACTAAATTTTATATACAGTATTAGCACTCTTACATACAGTTAATCATCCCTTTTTATGAATTTCTATCTTAGAAACATGAATACTAACATTTAATCACTTAGTCTCAATTTTCTACTCAAATCACTTAAAATTTACTCTTAATACTTATCAAATTCCATTCAAGATTCTCTTTAACAATCCTATTCAAATTTTACATATATCTCAGATTTAAATAAGAACATTTGTAATTCACTCTCTTTCAAGATACATTTATGAGACACTTATATTTCCTTCTAAATCTATCAGCAACCGTTCAAAGAAATGTCTCTTAGCACACACATTAAAATCTTCACATTCAATTCATTAGTTAGTAGACATAAAGTTTTCACCTTACCGATTTGCTGGTATGCTACTTTGGTCACTTCAATTTTTCGTCAGACAACAACCTTATATGATCGCTTTTCTTCACACTTCCTCAGGATTTTCTATACGATTTCCCTCTATACTTCATACTGGAATTATTCTGTAGTTTTCCACTATCACAATCTGCTGGGCTTTTATATCCGACTGGTAACTTCCCTTGGTCATTTGGTCGTAATTTCCTCGAACAAAGGAAACCCACGTGGAGGCTCCATACCAGCCAGACTTCTGTGGCACAGGAATACAGCAGCAGGAAAACGTCTAAAAACCTTGCTTGTAGCGTTACATCTCCTTTTAAACACCGCACCGTTTCTCTCTTTCATCATCGATGTATACGTCATGCTTTCACTATGTTGCGCGGCACTTAGCACCACTCGCAGAATCCTTTCGTAGCATCACAGTGGAAGGGGGGGGAGGCACCATGTGTCTCAGAAGTCAGCCGTTTCACATTTTGGTTATTATTTTACACCCAGCAAATGGTTAGTTGTTCACATAATAATTTAGACTAAGCAACTATATAATAAGTACACTCATCTGTCAGACATCACTGACAGATGAGTGTAAGAATGTATATAATGTACCCGAGCCAGCACTAAGGACAAAAAACGGGAATGGGTCATTTAGAATAACACATCAATATAGGGGTGGGACTAAGGGATCACTGCATTTCATGTATACTAATGCCAGGAGTATTGGGAACAAGAAGGAAGAATTTTTGGCCTTGATTGGCTCTTCCTGGCCACAGGTTATTGGCATTAGTGAAACATGGCTGACGGAAGATGATATAGTTAGTGGGATAGAATGTGTAGGTTATAGTGTGTTTAGGAGGGACAGAGAGAATAAAATGGGGGGAGGGGTATTATTGATGATAGCTGATGAACTGCAGCCAAGGAGAATTGAAGTTGTATCGCAGGATAGTGAAAGGAGCTCATTTGAGGCTATTTGGTGTGAGATTGAGACTGGCAGAATAAAATATACAGTTGGGTGCTGCTATAGACCAGGTGATGGAATAGATGGTGGAGATAGTATGCATAGGGAAATTGATGAAATGAGTGGAAGGATGGTAATTATTATATGGGATTTCAACTATGGTAACATTGATTGGAAGGAGGAGAGGACACATGTGAGGAAGGAAAAAGGATTTTATTCAATTATTAAGGGATAACTATCTGAGACAGCATGTAATTGAAAATACTAGGGGTGTGAGAGTGCTTGACCTGGTAATAGCATCTGAGAATTTGACTGTAATGAATATGACCATGTTGCCACCTACTGGTGAGAGTGATCATAAGGTCTTGACCTGGGAGGTGGCTAAAGGTGTGGAATTTTCAATTAAGACAGGGTATATGTGGAATTACCATGCTGGCAAGTATGACAAGCTTAGGAGATTGCTTGGATCAGTGCCATGGCATGTACAACTGCAAGGGCTGGACATCGATAGAGCATGGGAAGTGGTCAAGGAGCATTTACAGGAGGTTATGGCTGATTGTATACCTAGGGTCTGAATAGTAAAACAAGTAGGGGTTAAATGGATGAATAACACCATTAAGCTTGAGCTGCAAAAAAAGAAACAACTGTGGAGGGAATTTAAAGAAAGGGGTGACCTGCAGGCACACGAACAGTATAAAGTGCAGGCCAGAAAGGTAACGAGTGTGGTAAAAAAAGCAAAAGCGGATTATGAAAGAAAACTAGCTATGCAAGTAAAAGAGAATCCCAAACAGTTCTTTCAACATGCTGCAAGTAAGAAAAAAACTGTACACAGCAAAATGATTTTAAGGAATGACGATGGTAAGGAGGTCACTGAATCAGTCGATATAGTGGAGTTAATGAGCGCGCACTTTGCAAAAGCATATCATCCAGGTGGTGACATTGAAAAAATGAAGGAACCATTAGTTTATATGGGAATAGTGATGAATGAAGTGGAGGTGACTAGTCTATTACAGAACCTTAATGTGAATACATCTGTGGGATTGGATGGTATACCGGCACGGGTCTTGCGTGAAGCAGCTAAGAAATTATCAGTGCCCTTGACCATGTTGTTTAATCTGAGTCTCAGGTCTGGTTTAGTCCCGAAGGTGTGGAAAGAGGGGAAATTAGTTTCACTGCATAAAGGAGGATCCAAGACTACGGTTGCAAATTACCGACCGATCAGCATATCAGGAGTCGTTGTCAAGGTCTTTGAGAAAGTAGTCAAGGGAAAAATACAGGAATGGATTGATGAAAATGAGATACTGTACAGGGGACAGCATGGCTTTGTGAAGGGTAGATCATGCTTCAGTAACTTGCTCAAGTTTTATAACAAGGTGACGGCTGAACTGGATAAGGGAAATGGGTTTACAGTGATACTGCTGGACCTGGCAAAGGCGTTTGACAGGATACCACATGGAATACTAATCCGTAAACTACAACATATGGGAATGGATATAGGGTTGGTGAGATGGATAGGTGGTTGGTTGATGGAGAGATATCAAAGAGTAGTTTATTCAGGAGTAGAGTCCAAAAGATGGCCTGTGACTAGTGGTGTGCCGCAGGGTTCTGTTCTTGGACCACTGCTGTTTAATCTGTTCATTAACGATATAGGGAAGGATCTAAGTGGAACAATTCATTTGTTCGCTGATGATGCAAAGTTGGGTAGGGCAATAGTGAATGCAGAAGATGCCAAAGTCTTGCAGGATGACTTAGATAGATTGGAGTTCTGGGCTAAGGAGAATGGATGTCAATTTAATGTGACAAAATGTAAGGTTATGTATTTTGGGGTGAAAAGATTAGCAGCAGTATACCACATTGGGGGAACTGTACTCCAAGAGATTGATGAGGCCAGGGACTTGGGAGTGTTGGTGGATAGGGAGATGAAGTTTAGGGGGCACATTGCAAAAGTAGCTAAATCAGCTCATCAACTCACTTGGTTGTTGAAAAATACCTTGATGAGCAGAGACAAGCAAGTATTTGTACCTCTGTACCGAGCCTTGATAAGACCTCATCTCGACTACTGTGCCCAGATTTGGTCACCTCGGTTCTTTCTTGATGGGGAGGAAGTGGAAAGGATCCAGAGGCAAGTGACTAAGATGATAACAGGTCTATGGAATGAACCATATGAGAACAGGTTGAAGATTTGTGGGTTGCAGAAACTAGCTGATAGGCGGAAAAGGGGAGATATGATTGAGAATATTGCTAAAGGGATTCTATAGGATTAATTCAGAGGATATTTTTGAGATCAGGACTGGTGGTGGGAGAACTAAGGGACACCTATGGAAGCTGGGCAAGAATGTGGTTAGCAGGGGTGTTAGAGCTGGGTTCTTTACTTTTAGAGTGGTAAATGAGTGGAATAAGCTGCCAGAGTCTGTTGTGGGTGCTATGATGGTGAACGAGTTCAAGGCAAATTATGATAGATGTGTGGACATGATGTTTAGGGCCTCCCTCGATGAGTCTAAGGACTCCTGGAGTCTCCCGAAATAATAATAATAATAATAAAAACATTTCATTGGAATTGAATGGTATATCAGCATGCAGGCTAAAGAATTGTGCTACAGAATTATCGTTACTTTTAATCTTTTTAATAAATTTAGTTTAATCCTTTATCCAAGTGTGAGGAAACAAAGTTTGCGCCTGCAAATATCTTCAGGACTGGGGTAAGGTGGTACAACACCAGTGCACTCCTTGCAAAGGTGGAGCAAGCTACCAACACTCCTATCTCAGTATCTCCCATAATGCAAAACACGTCTCCTTGCGGATATATCTAATGTTATGCATTAAGGGAAGGGCCACAACCCAGACTAGTTTCGACCTTTATTGAGGTCTCTTCAGTGGGAGCCAGGCCCAAGTGGAGATATCAGGCAGAAGCATTAGCAGGTCATCTCTACCTATAGGAGTTGCCAAATGGTGTGCCACCCTTTTTTAATAAATTACTTTGGATTTAAAGAAAGATGTTGAAAGTTTATTTTTCACTTGATTAGAGTATAATAAATTTAGTTTAATCCTTTATCCAAGTGTGAGCAAACTAAGTTTGTGCCTGAAAGTATCTTCAGTACTGGGGTAAGGTGGTACAACACCAGGGCACCCCTTGCAAAGGTGGAGCAAGCTACCAACATTCCTATCTCAGTATCTCCCATTTGCCTGGTATCTCCACTTGGGCCTGGCTCCCACTGAAGAGACCTCAATGAAGGTCGAAACTAGTCTGGGTTGTGGCCCTTCCCTTAATGCATAACATTAGACATATCCACAAGGAGATGTGTTTTGCATTATGGGAGATACTGAGATAGGAGTGCTGGTAGCTTGCTCCACCTTTGCAAGGAGTGCCCCTGGTGTTGTACCACCTTACCCCAGTCCTGAAGATACTTTCAAGCGCAAACTTTGTTTGCTCACACTTGGATAAAGGATTAAACTAAATTTATTTTGCTCTAACCAAGTGAAAAATAAACTTTTAATCTTTTTGTTTAACTTGAGTTTTGATATGAATATGCTTCTTAATTATTATTTATAATAGCATAGGCAGCTCCATGGAGTCCTAAGACTCATTGTAGGATATCCACACTATCAACACAAAATCTTTAACACCTCTCCTTGAAACCATTAATAGAAAAGCACTCACAACTGACTCAGGCAATCCATTTCATTCATTCACCACTCTCCAAGCAAAAAATCTAGTTTTCACGTCCTTGCTAACCAGACTTTCAGGGATTGCCTCTTGTTCTACTCCTCCCCTACCCCTAGCCAAAGTACTGAAACATTTCCCCTGCAAATCCTTTAAGTAACTTAAATGTTTTTATCATATCCCTCCCCATTTTCACCTATCAACCAACTTTTGCAATCCAGAGACCCTCTATTCTACCTCATGGGAAACATTCCACAGACCACTCACCATCTTGCTCACTTGCCTGGATCATCTCCACCGCTTCCTCATCAATATTGTGCTCAAGTCTAGTCACCAGACTTGAGCACAATAATCTAGATGTGGTCTTATCAAGGCTTTATGAAGAGGAATAATAACTCCCTTATCTCTGTTTTTTAGTGTTTTCTTTAATAACTACGTAATCCTATGAGCTACTCTAGCCACTTTAGCAATGCCCTCAAAACCTCAAGTCTACCCCCAAATCTTGGCTTCATCGATTTCCTGGAGTGCAGTTCCGTGAATGTGGTACCCAGCCTGTAATCTTTGTATCCCAAAATGCATAACTCTACTTTCCTACATTAGATTGACATCCATTATGTTTTGTCAGCCTATTTAAAGCATCCTGCAAGCTCTCTACGTTACTTTGATTAACAATTACCCTACTCGACTTTGCATTATCAGCAAACATCCTTTCAAATTAGTTAATTACTTCAACTTAATTAGTAGGAGGAGGGTAAGATAATTATATTATACAATGTAGGGTTAGAATTTATGCAACCATTATAGACTGATAGTATCTCTGCAGTGATCATTAAAGGATTGGATAAGCTGGTTAGGACCTACATTCAGGGATAGGTAAATAGCACTTTGATCCTCTATAGAGGAGAGCATGGTATGCTAAAGATAGGTCTTGCTTCAGCAATATGCTCATATTCTGAAATATAGTGACAGCAGTTGGAAGTTTTCCACTTGGTTATTCTATAAATTAATTATTTTATTTTTTATTTTTATTTTTATTTAATTAATTTATTTTATTATAAATTTCGTGGTATCTTTAATTTAGAGCGACAGCAGAGTTTGATAAGGAAAAATGGGTATGCCTTGTTCTTCACCCCACACAACTCATCATCTCACTAATTCATCATCCATTTGCACACAATAGCACTATCTACCACACATACATAGTGGCATATATAACATACCAGCAGTAATTTTTGTCTGTAAATTGCATGCATTCTCTGGCTGATTTGCCTATATGCAAATCAGCCAGAGAACGCATGCAATTTACAGAACACATTCCTCTTTACTTTTACCAGTTAAAGAGTGCAATTGTCCCATCATTTTCCCAGTTATGCTGCAGAGTCCCTGATGAATAGAACATTAAGTTGTAGGGATAAGAAAGTTATTCTTCCACGTTACATAGCTTTGATAAGATCACATCTGTACTGTTGTGCTCATATATAGTCACCTGGTTCTGTGATGATGGAGAACAAAACGATGAGATTGATAGGATATTGGCCTGTACATGTTGTGGGTAAGTGCAAGAGAAATGGTAGTACCTCAGCACAAGTGGAGTTCCAAGGTAGTCGAAAGAGGTCTAGATAGTTCTGTTATCTCAAGGATACTCCATGACAGAAGTAACAAGTTATACACCAATTATATCTCAGGAGTGGTGGTACAATATCGGGAAAGTTTAACGACAGAATTCAGGAATGGGTGGATAGGAATAATAGGATACCCCAGGAAGATAGCATGACTTTCAGAAGGGAGGTCTTGTCATAGTAATTGTTAGCTTAATATAGAAAATTTAACTTATTCACTTTAGTATGAAAACATTAAAAGCTGTGTGCTGTACTGATTGAACTAGACTATAAGAATTGATGAAGCCAGGATCAGGTCATAATGGTAAACAAAGGAGTTCAGCAAACATATTGCAAAGGTTGGTAAAAAAGCTCAAAGGATCACTTGGATATTAAGAAACATGTTGAAAGTTTATTTTTCACTTGGTTAGACTATAATAAATTTAGTTTAATCCTTTATCCAAGTGTGAGCAAACAAAGTTTGCGCCTGAAAGTATCCTCGGGACTAGGGTAAGGTAGTACAACACCGAGCAACTCGTTGCAAAGGTGGAGCAAGCTAACATTATCCATCTCAGTATCTCCCAAAATGCAAAACACATCTCCTTGCAGATATGTATAATGTTATGCATTAAGGGGAGGGCCACTGCCCAGATTAGTTTCGACCTTTATTGAGGTCTCTTCAGTGGGAGCCAGTCCCAGTCGTGGAGATACCAGGCAGAAGCAATAGCAAGGTCATCTCTACCTATAAGAGTTGCCAAATGGTGTGCCACCTTTTTATTTAATTACTCTGGATTTAGAGAAAGATGTTGAAAGTTTATTTTTCACTTGGTTAGACTATAATAAATTTAGTTTAATCCTTTATCCAACTGTGAGCAAACAAAGTATGTGCCTGAAAGTATCTTCGGGACTGGGGTAAGGTAGTACAACACCGGGAAACTCGTTGCAAAGGTGGAGCAAGCTAACATCACTCCTATCTCAGTATCTCCCAAAATGCAAAACACATCCCCTTACATATATGTATAATGTTATGCATTAAGGAGAGGGCCACTACCCAGACTAGTTTTGACCTTTATTGAGGTCTCTTCAGTGGGAGCCAGACCCAGACATGGAGATACCAGGCAGAAGCAATAGCAAGTCATCTCTACCTACTGGCTCCCACTGAAGAGACCTCAATAAAGGTCGAAACTAGTCTGGGTAGTGGCCCTCCCCTTAATGCATAACATTATACATATCCGCAAGGAGATGTGTTTTGCATTTTGGGAGATACCGAGATAGGAGTGATATTAGCTTGCTCCACCTTTCCAATGAGTTTCCCGGTGTTGTACTACCTTACCCCAGTCCTGAAGATACTTTCAGGTGCAAACTTTGTTTGCTCACACTTGGATAAAGGATTAAACTAAATTTATTATTAAGAAATATGTTAAGATGTGGATGTTAAAACCATTGTCCACAGATTTATTTACCTGGGTTTCTTGAGTGCTCCATATGAGGATAGACCGAAGATTTGTGTGTTACAAAGTTGAGCTGACAGACAGAAAAGAGAATTTTTCAATACATGATTAGAGAACAAGGTGGGAAAGGAGGGTCCCACCTGGTGATTATGTAAGGGCATGGTTAGCAAGGGTATATTATTATTATTGTACAGGCATCTCCATGGAGTCCAAAAACTCATCGTGGCAGACTGAAACTATCCACACAATCTATCGTACCTTTCTTTGAACCCATTTACAGACAAAGCACTCACATCCCTACTAACCACACTTTATTCAACTTCCAGGGATGACCCCTTGTTTTGGCCCCTCCATCCAAGTGCTTCTGAAACATTTCGGCACTTGGCTGGAGTGATCAGAACATCATTCTTATATTGCTTAAAACCCTTTAAGCAATTTAAATGTTTCTATCATATCCCCCTCCTTTTCTCCTATCAACCAACTTCTGCATTCCACACATCCTCAATTTATTTTCAGAGGGAATAGATCACTCACCATTTTAGTCACTTGCCTCTGAATCTTCTCCACTGCTTCCTCATCCCCAAGAAACCCATGTGACCAGACTTGAGTACAGTAATCCAGATGTGTACATATCGAGCGTTATAAAGAGGAATAACAAATTCCTTGTCTCTACCTATTTATGTGTTCTTCAATAGCCAAGTAATTTTATAGGCTACCTTAGCAACATGTCCTCTAAACTTTAACTCTCTGTCTGACCACCCTTAAACCTCTAACTTCATCTATTTACTGGGGCACAGTGCCGTCAATGTGATACACAGCTTACAATCTGTTTATTTCAAAATACATAACTTTACATTTCTCCACATTAAATGGATACCCATTATCTTTTGCCCATACTGACAGCCTATTTAAATTGTTCTGCAATGGACAGCATATGGACTAGATCTTTTATGTAGAGAGAGAAAGATTGAGTGAGTGAATGAGTTCAGTGCATTGCCAGAGGCAGTTGTGAATGCTCTGTCCTCTGTCAGCAAAAAGTTTAAAAAGCGGCATAACATGTATTGCAGTTAGTAAACACTTCCTGTGATCAGTCGTTAGACATCATAGTTATTCCCAATTAAATAATAATTATTATTACTATTATTGAAGATTTTCAACTAAGTTATTGATGTTTGGGCATTTGGGAATGTTCAAGCATCAGTAAATCAATGATCGATGCAATACCACTGCATTACTTATTATTGCAAAAGTTTCATATGTGATCTCTAGAACATGATTTCCAGATTATTTAAAAAATAAATAAAAATATTTTTTACAAAATCTTTACCCCATCTACAGTACTAATAAAATGTATATTTATAATCTTTCACAGAAGACATATTAAAAATAAATAATGTAAAGAAAATAATTTTGTCAAATAAAATTTTTCATAAAAGATCAGTAGATTGATTTTAAATAATAAAGTTTAATAAATAATGCTGAAGACCAAATAAAATATTTCTAGAGTTCATATGCTTTATTACTTTTTTGTTAAATATTTATTTTTAACTGTTCTGTTTTATTTATTTATTTAGATAGTTTATTATCTCAAAAATTTCTAGCTCTTTTAGCCAAATCTTACTACCACTTCAGTCTACCACATCTGTTATACTTCCCAGTGATTCAAGTATTGGGAATGATCATAATCCCTTCCCTCAAAAATGTGTGTACATTCAAGGATTCCAAGATACTGTAAGTAGTTTTTTAAATTATGTTATACAGAATTGTGTTATATTTTTCTCTCTGGTTCATCATTGCAACAGAAGATGTTAGTAGATTTTTCCCAGCAAACTTTGTGACTTTGGTTTTCATCATTAGGATTAGCCGAGAAAAGGATATGACTTGAAAACCAAAGTCACAAAGTCTGCTGGGAAAAATCTACTAACATCTTCCATTGCAATGATGAACTAGAGAGAAAAATCATGGAATATAGAGAAATCATCTTCAATCCTGTTCATCTAAATAATAACTTGAGCTACAACCTCCCAGATGCATACAAAAATCCCTTTATACAGAAAAGTCTCGCATTGAAAATGAAGTCTGCATTTTACATAATTTTTTTTTAATTTGGAATATTCCATATGAATATAAAACATCAATATATATATATATACAGGGTGTTCGGGATAAATTTGACAGTTTCGTAAGGAAAAAGAAAATCTTCTTTGTATCTATTAAATTTAATGAATTGACAAAAAAACATTACAGGCAGAGTTAATTACAATACTATCAACAAGATTTACTCAAAATAACCACCATTAGCATCGATCACAGCTTCAATTCTGCTTCGGAACCTCGAACAAGCTGATGCTACAGTCTCCCTGGGAAGGGCCGCAAAAACTGTTTTAATTTTATCCATTAACTGGGCTTTTGTATTACTGGAAGTGCGATTGGTGTCTTTTTCAACTGCGCCCCATACAAAATAATCCATGGGGTTAAGGTCTGGGGAGTTTGGAGGCCAAACATTTGGACTGGTGAAGTCGTAGAAATTTTCAGACAACCATTTTTGACTTTTCCCAGAGGTGTGGCAAGGGGCCGAATCCTGCTGCCATACATACGGCCTACCATTGGCTACCCTTGTTATCCAGGGCTTGACTACAGTTAGCAACTCCACGAACAAAGCCCGAATTCCAATGCCAGGGTTCTTCAACACCTGTTCCTGCAGATTTGCGAGGAATTCTGCTGTACGAACGCAATCAGATCGTCTGCTAGGGATCTTTCTTCTTGCTACATCCTCGTAGTCACCATTGCAAGTCTCTAGTTCATGCCTGATTGTTTTTACTGTATTCAGGGAGCATTGGGCAGCAGTCGTAATATCCTTATTTTGATGGCGGGCACGAATCATCATGATACAAGTTATTCTCTTCCATGATTCAGGTGGGTTCCAGCTATCCATCCTTTCTGACATCTTGTATATGAATGAAGAAGGGTCCAAACTTTTAAATGAAGAGAAGTGTGTGTTAATACATGTAACTTACGGAAAAATATAATTAATTATAAATATGTCAAATTTATCCCGAACACCCTGTATATATGTATGTGATAATCGCTTTTACTTGGTTGTTGTGATACATTTTAAAAACCGAGATAACTGATAAAGATTTTAATAAGAATAATACGACTAGTTTCGGCTTATAACAGCTTTCCTCAGGTATTCTTAAAGGAAAAGAATAGTAATAAACATTGAAATATCTAAACAAACTGGAAATTACAGGTAAAAATTGCCACACGTAATTGATACATAAAAAACGTTGTATTTTTTCAAGTTGTTCTAACAGGTGTGCCATTGTTTATTGCAAGTGTGCGTGCAGGCTCACGTGAACGCCAATATTGAATAACTGCAGCATGGCTATCTGGGATGTTATAACTCAAATTGTTGTTTAAGTGGACAGGGTTCAGCAGGATTTCCCTTGATTCTACAATTTTCCTCTCAAACTCATCATCACAGCAAAAGATATTTTCTGATCTATCCCAGCAAACGGAGTGGCTTTGTTGATCATCATTAGGATTATTTGAAAAAAGAACATGACTGGATAATGCAGTTGCATGAGATCTTTTGTAAGAGATGTCTCTCTTATGCTCTTCTATACGTTGTTCAATAGATTTGTTAGTTTGTCCAAAATAAGGAATATTGCAATCGCACCATAATTTATATACACCTGGATATTTTATGTTGTGATGAATAGACTTTGGGTGGCTGATTAGAGAACCGATTTTAGGAAGTGTGGTGAAGAACGTCTTGATATTATATTTTTTAAGGACTTTAGCTAATTTTTTAGAGACTGTGCTAATGTATGGAATGGAGATGCTACCTTTAAAATTAATAGTTTCTGTTGTGTACTGTCTAGGAGGATCCAGAAGAAATTTCTTAATCGTTTTTTTTCAGAGTATCCATTTTGTTTAAAGATAAGAGTGAGGTGATTTATTTCTTTTTGTAGTTCATCTGGTTCATTCAAGAGAGAGCGTGCTCTGTGTCCTAAGGTAGATATAGTTCCTAGTTTTTGTGGTGGAAAATGATGAGAAAGATTATGCAGATCTATTAGTATGAGTAGGTTTTCTGTGCATAAAGATTTTTAATCTTTCAGAGCATCATGTAAGCATGACATCCAGGAAAGCTAAGGAGTTATTATTTTCTAGATCAGCAGTAAATTTTATATTAGGATGTTGGATGTTTAGATGATGAAGAAAATCTGTGAGAGATGTGTGCCCATGATTCCAAATAATGAAGATATCGTCAACATATTGTTTCCAAACTTTTGGTTTAAATGAGAAGGAAGATATGGCTTTCGTTTCAAAATCTTCAAGGAAGATGTTAGCTAGAACTGGGGACAAAGGATTGCCGATTGCCAGGCCTTGTTTTTGTTGGTAAACGGAGTCCTGATATCTGAAGTAACCAGAATGAATGCAATATTTTAATAAAGTAAACATTTTTTTTGGATAATTTGTCCTTTAGTAATGTAAGTACCTTGTCCATAGGAACGTTAGTAAATAAAGAAATAATGTCAAAACTTGTTAGAATGTCATTTTCATTGATGGGAATATCTTTTATATGCAAAACAAAATCTGTGGTGTTTTTGATGAAAGATGAAGATTTATTGGAGAAACACTTGAGGTACTTTGCTAGATATTTTGAAAGTTCGTAGGTGAGTCAAATCCTTCTACAATTGGGCGAAGAGGGATGTTTTCTTTATATATTTTGAGAACTCTATAGATGCGTGGGATAAGAGGTTGTAGAGAGCGTAAAGAGAGGTGAACATTATGAGGAAGTTCACTCGCAGTCTTTAACAAGTTGTTTGTACGGTTTTGTAATTCTCTTGTAGGATCTTCCTGAAGAATTGAATATGTCGAACTATCTCCAAGTAATTGAAGCATTTTGTTGTGGTAATCTTCGGAGTTGAGGATGACCGTGGAATTGCCTTTATCCGCAGGTAAAATAATAATGCTACTGTTCTGATTTAGATTTTTTAGGGCTTGTCTTTCAGCCAGAGAAATATTATCTGTTGGAGGTTTAGCATTATTTATAATGAAAATCGATTCAATACGAAGAAGTTTTGCCTTTGATTAGAAATGATTAGGAATGAGTGTACTTGCCTTTTCTATTTTTGTAAGGAGAGATTCTTTAGGGATAAATTTTGGTGAGGGAATGAAATTGAGACCTTTGCTAAGAATATCCGTTTCCGCATCCGTTAAAATATGAGAAGATTTGTTCACTACAACTTTTTCAGGATTAATACGGGCTTCACTATGACCAGATCTGTTTTGTATCCTTTTTAGATTGTTAAATTTCCTGATAAGAGTATATTTATTCTTGTTTTGTATTTGTGTGGCTTGTTCTTCACTGCTAATGATAAAATCATGTAAGTTAACATTATCCATAATTTCTTCAAGTTTTTGAGTTAAGGATCTTTTTTGTGCTGAACAAAAAAGCTAAACAGCGTTTTGTTTTGTGTATGAAATTCTTTCGTTGAGGAGATCCATCTTAGCTTTACGGTAAATTCTTTTAGCGTGTTCCGTTATTATCTTTTCTTGAAAAGAGATGAAATTGGGAAAAACTGAATGGAACTTACGTTTGAGGAACACTAACCTGTTTATTTTCAATCCTATTTTCTTCAATGTTTTTTTTAAAATTCCTTTGTATGTTCATTAGAGACGCCTCGTCATTTAGGCTATAGATGTGATAATCGGCTTTTACTCGGTTGTTGTGATACATTTTAAAAATACATACATGCATACATGTATGTATGTCTGTGCATGTGCAGCTTAGTAGATTGGTGAGATTGTATTGTTAAATGTTTTGCAAATGAATACTTTTCATGTTGATGTTTTAGAGAGAGAGAAACATTCTATTATTCTTTGCATGGTGAATGGATGGAGTGTGGTGCCTAGTTTGAATATTGAGTAGCAGTCACACTATGTTCTGTTTACTTCAATCCCCTTCCATAATCAGGGAACAACACCCATTTAAATTTCTTTGAATATTTTACTTTCTTTTTTCCATTTCTATTAATATAGTATTATGTATTATAAAATAGAAAATTAATATCAAAGTAAAGATTAATTCTTCTATGTTATAGAAAGTATAGCACTTTCAAAGTAGTAGAGAGAGATTATATGAGAATATAAGAAAGAAACTGTAGGCACTTGTGTATATTTCTGATGCAACATTTGATTATTACCACTGTTAAACTGCTTATGTTATCGCAAAGATGTTGTAACAGTTCCCCCCCCCCGGTTATTGAATATTCATATCTGACTGTTAAGGTCAAAACTGTATAACTGAGAGGAGACCTCCACATAGCCTTTAAAGGAATGCAGAGAGGGCACCTGCTCTACAGCTCTGTTTCCACCACTCAGTCCTCCAACTGACCACAATGCCATCTACCACTGACCACCACCACTAGCATTTCCACAGACAATCATAAACATCCATGCCCACGGTGAGATTCGAATCTGCAGCCTGTTGGCTGGAAAGCAGATACGCTAACCACTCGGCCAGCCAGGCTGGCCATATATTCTCACGATGCACCCTGTTAAGTATCTACCTGGATACTGGATATATATATATATATATATATATATATATATAAAACTACAATTTTTCAAACAGACACATCGCACATATTTCGGATACCTAAAGAACAGGAATTTAATTTGATTAAGATCTGGTGAGTATCAGACAATGACCAGAACTTTAAAGTAACCATCGATGTTTAATTTTTTTTCTCACTAGAGGTCAGGCTATGACCAGTGGTTGACCAAAGCAGCTATATTTAGCCCACTGTAGTGTACATTTATATATATATATATATATATATATATTTTTTTTTTTTTTATGAAGAATTGAATGACTAGAACCGAGATTTAAGTAAAAAAGGTTTTAATATAAAAACACGACTAGTTTTGGCCTGTAACTTCATCAGGTGACATTATAAAAGAAAGAAAAAAGAAAAAACACTAAACACTGAAGGTTAAAAGACTATGAACAACATAGAGAGTCTCTATACATAATTAGCATGAAAATGTTGTAGTTGTATTTAAAGCTGTTCTTTCGTTTGTTGCATTGTTGGGAGAGTGCATGCTTGCAGCATCACGTGAACGCCAGTACATGATTACAGCTGAATGACTATCTGGGAGGTTGTAGCTCAAGTTATTATTTAGATGAACAGGATTGAAGATGATTTCTCTAGATTCCACGATTTTTCTCTCTCGTTCATCATTGCAACAGAAGATGTTAGTAGATTTTTCCCAGCAGATTTTGTGACTTTGGTTTTCAAGTCATATCCTTTTCTCGGCTAATCCTAATGATGAAAACCAAAGTCACAAAGTCTGCTGGGAAAAATATCTACTAACATCTTCCGTTGCAATGATTAATTAGAGAGAAAAATTGTGGAATCTAGAGAAATCATCTTCAATCCTGTTCATCTAAATAATAACTTGAGCTACAACCTCCCAGATAGTCATTCAGCTGTAATCATGTACTGGCGTTCACGTGATGCTGCAAGCATGCACTCTCCCAACAATGCAACAAACGAAAGAACAGCTTTAAATACAACTACAACATTTTCATGCTAATTATGTATAGAGACTCTCTATGTTGTTCATAGTCTTTTAACCTTCAGTGTTTAGTGTTTTTTCTTTTTTCTTTCTTTTATAATGTCACCTGATGAAGTTACAGGCCAAAACTAGTCGTGTTTTTATATTAAAACCTTTTTTACTTAAATTTCAGTTTAGTCATTCAATTCTTCATAAAAATATGTATGTTAACGGAGTTAATAATCATTCTTTCATATATATATATATATATATTCCTAAGGATGACCTCAATGTAAAGTTCAAAACATCCAATTTTATTTTAACCTAATTAAAGAAGTTCTCTAACACAGTAGTGTTTCTCCATAATTGTTTATAATGAATTGCTGATAAACATGTAACCCTGAAAGAAAGACTAATACAACATGAATTATGAACACTCACCGTTGTTCTTCTTTTTTTTTTTAAATATTCACTGTTGCTGTTTCCGTTAATTTGCATTTTCTTTAAAGGATCCACAAAAATAAGCAATATAGCATCTTGCATAAGGAGCTGAGTTGAATTTCTGAATACACACAACTTGAATATAGAATCTTGTTATATTCCTTTGCTTTTTTGACTCCTTGGCTTAAAGTGAATATCTTGTACTATCTCCAATTTTGATATTGTGGCACTCATGAAAGAAGAAGATAAGTGGTCCCTCAGATTTAGTGCCAATTTCCTTTATAACGCTATCCATATAATTGATGAATCAGGCATAACCTTTGTTACTGCAAACTGTCTTCCAGGTATCCCCTTCACTTCTGACACCTGTCTTATAACTTAAGTATAGGCTATATCTTTCTATGTATAATGTCCCATTTACACCATATATAATTGTAGTTTTTTGGATATTTTTCTCTGAGAACCTCATCACAAGCCATTTCTGAATACATAAAACTTTAATGTAGATCCTTGCTATATTCCCATGCTTTTTTGACTCTTTGGCTTGAAGTAAATGTCTGGTACTAGAAACGTCTGTTTTATCTTGAGCCTGGCTTGTTTTTCTTCCTCTTTTCTTAGCCTCATATTTCATATAGTCTCTGTTTTTGCTGAAAATATTTTGTCATGTATATGATATAAAACAATCAATGCAGTGAACTTTTGAGTTCCTGCCACATCATCATAATCTTCTTTCAACTTATAGTCTAAAAGCGTTTAGCATCTAAAAGACTATGCCATTATTTAATGTTTATGTTTTATTGCTTCCTTTGGTGGTCTTCCTTCTTCCATATTCTATCCGTTCTTGTACATTGCTTAACTGCTCTAAGAAATTTCATTTTGTTTTTCGTCTTATAGTACCACACATTGCTTTAAAATGGTGTAATTTATTATCTGCATCATTATCTATAATGTAGATAATAAATATTGAAAATTATTGTTATTATTCAGGCCTCCATGGAGTCAAGAGACTCATCATTGAAAATAAATAGTGAAAAGGTGTTACTTGTTTTGGAGTTTGATTTTCAAGCAATATTTATCCCAGAATACCATAGTTTTAGTTTTCTTTAATGAAATTAGTAAATTGTATTCACTAGCTAGTTGTTGTAAATGTCTTCTGAATTGTGTATGATGATTTGATCATTAGCAGAAGCATTGTTTGATTACAGATTTCATTTCTACTTTCTTATTAGGTCATCTATATATATATATACAGTATATTTGGTCTCTCTCTCTCTCTCACACACACACACACTAAATAGGGTAGAAGGAAGACTACATTACTGCAGGACACCCTGATTAGTTTCTATTTTTTCTGCTATGTATTAATTAATATTTATGATTTTTTAGTTGTATTTTTATATGCACTCTTAATTGCATTTAATAACTGTTTTGAATAGCCTTAGTGTTCTATTGTATTCTATAATATTTGTCTTTACCTGGTCAAAGGCATAATACATAAAACATAATATATAAATGCCAGGTGAACCTGAAAATTAGATTCTCATCTTTTTTCTATGATTTGTTTTAGTGTGAATACATCATCAATACAATTTTGACCTTTCTTAAATCAAGCCTGTTCCTCTAATAACAAACTATCAGCAGTAGTGACTAGTCTTTTATTTGAAATCTTACTATACAATTTACATGCTGTATTTAATAAGCTAAAGTCCCTGTAATTTACACATAAGCTTCTATCTCCCTTCTTAAAAACTGATATTTTTTTAGCCTTTTCCTATTCTTGGAATATGTTGCAGGTAATCCAATAACTATTTAACAGATTCAACTTACTTTAAAATACTTACTTTAAAAGCAGTATCACTATACTTAATTAACTCTGAGATGATTCCATCATTTCTTCTGCTTTTCTGTATTTTATTGTTGATGAAGCATTTTCCAATTTCACCATCTTTAATAAATCTGTTCCTGTATTTATTTACATGTTCATTTTCTGTTTCTTCTTTATTAAGGGATGGATTGTACCATAGTTGTTTGTAATGTTCCATTCCACTCATTCCTGAAATTTATGCATTTCCTTTTCTGATTTATTCAAATATTTCATTAATTTATAAGCAGTGCTTTGATGCGCCCTGCCTAGGGGTTTAAATTAGGTTGCACTGGCCTGACAGTTGTTTAACTAAGCTTCTAAAGTACTTTAGAAATAGCATGATAAAAATGCAACACAACCACAAAGTATCATGGAGTGATTCACTTTTCTTTTAGTTGATGAATGCAAGTTTTCTCTCGGTCTTAAAAGTAATCCTTTATAGACAATGGAAAAAGAAAAAAAAAAAAAAGAGACACAATATAAGAGACATGTTGAATTTTTTTTCCCCCTTTAGCAACCATGAAAGGTTGAAAGCTATGGTACACTAGCACTCTAGGTAGGATCAAGTTTAGAGAGATGGAAAGAGACTGTTAATTCTCCTTTTAAATTAATGCAAATTTTAGCTGCTATGAAACACTGATGAAGAAAGCCTGTTTTACTGGACAGAGGATACAGATAAATGAAGAGAAGTAATAGTAATACAGTCAGGGCAAAACTGGACTGCAAATGGATGGTGAGATGCATGCTACTTAAATTTTTTTGCAAGTTTGGACAATAGCAGAAGAAATTATAGAGGCAAACAAGAGGATATCATTAATAATTCTACCTGTTCTCTAAACTCAACAATATAAAGAACTTTTAAAATAATTTCAGAGCCACAAGATAAACAAAGGATAATATTCTGTTGCAAAAAAGATCTTGCCTTTTGGCAAGTAATAACGAAATCTAACTTTTAGTAGATGGAATTTTTTTCACTTGGCTATGCTACCAATTATATATTTAGTTTAATCTTTTATCCAAGTGTGAGCAAACAAAGTTTGTGCCTGAAGTATTTTCAGGACCAGGGCAACTCGTGGTAAAGGTGGAATAAGTTCTGATAACTTGTCCTAGTATCTCCCATAATGAAAGCACATTTCCTTGCGGACATGTATAATGCTATACATTAAGGGAAGGGCCACTACCCAGACTGGTTTCGACCTTCATTGAGGCCTTATTAGTGGGAGCCAGACCCACCACCTCTGGGTCTGGCATCCTGGTCTGGCTCCCACTGATGAGACCTCAATAAAGGTCGAAACTGGTCTGAGTAGTGGTCCTTCCCTTAATGCATAGCATTATACATGTCCGCAAGGAAATGTGCTTTCATTATGGGAGATACTAGGACAAGTGATTAGAACTTATTCCACCTTTACCACGAGTTGCCCCAGTCCTGAAAATACTTCAGGCACAAACTTTGTTTGCTCACGCTTGGATAAAGGATTAAACTAAATATATAATTGCTAACGTTTAGTAGTTCAGTAGGTAAGTCTTTTATCAAGCTGAATTTCTTTCTTGATTCACTGACTACTGGCATAAACATATCACATCTACAGTTGACTCAGCATAAATCATCCATACAAATTTTGTTACCAATTACCAACTTCATACAAAAATCATAACAAAAAACCATTTCAAAAATTAAGAATGCATACAGATTGCATGCATGTCGGCTGCGTTTTTGGTTATCAAAGTAAAGAGTGGGCCCATGATAGGTGTTTTATTTCTTGTACCAAGACATCCACAGTTCAATGCATGTTTACAAAAATTATGCTATGTCCTTCCTCATTCTATACACACTTACGACATCCACATCACAGTCTCATAGATATTTATATATGCAAATGACACTACAACTGCAACTCAGAGCACCATCTTTCAAGTTGAAGAAAATATACTAACAGAGAACTTATGAAAACTTGACATCTACTTTAAATATTTATGCTTACAACCCCAATCTTCAGAAAATGGAAATCACTGCTTTAATAATAAATAACAACCAATCAAACTATACTTCTAAAGTACTTTAGAAATAGCATGGAAAAATACAACAGAACCACAAAGTATCATGGAGTAATTCTTGACAGATCCTTGAGTTTCAAAAATCACTTAAACATTCTGACAATTGGAATTAGCGTATTCCACTAATTCCAATTGATTGTATCCCATTCATTGATGTCCATCTCAAATTAGGCTATGAGACATCTCTCGAACAATAAGATCAGTACCAACTTACTGGCTTCCAACAAATAGGAATATTGCTCCTCCTCCACTATGCAAGAAAAAGGTTTTACGCAACTTATGGAATAAAATGATTGAGAATGGTGGCTTGTCAATATACAAAATCTTCCACACAGCTACTCAGAGACTGAAATCTAGAGAACCTGCCTAGAGAAGTGCTGTTGCATGAATCTGCTGATATTACTTCAGCCTGGAAACTATATTGGCCAAACTAAACCTCTACCTTAGATGTTATGATACAACTGCCAGAATAAAGAGTTTTGATCTTCCAAGGCATCTATGGTCCGCACTTAACTGGATCAGGACAAGACATGGAAGATGCAAAGAGATGCTCCACAAAAGGAAATGGAATGATTCTCCATACTGTGATTGTGGCAGCTTAGCCAGACCATTAATCTTATTAAACTTATGTAATTTTTTGATATTAAATTAAATATATGAATCTGAAATTTTATTGTAGATTCATAATCTTACTGTTAAACTAGTGCTTTTTTTGTTTTATGTAATAGTTCCATCTGTTTATTCTCTTATCATTTTCTATCTGTATGAGATGTTATTAGCTAAATAAATAAATGAAATGTCTCTACTGACATAAATGAAGAATGGATAAAATGGATAAGAAGAAAATTAATCAAACAAACAGCAGAAGAGGTTCTTGTTACCAAAACAAAGATCAAGAGGAAAAAGGACTGAAAATTTGGGATAAATAGCAACAGCTTTGGAAGACAAAAAAAAAAAAAAAAAAAAAAAAAAAAAACTCAAAGATGTACTTGCAGAAACAAACACCAGAGTTGATAGAAGTTTACAGAACTAAAAAAAAAATATTGTAAGAAAAGCTCACTAAGATTCTTGGGGCAGATTTATTAGTAGTATTGGAAATACTACTAATAAATTTATTAGTAGTATAAAGTCTACTAATAATAGTAGAATTTATTACTACTTCATGTCTTTGAAGTAGTGCAAGCCAAGGAAGCTTATATTTTCATAAGCTCTCTAGTAAATTTTAAAACTTTTCAGTTTTTGTATTTGGCAATAAAATATGAACAGATCCATATTATCCTTCCTTTTATTATCTGTAGACTTTAATTTATTTGATAATGACACTCCAACCTATTTTAAATTGACCTTGACTGGTATATTCCTTGAACATTAGCAATTATTTTTGTGTACTTTTTAGAAAACATTTAATTTAATTTGCATGCATTTTTACATGCATGCAACAATATGCATATATGTAAAAATATTCCATTGAAAATGAAGAATTTTCCAAGAACATTAACTCAAAGTAAATGAATATAACTCATTTACTTTGAGTGAATAATGAGTTATAAATGCTAGTGTTTATAAGCATAGATTTAAATTTGTATTTAAATCTATAGATTTAAATTTATTTTCTTCAGGTGGAAATACTCCCATCATTGCAAAAACCCAAGAAAATTACTATTAGAGGTAGTGATGGTAATCTCTACATAATGATGTGTAAGCCTAAGGTAAATATTTATTTATTTTTTTAAACTCAAAGACTATTTCTGTAATCTTCAAAATTGTAACTTGTTCGAAAACTTTCTCTAAATAAATCAGGATTAGCTGATAATGCCTTGTTAATAAATCAGATTCACTGTAACAGAATATCATTACTAGATCATTGTGCTTATAAATATGCAGTAAAAAAATCTTGTGAGGTTATAATCAGCCACAATCTATAAAACCAAATTCTGGATGGGGATAGCCATTAAAAAAAAAATCAAGATTTTTATTTATTGATATTTATTTATTAATAGATATTTTATATACAAACTTTTTATATATAAAAAGTTTATATATAAACCAGATGGCAGTGCTAAAAACAATTCACTCACTATCAGCATTATTAACACATAATAACCACAAGTCTTTCTTTCAACTGAATTATTTTTCAAATTGCTGTTGTATCTTGTTCACTCTGATAGTGCCTACTAAAACAGTAAATGAAGTATTAGCTTATTAACATTATTAGTAACTAATATTCATGTAAAAACATAAGCAAACCTTTATTTCTATGGGGTCCCTTCCCACCAGAATGTGTTTTTGACTGCAGCTTTTTTAAATTAAGACAGTAATTAATGATGACATTAATGAACATATGAGGATATCACTGCCTACCTTTGCTCTATTTGGCAGTGAAGTCGAAATTGTGAATGTAGATCGTGATGAATGAATATGATATTAATGATAAGTAAAATAGTGAGGTAGAATTTCATTGAAACTTAAAAAAATTCAAAATCTGAAATATAAGTAAGAAAATCTAAGTGTATGATAGGGTCTAGCATAGAGGCTGCTCAGGAAATTGCCATCTTATGAACTGCCTTGCACTTTTGTAATTGAATCTCCAATTTTCTCTTGGGTCATTCGTTACATATATGGTGTAGTGTTCTTCTTCAGATTTAGTTACCAATGCAAGTATTCTCAGGAATCTATTGTATGATCTGTCTTCTTCATCATACCCCATGAATGATCTTCTTGCATAGCAAAGTTTGTCATATGAGTACAAGGACTAGATAACCATTGATAGGTTTGCTGGTGATAGCATTCTCTATTCTCCTATTCATGTGACACACCTTGCAATGCTCAAACATCCCAAGCTTCAAGATCTTCTATGACCAAAGTCCTAAATATTGATCTCCATACCATCCTTCAATGTAATGACAACCTATTCATCTTCTGTGCTTCAGAAATTCAATTTTTTTCCCCTCCACAGAGTAAAGATCTTAATACTTCTTCCCTGTGATAACTCAGCTCAAGAGTCCACATCTCTCTCTTCTTGAATTGATGCTTAACTCTAACCATTCTACAGACGCTTCAAATCTTACCATTGGTTTTTTTTTTTTTTTTTTTCCCCCACAAGACATTATTTTCAGCTGTCCAGCTAACTCTATACAAATCCCAAATCTGTCAGACTGTAGAATATTGCTCTCACATTTGGGTGGTGCTCCAAGTACCTGTTTTAAAATTTAAAAAAATTTTAAATTTGAGTTTTTTTTTTTAAATATTTTCAATATTCTATGAGAGAAGAGTCTCCATAGTTCATTTATGGGATACCATTACAGGGATTTCACTACATTAGCCCCTTGAGTGGAAACACCTAGATTTGAATCTCATATGATGCGCAGAACCTTTATATATCCCTTTTGAACTGAAGGAGAGTTAGTGGTATCATTCAGAGGTGACAATTTTTTTTTTCTCTTAGTAACTGAGGTTTGTACAATCTGGGAAACCAGTTCCATGAATACATATATTTGCAGATTTTATACCTGCTCTTAGGGTTATATGCAACAGAGGAATAGCAAGCCAGCTGCATTAAATACCTTTGAACTTCTGACTAGGGATGCACATGTATTTAATCACTTCCATTATAGGATGGAAGAGATAAAAGATTAATATTTTTCATCTCCATTTTGGTTTAAATTAGATCTTTTAGTGGCCTTAGACAAAACAATACAAAAGCATATGATTCAAATTATGATATATTAAGCTTACAGTATCAAAAAGCTTACCAAAAACAATTCTAGGCCTAATGCTGCGATAATGAATAATATTGTTTTATAAAAATGCCATTGTGAAATAATCTTAATGTTATCTCAAATGATTTCCATACCTGTGCGTGCGCATGCCACAGTAGGAGAGCAGTTTTCCAGTCAAATAATTGAATGGTTGTATAATTGAGGATACTATTATATGGTGCATACCAGATTACATCAAAACTATCTGTTGTCTAGAAATTACTAACAGATTAATTAACAAAAGTAAGGCTAGAAATTCATCATCATTAGTGCCCATAAGCACATTGAGACACACACACAAAAACCCATTCAAGAATCAGATAACTGACAGATCACTATCCTCTGTATATTTATATAGAATATATTCAGTTTTCCTTCATAAATAAATTAAACTTTTTTTTTTTTTTTGATTAATCAGGATGACTTGAGAAAAGATTGCAGGCTTATGGAATTCAACAATTTGGTAAATAAGTACTTAAAGAGAGATCCAGAATCAAGAAAGAGACAGCTTTATATCAGAACATATGTAAGTGATGAAGGTGATTTCATCTAAAAAATTTGAGTGTAATTTAAAAGCTTTATAAATTACACTCAAATATTAAATAAATATAATAATATTTATTAATAAAATTAATAAATAATATAATAATTAAATATTAAATAAAAAAATAAATATTAAACACATTGCTTCTATTACAATACAACCATAGCTAGAAACAAACACTTCCAACTATCAAACATAAAAGTAATTTTAATTGTATGTTTGAAACTAAATTTTTTATTTTGGAAAATTTACAATAAGTAGTTTTAAGGGCATATTTCAGAATAAATTTCTGTGACAACTGATGTTACATTTTAAAGAAGTTTCATATACAGTACTTTTGAATTGATATTTGTTATTGGCACAGTTCCAGATCTCTTAGTCTTGTCCTTTCTTTCATAATTACATGGTGTTAAAAGTTAATTTTTCACTTGGTTAGACTATAATAAATTTAGTTTAATCCTTTATCCAAGTGTGAGCAAACAAAGTTTGCAGCTTAAAGTATATTAAGGACTGGGGGTAAGGTGGTACAACACTGGGCAACTCGTTGCAAAGGTGGAGCAAGCTCACAACACTTCTATCTCAGTATCTCCCATAATGCAAAACATGTCTCCTTGCAGATATGTATGATGTTATGCATTAAAGGGAGGGCCACTACCCAGACTAGTTTTGACCTTTATTGAGTTCTCTTCAGTGGGAGCCAGGCCCGAGTGGAGATATCAGGCAGAAGCATTAGCAAGGTCATCTCTACCTATAGGAGTTGCCAAATGGTGTGTCACCTTTTTATTAAATTACTCTGGATTTAGAGAAAGATGTTAAAAGTTTATTTTTCACTTGGTTAGACTATAATAAATTTAGCTTAATCCTTTATCCAAGTGTGAGCAAACAAAGTTTGCACCTTAAAGTATCTTCAGGACTGGGGTAAGGTGGTACAACACCGGGCAACTCGTCGCAAAGGTGGAGCAAGCTCACAACACTTCTATCTCAGTATCTCCCATAATGCAAAACACATCTCCTTGTGGATATGTATAATGTTATGCATTAAGGGGCCACTACCCAGACTAGTTTCAACCTTTATTGAGGTCTCTTCAGTGGGAGCCAGATAGAAGTGTTGTGAGCTTGCAAGGAGTTGCCCGGTGTTGTACAACCTTACCCAGTCCATAAGATACTTTAAGGTGCAAACTTGGTTTGCTCACACTTGGATAAAGGATTAAACTAAATTTATTATAGTCTAACCAAGTGAAAAATAAACTTTTAACATCTTTCTCTAAATCCAGAGTAATTTAATAAAAAGGTGACACACCGTTTGGCAACTCCTATAGGTAGAGATGACCTTGCTAATGCTTCTGCCTGGTATCTCCACTCGGGCCGGCTTCCACTGAAGAGATCTCAATAAAGGTAGAAACTAGTCTGGGTAGTGGCCCTCCCCTTAATGCATAACATTATACATATCCGCAAGGAGATGTGTTTTGCATTATGGGAGATACTGAGATAAAAGTGTTGTGAGTTTGCTCAACCTTTGCAACAATTTGCAGGTGTTGTACCACCTTACCCCAGTCCTGAAGATACTTTAAGCTGCAAACTTTGTTTGCTCACACTTGAATAAATGATTAAACTAAATTTATTATAGTCTAACCAAGTGAAAAATAAACTTTTAACATCTTTCTCTAAATCCAAAGTAATTTAATAAAAAGGTGACACACCATTTGGCAACTCCTATAGGTAGAGATGACCTTGCTAATACTTCTGCCTGGTATCTCCACTCGGGCCTGGCTCCCATTGAAGAGACCTCAATAAAGGTTGAAACTAGTCTGGTTAGCGGCCCTCCCCTTAATGCATAACATTATACATATCTGCAAGGAGATGTGTTTTGCATTATGGCAGATACTGAGATAGAAGTGTTGTGACCTTGCTCCACCTTTGCAACAATTTGCAGGTGTTGTACCACCTTACTCCAGTCCTGAAGATACTTTAAGGTGCAACCTTTGTTTGCTCACACTTGGATAAAGGATTAAATTAAATTTATTATTTATTATAATTACATGGTGATCAGTATTCATTTTAATAAGTTATGGAGACAACTGTTGTGTTATAATATCATAAACCAAAATAATCACCCGATGTTTTGAGCCTTCATATCATAGTCATCATCTGGAGTATATACATATATACAAAGAAACAAGCTATATTACAATACACATAACATGCTAAAGTCACAGTGAAGTGACTTTATTACATCAAAACTGTCTGTTGGCTAGAAATTACTAACAGATAAATTAACAAAAGTTAGGCTAGAAATTCATCATCATCATTAGTTTAGTGCCCATATGTCCAGTTTTCATTTTGGTATGTGATACTGTTTCACCATTCTTTGCCATTTCCCTCTGCCCATTGCCAGGTGACTCACATCCTGCAAACTCTTTCCACACCAAGCTAGAGATTACTCACAGTTAAATTAGAACAAAAGCAGTATTGATGGTGGCCAATATGTGAAATAAGAGCTGAAATTATTGCTTAGATCCTAACGTGAAGGTTTGCTGAAATATTTAAAAAGATAAGTAGCCAAATGTATGCCATCCATCTTCTTGAAATTTTTAGGCCACCATGCAGATGGTAAGGAGATTGGTTGCTATCTTTATAAGTGTCATGTCAAAAGTCTGTCTCCTCTCACTTCATGCCTCCTTTCTATCATTTTGTAACTGAACCGAAATGAAATGTACAAACAACATCAAACTGTAATCAAAATAAATCTCCTTTAAAAACTGATCCCAACAAATAAACCAAACCAAGTACAATATATCAGAATCCCTACAAAAGAAAAGGGGGGAAAAATCACTTGCATATTCACTTTACCAACATATGTGACATCAGTGACATACCTCATCAATTACAGACATCTGAACTTGACCTACTCTTGAAAGAAACCAAATTGCAGCTTCATCGATTGCAGTCCATCCACTGTCATTCTCCAAATTACTTCATAATTCCTTTTACCACAAGAAGGCACCTATGCCTTTAAAGGATCTGACATTCTTGCCAAAAAATTCCTAATTTAGAATTCCTCTGCTTTTGACCCCTCCCAAATTCAAAAATCTAACCTCTTACCATGAAGTTAGATCTTCTGCAGTCTAGCTCAGTGCTTCCCAACCTTTTTCACGGCACCACACATCTCACAAGCATAAATAATTTCACGACACACCATGAAGGAACATTTTTCTACTAACATGATTAATTTCTTCTATTTCATACAGAGATTCAATTAATAAGATCTTTCTTTCAAATATTTTTGCATTATAATACATAAACATTCCAGCTAGACATTCGTTTCAGATAAGTCTTCTTATGCAGTCATAAGCATGAAATAAATGAAACAAATGGAATGAAAATACCTAATCCATACATCCTCAATGATTGATATTTGACATAGTTTTTATATCATATCTATGAACTAAATTGTCAGATTTGACTGAGTAAAACTTTGATTAAATTTTTAGAACACTTATTTTACAAAATTATGATGTGAAAATACAAAAGTAAAATTAATTATATACAAAAGAATTGCTGACTATGTACAAATATGCTAATAATAATAATTTAATGACAAAATAAACATTTTAAGTATTAATATAAATATCTACAATATTCTTTTGCCACAGTTAATACATATATTTCCTTCTTATTTCAGTGAGATACTTGGGCTTGTTTCTGTGAACACAACTTTTTTATATCTGGGTCTATGGTCGAAAGAACTACACACAATTCATGACCAAGACTCTTCGATGATGATCTCTTTAAATTCTCAATAGTGAGCATAGAAGAGAAACTTTGTTCACACATGTATGTTGTAGCAAATGGTAAAAGAATGTTTATAGGTTTTTTGCCGATGGATGGAAACTCCTTTTTTGCAGTTACCCAGAATTGAGATAATGGAACATCCTTAAACTCAACTTCAAGGGTACGATCACTTTTTAAGTCTAATAACTCCTCCTTTTCTTTTACTGATAAATCGAATGCCATTTGATCTAATGAAGATGCAAATGGATTTCGAACCCAATCGAATTTCTTTGTCTCCGTTAATTCAAAGTAGTGATGAAGCTTTCTCTCAAGCATGCATAGGTGTTGATCTACAAGTTCTAGTAATTTTTTTTTAGGATTAACTACAACACTGACTAAACATTTCAAGGGAACCATTTTTCACCACATCTTTCCAAAGTTGAATTTTGTTTTTGAATCCATTAATTTTCTCAGTGCAAGTTAATATATTCTCAAGCGGTCCTTGCATTTTTCGATTAAGTTCATTTAGGTATTCAAATATGTCAGCTAAGTAGGCCATTTTTTGCAACCAGTAATTGTCTTCCAACTTAGCTGAATATTTTTGAGGGTAACTGAGAGTTACCCTCAAAAAATACTTTTAATTCTTCTTGAACTTTAAAAACTCATGAACTCTGGACAGAACTCTCCCTCTGGACAGCCAACGAACTTCAGTATGGAACAACAAAGATTGATGCTCTGATCCCATTTCATCATATAAAATTGAAAAAAAGATGCGATTGAATTGGTCTACTTTTGATCAAATTCACCATTTTTATAATGTCGTTAAGTGTGGACTTTAATTCTAGAGGTAAACTATTTGACATGAGAGCTTCTCTATGAATAAAGCAGTGTATTATTTGAACATCAGGGTTTTCAGACCGAACTTCGGATGACAAGCCTCTGACCCTTTCTGTCATTGCAGCTGTGCCATTAGTACATAAACTTACGCAATTTTTCCATGAAATTTTGTTTGTATCAAAGTATTCATTGATCACTTTAAAGATTTCCTTCCCAGTTGTTTGTTTCTGAAGTTCTTTGCAGAATAAATAATGCTCTTTCAACCCTTTCTCATCAGGAATTCGAACAAGTGCAATTAGCTGACAACAGTTGCTAACATCTGTTGATTCATCAACCTGTAAGGAAAATTTCTTAACTTCACGAATTTTGTGGATTAGTGTTCCTTCTATACTAACTGACATGTCTTCGATGCACCTGCTGATCGTATTCTTTGAAAGCGGTACTTTTTCAATTTCTTTTACTTCATTGATTCCCAGCATAGTTTTGAAAGTTTCCACACAAGCTGGTAAAATGAGTGATTCGGCAATTGTGTGAGGCTTCTTGGCTATCAATCTCGCAACTTTGTAACTTGCTTCCTGAGCTCCATTAGATACCGTTGTGGCTGATCTCATGAAAGAAATTTGAATTTGAGTTTGCAGATGTTTAAAATAGTTAAAATCCTTATCTATGTATGAAGGATGCTTGGTAGAAAGGTGTCGATGTAGTTTACTTGGCACCATCGCTTCATTTGATAAATTTCCAGGCATATGAGGCATTGAGGCACAGAAGAATTATTGGAGCACACGAAACCAAATTTCAGATAATCCTCTTTATATAGTCTATGACTATGTTGCATCTTAAACTTTTTCTTTGGTTCACTTTCTTGGGCTCGCGAATTTGATGGATTTTCTGATTTTTTTTAGAAAATCCATTATTGTGGGTAACTGAAAATTAAATTTAATAGAATTAAAATATATGCAAATAAACAAGCCATTGAATAGAAAGAATATAAATCACATGAAACTAAAAATACTGCATTATAATCGAGGATATCAAATAGACATTGTAACTAGGGCATCCAAAATACCGAACACGCAAAACTATGTTAGGAAAATGCTGATTAATGACAGAAAGTCTGCATTTACCAAGCTTAAGCTATACAAATTACACATTAATCATTTTGTAACTCATAATGTCAGCGTCCATTGTTCAGAAAATATCTCGGATACCTTTTGATTCCAAAAAAAATACATTACGAAAAAATGGTTAACTATAAGAAAAAAATGACTCGCCAGTGTTTATTTTATCATGCGAAGGTACTTCTTTCTTGTATGACCATTATGGCTTCAGTTAAAATGAATGTTATAGATCGACAGTAACAGGAAAAAGCGTCTTTGTCAGCAAATAATAACAATTCGACTTATGTTCCACAAACTATCACATTTGTTAAAACACAAATTCAGAAAAAGATGCAATAAGACATTCCTGGTAAGGTGTTTTACACAGACCACTTAGCAACACTGAACATCCACTTGAACGCAGTTCTTACAAAAATGATACGCTTCTAGTACCACTCGACTGGCACTCTCATAACACAACAGACGAGGTGGAACTGAAGCAGAGTAATGATCTTCTGCGTCGTAGATGCAAAATGTGAGGGAGGGAGGAATGGCGCCTATGACATTCTGTGAGGTCGCCTTCACACGTGCACAGCTAGAAAAGAGCAATAAAGCGAAAAGGGAACCACTCGGCAGCCTAGCTCTCCGGTACTGTCGCCCCATAATCAGGACTTTGTGGTTAAATTTTTTGCGGCACACTGGTGGGCCATGGCACATTGGTCGGGAAGCACTGGTCTAGCTAACCAAAAATCAAAGTCCTTTTCCTAGGTAACTTTAATGTCCATAACTCCAACTGACTTCCCTTTTCCAATACCACTGACCAAGCTGTGAAGAATTCGAAGTGGTTTTCAAAATTCGTAATTTCCACTCTCCCAATTACCCTTGATCTTTCTTTTAACCAGTTCTCCATCTAGATATACTATTCAGATCACCTCTCCTCTTGGTAACTCAAATCACAATCTTGTGCAAGTTTCTTCTCACATAGAACTTCCTCCAAGTCACCCTACTGAAATGCAGAGAAAGCAGTCATTTAATTAACCCCATACAAGGTCAGCATTACAAAAGTACTGAGTGGGATAACCTCAAGAACTGACTATTGCTTCTACTCTTCTGATCCAAACACTTACTCTGAGTGAGTTACAGAAATTATCTTCACTAGCATGAAGCCTTCATTCCCCATTCTATCCAAAATTCTTATCCACTTTCCAAGCCGTGGTTCAATGGAAGATATACTAAAGCAATTAAGAGTAAAATTCCGTTTACTGCATGTGGCTTGCTAGAAGAATCCAGCTTCATATTCATCCTGTGCAAAAGCATGTATAATAATGCAAAACAGCCATCAGCAAATCCAAATGTGACTTCATAAATCAATAGCAGAACACTTACATTTTGTCTAAATGGAAACTCTGTCTTCTGGTCCCTTTTAACAGTAGCTGTAATATCTCCTTAAGAGGTACGTTGGTAAATAGGGATTCTATATCAAAGCTCACCATAAGATCTGTGGGTTGTAAGGAAACATTTTCAATTTATCTAAGAAATCGGATGAATTTTTTTATAGTGGGACTTTCCAATATGAACTTTCAGTAGATGTATCAGATTTCCTTTAGTAAATATGAGATTGATGTTCTTTTATTCTCTTTTCTACTGAGCATCCAGTTTGTCCGAAGTAGAATAGATGGCAATCACAACTAACTTGGTATACACCAGGGAGAGACTTAGGGAAGCATTTATCTATTGAAGATGGGGAAACAAGTTGATAGTTTCGCAAAACTGAAGGAAACTATAAAATCTCCAAGTGCTCATAAACATTTACCTTAATGCAAGCCTATTCTCTCATACACAATCAACTCCAAGCAGGTAAACATGAAGTTGTGGTTAATATACATCTTATTGCTGATCTTATTGTTTTTCGTTCAAAAAATAAACATTCCTGTATCTCTCCCTAGTGTATACCAGGGAGAGATTGTGATTGCCATCTATCCTACTTCAGACAAACTGAAGTAGGATTGATGGCTTATTTCTTCATTGTTGGTACAAATTTGAGCATTTGTCGTTTAAAGAGAGCTGCACCATTGTTAAATTATAGTTATTTTAAATGTTATCAAATCTTCAAATATATCTTGTCTTCTTCGCCTTTGAAAAAACTATAGTTATCTCATTTAAACCTTTCTTCTTAACCTTTACTATACTTCTGACTTATGGCCGCAAATAATATAAAGCTCGTGTGCAAAACTTGCAGGACAAAGAAATCACCTCAGGCCAGAGCCAATTTCTTTGATTGACTCACTGGTATTTATTCTCAACTGAATTTGGAAAATTTATTTAGTTTCTAGCTGCGCCACCAGATTCGTGGGTGGGAGTCGAATCTCCCTATGTAAAATAACACAGTAAACCACACAGAACTTTACTCTCTTAATTCTGAATAAATCTAGCAACTTAAATTTTTTGTTATGCAGTTGTGACAATATCTACCTTAAGGCTTACAGATTCGAATTAATGAGTAGTGCATTGGAAATAGAAATCAGGCAGGTTATTTAAACAAGAAAACAATTTATTTAACATCAGTGAAATGTACAATGGCTCAATTTTAAGTACTAAGTAAATTAGCTTCTATGCCTCAAATCACAACTAATGACTACATTTACAATTTAGTTCCTTATCATAATCAATTCTAGTAAGACCAAGTGTCTATAATTTTCTCTCATTAAACTTGGTAATACTCAGATCAATTTTCACATAACATTCTGCAGGTTTAGGCAATAGCTATAACATTAAATACACAATGTTTCACCTTAAATTTTAGCCAGACCTTCTCTCACATATAGCAAAATACTTCAAATATCAGCATAAGGCCTAAAGTCCTCAAGTATCCCTATAAAACAAGTCCCTTAATTAAATCACCATCACAATCTTCTTATTTCTAGCTAAACAAAGGAAAGATCTTACTTTGAACAGATGTTTGGTCTTTTCTGAATGATCCCTGAAAGCACTTCCTTCTATTACCGTCTGACTTTAGTATTGCACTTGGATATCATCTCTGGGAATTTTGTGAGATCTCCTCTTAATATTGGCAAACATTTGGATCTTAACGGCATGAAAACTCAGCATCTAATTTCTTCTAAAACCGTTTATCTTAGTCATGTCGCTTTCTTGGCATTTACTATCTGGAACGTAAGTCTCCAATGGCGATTAGAAATCATTTCCCAAGATGTTATCAAAACTCTGCTGCCATAATGTACATCATATCATCATACTTCTCAACTCCGGAACCTCGTCGACTTCTGGAACCCATAACTTCTGGTCGGAACCCATGTGACCTCGAAACTTCTTGCTGATCCGGGAATGGGACCGGACAAACTCGAACTCCACGAACTGCTCCGCCAGGAACCAAACTGAATCGCTGCACTGAACTCCCTTTCTCGCCATTGCAACCTGCTATTTATCTGTCTCGGATGATCTTGGGGTTCGCTTATGTTATCGCTCGTTGGTACTTCGGTGGTCTGCACCCGTCACCCTTCTCGTTCATTGCGTTTAGACAGGAAACCCCCGCACACTATTGACCCTCGAGGTTACAGTTGCCCCGGGTCATTTGTTAATACCTTAATCCATCTAGAATTACCAGTGACTAAGAGGTTTCTTTAGACACAATTAATCTTACACTTATTTTTCTGTTCTTTTACAAAACCCCTTGAGGTGACAATATTCAGTAATATACAAAAAATATTATTTCCAAATTAAATATGTTAAATCTGGAATGAACACTTAAATTGTCTTTGAGTATTTCATTCAGGATTTAAATGAAGTGCAAAGAAATCTCCTAAAAAGAATTACTTGTAAATAGATAATAATAGAAATCCTTGTATATATTTAATAATAATAGTCCATTCATGTAATTTTTCTATGTAAATATTTTGTATATGTTCCTTAAATAACTGACAAGAAATAAGGTAATGTAGAGGTGACATTGTAACAACAAGGTCAGAGTTTAGAATAAACTATTGTAATCCTATTATAAACATGACTGCAGGCAGTTGCTATATGAACCCAAGGCACGTGCAAGATGCCCACGCAGAAACGCAATGAGAGGAGAAGGTGTGGTGTGCAAGGAGAATTAGGTGGCATCTGCAAATCAGTGACGTATTAGAGAGAACAGACATGGAACATATAAAAGTCTTAGCGACGCGAGTTCACGGTCTTTTTGCCTTTTTCATTCCTAGTTAAGGTTTCTGTGGTTTTCCGTGTGGAGGGTCGTAGCTTCGAGGTGACGGAGTCGAGCGGGAGTCGTTCAGTGGCGGCGGTATGGTCAAAATAGCGGACTTGTTTGAGCATAGTCATCTATGCGACGGGACAAACAGCATATGCTGAAACTTTGTATAGCTCCAGCCATACCCTTCTGCCAGACAAATTCTTGGACATAAGGTAAAGAAGTCAAGGCAAGGAACAACAGCTCAATGAATAGGGTGACAACCTGAAAGGAAACCTACAAGAAGACATGATGAGAAGTATCTCCTAATGAATTCATCTGGTTGGTAATGTAAAACTTTATTTCTTATTGTATTGTGTAATTCTTAGGCCAGAGTGAGCTACAGTGTAAAATTTCCTGTGGATCGGGCTTGTTCAGACAGATTTTTAGGACTTTAGTACCTATTCCTCTAACAAGGATCTTTGTAGTTATGGAAGTGTAGAGTTACAAGAATTGTCATTAGTTTGAATTCGATGTGTTGTATCTGCATTAATTGAGGAAGAAGGAAGGCATGCATCTACATATTTGTGTTAAGTAATCGGATTAAGGACAGTTTGGATTTGTTAATATCACCTAATGAGAGATACCTATTGTGAACTAGATCTTATTTGTTAAATTTTGCATAATTAATTTTTGGGACCTCCATTTAGCTTAGTTTTTGATTAACATGTATTGTATTTTAGAATGAATAAATTTCTTTATTTCTTAACCCAAAATATGTGTATGATCTTCCAAGCCAATCACCACCTGCTAAAAATATCGAACCTATATAAGTAAAAAAACGCAGGAAATGGTTAAGACTGCTGTTTAGAAATATTAATAAGGGCTTGTTTAATGTTCATATTTATTGGAATCGTGATAATCTCTAGGTCAAATCCCTGACAAGAAGTTCTGTCTTGTATAGCAATCAAGATGGTGCAGCTAAACAAAAAAATTTTCTTGATTCCGAAAAGGACTTGACCCCAGAATTTATAGATCAGGGAGAATTCTCCTTGTTTGAAGACTTTGCACACAATTTAAGATTGAAGGAGAGGCCTCGAAAGATTACAACAAAGGCGCAGCAGACAAGGAATATAGTTGAGGGTTAAACAAGACAAGATTTATCTTTGAAAGAGTTTTAAGAGGTATAGTTCGCCCACCGTTTGTAGGTCTGCTTGGCGTTTCGCCAAGAATAGTCGATTCATGCTCAAGGGGAGAAAGAAATGAAGGATGTACGAATTGGTTGCCAACATGTGAAATCACGTGCTTTCTTGTCTGTTGCTGTACTAGTAGCTTGATTTTTGTTGTCGCTTTTTTGCATTATTTTTTTATTATTAATTTGTATGATGGATCCAGTACAGTCAACAAGTTCTGTTGTTAAACATTTCAGTAGCTCTTGCAAAAGAATATTGAATAATGTGCTGACATTCTGCGAAAAAGAATCATTAAAAGACAGTCTCCTTGTTCCCCTTTCTCAAGTCATAAAACGTGCAAGTGCAATTGCAGGCGTATCGGGGTCAACTGTTAAAAGAATTCGTAGGGAATCAAAAGGTGAAGGTAAGCGAAAATTTAAATCTCCTAAAAAAAGCATCAGAGAAAGAAAACCATCGAAACCATAGCTTTGAATGATTTTGATGTAGACGTTGTAAGAAGAACTATTCACGAATTTTATGCGGTCGAGAAAAGAGTGCCAACTGTTCCGAAATTGATTCCTGTTCTTAAAGAAAAAATTTATTTTCCTTGGAAAAGAGAAACTTTAAGGAAAATACTTCATGAAATCGGATTTTGTTTTAATGCTATTGCTATATTAATACTATTGAGTATGTTTGGGCAGAAGTGAAAAGTTTCATTCGCCATCGCAACGTAACTGGAGATATTGACATGTTGAAACTTTTTAAGCTTTCAGAACATGCGATTGAAAGTATTACAGTTCAGAACTGGGGAAAATATTGCTTTCATGTCACCTCATTGGAAAATATGTATTGGGACAGAGACGGAATTATCGAAGAATTATGCGAACCTTTGGTGATCAGTTTAAGTGAAAGTGATGGCGATTCGGATCAATTCAGATGACTATGAAGATTAAAAGGATTTGATAATAGTATTTTTTTTCCAACCTTTTTTTTGCATGGGTTTGTTAAAAGAGTCACAGCAAGTCATAAATAATTAATCGGTTTAGGACATTAAAGTGTCTCAGTTCTCTCAACTGTAAGTTTAGAATATCATTTGAAAAAAATCAGAAGTTCATTTGAAAAAAATTCTGTTTTTCTGTATAATTATTTTTATATTATAGAAAACTTTCTTAAAAATAAATTTCGTTAAATTTTTGTTTTATGCTATACCTTTTTTTAATTTTGTTAATACTCTACGTACATTTTTCCAACTGTTATACAAGCAAAATAGTCGCACTTTAAAAACTACGATGTTCGTAATTTTTAAAAGAAAAGCTAAATTTTCCGACCTGTAATAATAAACAAACTCATCCCAGAAAACTGATTGATTACCCTATTATCGTAATGTATTCTCCTGTTTGGGACATGTGCAGAAGTGTCAATGGGTCTCTAATCTGTGGGCGAACTATAGTTAATATGAGAAATATGGAGTATACACATATATGTAAAATAGTAACAATATTAAGCATTAATACTTGTAGACAGGCTTATACATTGGTTATGCATTATTAAAACACTTAAGGAATTGAACAACGTAGTTAAGAATATATATTAAATTATACTTTAATAAATATTACCGATATTTCGGCAACATCACATTGCCATCTTCTGAAGGAAATTACAAAAAAGGCACATGCACGAAGGCACTACAACATGGTAACTGGGAATGAAGAGATGAAGCTATTGTTCTCCTCAAAGTCCTGATTGTGCCCTCTAGCAGGCTAAGTAGGCGTTCTTGGCTGTTGGGCTGAAGGTCTGCTGATGTAAGCCTCCCAAATTTGGGGCAGTCGCATACAACCAAATTTGTTGAGGTTTGGAGAATTTCTTAGGGCTGAGGCTGATTTCATAAATAGTCTTTCGAATTTGTATTTGCTATGGTGTATTAGTGTAGCTTTCTTCCACCATATTCTGTGGCATGTATCCAGAGCATGGTCTGCAAGACCAGAATGGCTGTACTTGTGAAAACAGATGTAGTCCTTGTGTTCAGAAATTCTGATATTCGCCGCCCTGCCTGTTTGGTCAAAGTAAGACAGTTTACAACAACTGCAAGGGACCTGGTATACACCAGGTAGGTCTAGGGGAAGTGGTTGGTCTTTAGTGGAATGGATAAGGGATGTCAATTTTCTGTAAGGTCTGTAACAGGTCAGGTCATGTTTTTTTAAGATTTTGGTAATCTTTTCTGAGGTGCTCGGATGTAGGGAATGGTGATGGATTTAGAGTAATCCTTGTTGTGGAGGGGGGGGGGGGGGAATCTGTGGTTAGTAGGTTCTAATATTTTTTGGATTTTTTTTTGGGGGGGGGGGGGGGGTAGTAGCCATTGACTGAGAAAGTGTTGAGGGTGTGATTTAGTTCAGTGTTTAGGGCCAAGTCGTTTGAACAGGTTAGTTTAGCCCTGTTGTATAGTGTTTTCACCACTCCATATTGTTGTGTGTGTGTGGGGGGGAATTGTTGGTGAATGTATCTGCCTGTATGGGTGGATTTTCTGTAAACTGAGAAAACCAAGGTTCCATTAGGCTGGTAGGTGACTAGTGTGTCTAGGAAAGGGAGGCTGTTGTTTTCCTCTTTTTCCAGGGTGAACTTGATTCTGGGGTGTTGGTTGTTTAAGTGTGTTAAGAAGGAAAGAAGTGTTTCAGAGCCATGTGGCCAAATAGCGAACACATCATCAACGTAGTGAAGCCATATGGTTGGTTTTTGTGGGGCAGAGGCAAAGGCTTTTTCTTCAAAGGTCTCCATAAAGAAGTTGGCCAAGGGTGGGGAGAGTGGTGAACCCATGGCTGACCCCTCTGTTTGTTTGTAGAATTTTCCCTGACAAACGAAACAGCCCGAGTTCATTGTGAACTGAAATAAGGCTGAGATATCAGGAGAAAATTTAGCTTGGATTAGCTCTAAAGTTTCCTTGAGTGGGACATTTGCGAATAAAGAGGAGACGTCAAAGCTGACCATTATGTCAGTATGTTGGAGTGTAAGCTTTTCTATGCTGGCTTTGAAATGGGCTGATTTTTTTATGTGTGATGGTGTGTTGCCAGTATAGTGTGTGTGTGTGTGTGTGAGCCCTTTGGCCAAATGTTTAGCTAATTTGTATGTGGGGGGAATCAATGCCATCCGCTATGGGACGTAATGGCACATTTTCTTTATCTATTTTTGGGAGTCCGTAAATAGGGGGGGGGGGGGTATAGAGTTAAATGGCTTTAATCTGGTGGTTCTACAGGCCAAGAAGTGACTTTCTTAAGGAGTCTGTGAAGTTTTCTAATTTGAGAGTTGGTGGGATTGTAATTCTAAGAAATTCTTCAAACCTCAACAAATTTGGTTGTTGAGGTTTGGAGAATTTTGTTTGCGACTGCCCCAAATTTGGGAGGCTTACATCAGTAGACCTTCAGCCCAACGGCCAAGAACGCCTACTCAGCCTGCTAGAGGGCACAGTCAGGACTTTGAGGAGAATAATAGCTTCATCTGTTCATTCCCAGTTACTGTGTTGTAGTGTCTACGTGCACGTACCTTTTTTGTAAGTTCCTTTAGAAGATGGCAACGTGACGTTGCCAAAATATTGGTAATATTTATTAAAGTATAATTTAATATATATTCTTAACTACGTTGTTCAATTCCTTAAGTGTTTTAATAAGCATTAATAATATCAACAACAAAACAAACAAGATATAACACTTGTATTCTCTTTTCTGCTGAGCATTCAGTTTGTCCGAAGTAGAATAGATGGCAATCACAAGGAACTTGGTATACACCAGGGAGAGACATAGGGAAGCATTTATCTATTGAAGAGGGGGAAACAAGTTGATAGTTTCACAAAACTGAAGGAAACTATGAAATCTCCAAGTGCTCGTAACATTTACCTTAATGCAAGCCTATTCTCTTGTACACAATCAACTCCAAGCAGGTAAACATGAAGTTGTGGTTAATATACATCTTATTGCTGATCTTATTGTTTTTCCCTCTTCAAAAGATAAATGCTTCCTTGTATCTCTCTCTCTGGTGTACGAGGGAGTGATTGTGATTGTCATCTATCCTACTTCAGACAAACTGAAGTAGGATTGATGGCTTACTTCTTCATTGTTGGTACAAATATGTGCATTTGTTGTTTAAAGAGAGTGCTGAGGCCTCGCTTCACTACCCAAACTTGAATCATAAAGACTGCCTATCTTTATCTAAAATATGGGAAAGTCTTATCTGATTAACTTATGTGTCTTCATTTATACCATTATGCTGTTTTATGGATAACATCACGTGGCTCTTTCTGTTCCAAATCAATCTGTTGTTAGCATTCTACCTTGTAATCAATGATCATTGCCACTCAAGATAATCTGTAATTTTCAGGCCGAAATATTTAACTTTATCTAAATAAATATTTATTCCTTGTGTTTTCATGTAAATAATTAATAACTCTTTCTTCTTTCACTACGCGTTATTCCCGCTTCCTGTGCAGGATTCGTTTGTTACTTAGATGCGATTTCTTGTTAGTACCACTCCCAGCTAACCTGTTGCCTAGCCTGCCGCTGAGGGGGGATAATATATTTTTGACTTTAGAAGCGTATGTTTACGGGGCCGGTTTGCCTGCTTGTGGGATGAAAAACGCCAGATAAACTGGTGGGGGAAACCCTACTGCCTGCACCCAAGACCAGCTAACTTGGCTATGGCTGATGAAGATCTTCAAGTTCCTCACGTCTTCGATGGCAATCGAACCTGGGACACTCCTTCCCCAGGCATACGGTTGCGAAGCACAAAGCCACTAGGCTAACCTCGTGGACAATTAATAGTAACTCTATGGCACAAATATTATTATTATTATTGCATAACACCTCCAGGGAGTCCAAAGACTCATTGAGGGAGGGCACCTACTTACAACTCTCTGTCTCCACCACCGAATCCACCAACTACAATGAACCACAACTATCATCATCATCTCCAACAATGCCATCCAACATCACCACTGGTATTTTCACAGACGATCACAAACATCCATGCCCATTGTGGGATTCGAACCCACAGCCTTTTGGCTTGAGAGTGGATATGCTGACCACTCAGCCGGCAAGAATATGGAAGCACTGAAATGCAGAGAAACCAATCATTTAGTTAAACCCATACAATGTCGGTACATGTTAATTAATGGTGAAGCAACATGAATATGGAAGATACATCATGAAAATTATGGAAACAACTACCATGTTAGAGTAAAACTTTAGTTTAATATAAACCAAAATGAACGCTCAACGTTTTGACCTTCATGTAAGGTCATCATCTGGAGTATACACATACCGTATTTGCCGGTGTATAAGATGCACCGGCATATAAGACACATCCCCTTTTTTGTACACATTTTTTAGGAAAAAAAGATTTTTTAGTTCCTCTTCCTGATTCTGCCAAGTTCTTATAATTTTCTCAGTTGTGATGGCCTGAAATGCCTCTCTGCAGCATTGTTTCTATATTCTTTAGCATACGCAATCACACATAGCTTGAATGCAATATTGTAGCAATGCCGACGTTTTTCAGTCATAATTTGTGAAGAAATTTAGAGAAAATTTTACGGCAGAAATTTATCACCATTCACAACAACCTTGACAACAATTGAAAAGTTTAAACAAACAGGAACACAACTGTGATTGTCAATGACAGTGCATATGTGTCCACTGAACTCTACATAACTGGAATGCTCTCACACACACCACAAGGAAGCAAGAAAGAAATCGCATAATTTGGAACAGAGAAAATTTCCAGAAATGAAAGTAATAAAAAACTGAGTATCAGCGTATAAGATGCACCCTTTTTTTCAGAACTATTTTCAAAGAAAAAAGTGCATCTTATACGCTGGCAAATACGGTATATACAAAGAAACAAGCTGCACTACAATCTACATGGTTTGCTAAAGCTACTGACCAACTGTTATAACTATTAGCCTGACCTCTAGTGGGAAAAAAAAAAAAAAACCTTACTGCATCAAAGCTAGAGTCCTATTATTATTATCTATTAGGTTACAAAGTTAAATTAGGCTGGAGAGCAACATGTTTATAAAAAAAATTAATAATAATAAAGAAAATTACTTATATAAGTATACATATAAATTCCAACCAACTGGTATGGATAGTGGCCAATAAAAGCTGAAAAACTGCTTAGAGTCCTAAAGTCAGGATTGCTGTAAAATGTGGGCTGAATGTGTGCCATCCAAATTCTTGTGATTTTTATGACCATTATTGTTAAGATTAGGGTGGTTAATCAAAATTTCACAGGCTTCTTTAAATTTCCGTTCATACCAGGTTTTTGTATGATGTAAAGAACAAGTAATTTTCCAATCAATTTGATGTAGGGTGTTAAGAGCATGATCTCAGAGGCCTGCTTCACCAAAATTGTTAAATTCAATGTGTCGTTTGTGTTCTTTTTTACATATACGTCCAGTTTCCCCAATATAAGGTAAGTTACAGGTGCAATAGATGCAATAAATTTCAGGATGTGCCAGTGGGGTGAGAGCAAGGCCAGATTAAGACCCATAGAGGGCCTAAGCACTTAAAAGATTTTGGTGCCCCATATATATGTAATTCAAAATATAAACAATAATAAATCATAAAATAAATTTTTATTTTTCAAAATGAAACAAAACTTATAGTAAGATGGAAAATAATGTTTATTTTTGGATACTTCAACTTTATTTAGATTTGAAAAGTTTTCTCCTACTTTTTTTAATTGCAAAGTCTTTGATCAGATCCTCAAAATTAATCTTACATAACACATCTGCTTCTATACTTAGTAGAGATAAGGCATTCAACCTGCCTTGTTGCATAGTTCTGATGGGATTTTTAATATACTTCAACTGAGAAAATGAACGCTCAGCTGAGCAATTTGTGACCATTAATGTTAAAAATATACAAAAGGCAATGTCTACATTTGGAAAGGCACACTCAATATTGTCTTCTACAATTATTTTATAAAGTTCAGCATGACTGAACTTTATAAAATAAAGTTCAGTTTTTACATTTTACATTTTTTGTTTTTACATTTTTTGTTGCCCTGAACTTATGGTGCACATATGAGTGAAACTTCTGAAGCTCAGCTGAGAAATTAGTGTTCAAGTCCTCTGGATAAGCATCAATCGGCTTTTGACAACACTGAGAATACCTTTCAATTTCAGTAGATGATGAAGTCACTGAAGCAGCATTATGTGGCACATCACTTAGAAAAGAAAATCTCTCTGATATTTCTTTGTATATCTCTCCTCCTCTTCTCATCTCAGTTTCAAGTTTGTCAACAATTGTGTAAAAGGTGGTGATATGAAATTTATCTCTGGCATTCAGATATACTTCTGGAGCATCTCTGTCATTGGGTACCTTCTTTCTGATACGTTTGCGAGTTTGAGCTGCCTTGTAATCAACATCTGGTAGCACTCCTTTGTAGCTGCTTCATATCTTTCAAATTCATTCCGTGAAGTGCACAATTGTTCAGCTAATGATCCATATAGATCTGCACATGTTTTTAAGTTGACATCCTCATTCTGTAGCACTTGGCTTACTCCATGAAAATTTTGCAAAATCTCATCCCAAAAAATCAACATAAAAACGAATTCTAGCTCTTGCATTGCATTTGCAATATTATCTGCTTCTCTTCTAGTGTCTCCCTTTTGTGACTGGTCTTCGGCTATAGAGTCTAACGCTTCTAAAATTTGAAGGAAAGATTTCAAAATTGCTGCTGTTGCCATAGCATGTGCCTCCCATCTGGTATCAGAGAGGGATTTTAAGACATTTTCATTTCTAATACAACCTTTAAGAATTGTCCACTGGCTGGTTGAGGCTGAGAAAAAGGTATAGAGCAACTGCACTGTAGAGAAGAAATTAACTGCCTCTTGACAGCAACAGCACTTCGGCCTATCGAATTTAGTGAATGAGCTGCACAGGGCACATATATAGCAAACTTGTTTGTTTCTAAAATTTTTTGCTGCATCCTTTATAACGCCCAGACATGTTAGCAGCATTGTCATAAGACTGGCCCCTACATTTTGGAAAGTTTAGCTGACAAACTTTACCTAAGTACTGCAACACCTGATTTGCCATTTCCTCACTGGTATGACTTTTCATTTCCAGAAAGGTTAAAAAGCGTTCACCTTTTAAGTACCTAAGTACAACACTTAACTGGTCGATATGTGACAGATCTGATGTTGAATCAACTGACAAACTAAAATAACCAGAAGATTTTACTTCATCAACAATAAGCACGTGGACCTTTTGGGGCCATCAGTTGAATGAGTTTCTCACAGGCGGCTTTGGACAGATAAGAAGGATTTCCTTTGCCATATTTATTTCCATATTTTGCAATGTGACCTGCTAAAAATGGATCAAACTGACCTATGAGTTCAAGCAGCCCTAAAAAGTTCCCATTTCACAATGATCCAAATCTTTCTTCTGTTCCGTGAAAAGCCAAGTCACATTCAACTAACGTACGAATAACAGCTGTGACACGCCTCAGGATATGTTCCCAGTAATCACACTCTTCCTGAATTTGTTTCTCCAAATGTTGTCCCAACCCTACACCTTGTCTGCGAGTTAAGTATGTTAGTATAGAGTCTCGGTGAGTAGTGCTTTTTTCATTGATCAATTATAATAGTATTTCGCAATACTATTGTAATGTGAGAAAATAAAATTGTATGTGAGAAATACAATAGTATTTCTCACATTTTGTAACAAAATGTGAGAAATTTTTAGGAGCAAACAGTTTACAAACAAAACAATAAACTGATCCCGTTGATGGTGAATACAATAACCACTCTCTCTTGTATTCCTCGCCATTAGCTTTTGTCCCAATGAAAAGTTTCTGCAAACAGTATCTTACTGGTTTGCCACTACTGAAATGTCAGTAAGACTTGTCAAATGGCCCATTGTGGTGTTGACAATCACTGGGTCCACAAGCAGTCCAATAAGCCACATCATCAGCAGAGAAATCAAGCCACAACCCTGGCTCTTTTGCTATATTTACTTCATCTTTTGCAGACTGAATCATTTCACCACCATCACCATGGCCCACTAAACTTTCATTTTCAGCAATTATTTCAACCTCAGAATGTTGTGTAAAGCAACTTGCATCAACATTTGCAGTAGAGATATCAAGAGAATTTACAGACAAAGTGAGGTCAGTAGTGAGACATGTGCTAGATGAACCTGCTTGTGACACCTAGATGATTCCAACATCATCATATTTTGATGTTGAAGTGATGAAAGTGGTATTTGTGTCCACTTCTGATGACTGAGATTGGCTCTGATCAGGAATTGGTATATGATGTTGTGGAACTTGTGTGAAGAAATCAGTCAGCTTTGCCGTCTTGGAATCTAATTCCAAAGTTTCCTCTTGTTTCTTTTTTGATAGTTTTCGCTTTTGTGCACCACTTAACTGAATATGTTTCATCTTGGTTCTTGGAATCTGTTAAATACAGAAATAAAAAGATTATTTTGTTGAATATTAGTTACAGTTACACATAAAACAAATCACATACCGTGTGATTTTTATATTTGCTTCTGGAGCCTTTTATAAGACATAATTTATTAAAACAGACAGGAAAATAAAAAATAAAATGGTTACGTTAATTATAAAAAATTACCTCATTTGACGCAATGGTAGTGCCAGAAAGTGTCGTGAGCGATAATACGGCGTAAACGAACCGTCATGCATGTGGTTAGAGTTTTATTAGGCCTTCTACACATCATTATTTATTGAAACAGTAAGTAACAGTAAAAAAAGATAAAAACAATGAAAAACTAATTAAAAGTTAATTTAAATTAAATTCGTCATCAAACTAAAGCAGAAATTCTGTGGTGTCCCCTCTTTCCATGATGCCCTAAGCATGTGCTTATTTTGCTTAATGGTTAATTCAGCCCTGGGTGAGAGGATCCTTAGAGGAGTGGAATGTGTTTTTTAATTTTAAAGGTAGTTTAAATGTGGCATTAAGATTATAATGGTGTAGGATTCTCTTAATTTTTTCTGATAATCCTTTATATATGGAATAGCTGTGGTTTTACTGTAATATATAATAATATTTTTTAATAAAGTTTTATGAAGAATTTTATCAATAGTATTTTTGCTGTAGCCGTTATTTATAAATGTATTGCTAATAATTTGTAATTTTTGTTTAAGAGCTTGTTCATTAGAGCAAATTGTTTTAACTTTGTTTTTAAGTGTTAATGACTCCAAATTTTTGCAAAGGGTGGTGATATGAGTTAGCATATATATATATATTGGTTTATAATAAACTTTGGTAGTATCTACTGCCAGTCTTGGACGCGGGCAGTAGGGCTTTTTCCCGCCAGTTTATCTGGCGTTTTTCATCATGCAAGCAGGCAAACCGTCCCAGTGAACATATGCTTCTAAAGTGAAAAATATATCTCCCCCCCCTAGTGGCAGGCTAGGCGACAGGTCGGTTGGGAGTGGTACTAACAAGAAGTCGCATCTGAGTAACACACGGACCCTGCATAGGAAGCGGGAATAATGCGTAGTGAAAGAAGAAAGAGTTACTATTAATTACTATTAAACAGTAGTTGTTTCCATAATTTTCATGATGTATTCTGATTGCTGTGTAAGCATAAAGGAAAGGAATATGGAAGATGTTCTGCATGTTGTTGAATAATTCTAGAATGCCATGTAGTCAGTTGCTCATAACCAAATTTCCTGGTTAACCGTGTGACAGGTATTACATGATCAGTATGTATTTCTTTTACATACAACTTGTTTATTCTCTGCAAATGGCTTCTATAGTTGTATCCAACCTTTCTCAGCTGAGTGTTAGTGATGAAGAAAGCAGGTCTCACACACTAAATGGAAATTTTGAATAGTTATAACTAGCACATATCGCTGATGAAAATTCACAGTCACACTCATGCACTGAAATGTAATTTCAACAGCAGTTTATAGTAAATGTATGAGTAGGAATATTTGGTATTTATGAACTACTACCATGACTATCAGCCCCCCCCCCCCCCCCAACCTATTTTACAAATTCTGTCAGAGCAGTTTCCACAGCACAACAGACAGTGTCGTATTGCTTCCTATTCCACTTGCAATATCAAGTGATATTTGGACAGCCAGTTGATGAATAAAACAGAAGAAACAGACCAGTTTCATGGTCTTCTGAATCTCCCATTCTCCTCCTTATGTGCTTGTGCAAGCCATCTGGAGAGGAGCCCAACAATATAACATTTGTGACAAGCAATGGAATACTATTGAAACCCTTGGATGGTGATACATAATTTATCTGTTCTTCAGTGAACTAGGAATTCTTGTTACAGCAGGGCTCAGTATGTGTTGACTGTAATAGTGTACAGTTTAAATGCTTTTTGTAAACTATTTGTAACTGACCAGATGCTGTTTGTTCATGATTAATAAACTTTGGATTCACTATTGTGGTATTTGTTTACTTTTCTTTCCTCATATCTCCTGTTCTTACTAGCAAAATAGTTGCAGCCATAAGTTTGTATGAATTTTTGTAGCCAGCTCATTCATTTCAACATTGTGATATCTTTGATTTCAGTCATTTACACTATGAGGTTTAATGAGAATTGCTGTGTAAATCAGTGAATGCAATTAACTTTAATGTTCTGAATGTAATCATATTAAATACACATAAATGTTATATTAATGTTATATTTGTTTCTTTTAGGCTGTCATTCCACTAAATGAAGAATGTGGACTTATTGAATGGGTACCAAACCTTGCAGGCTTGCGTCAAATTTTAAATAAAATTTATAAAGAAAAAGGAATCTATACCAGTGCAAGAGAAGTTCGTAACATAATGCCCGAGTTAAAAACCCCTTTGGAGTAAGTTATTTTCCATTTCCTATATATTTTTTGTAATAATAATAAACTAGTTTGGAGTCATGTTTAATAGTGGAGAAGTATGCCTAATAATGTTATATCTGATTAGTCTGTTTGGTTTATTCATAAATGATGGCTTTGAATCCTTATAATCATAGAAATTATATAAGCTAGTCACACTATAGCAGTTTATCATCAAATAGTAAACATATGCTACCATTTCATCTTTCTAATTTGTGACATTTCTTTCTAATACATGATATATTTATTTCCTGTAGTATTTCTAATATATATATATACAGAGTCCATCAAAAAAATCTGTACACACTTCAATTAATACTAAATTTATACAGACATCAAGGGATGAATACAAGTTACCTTTGACTTCTACAATTACACGAGGTGCTCAAAGTAGTTACCATTAGCATCCAGACACTTATTATTATGATGAACTACTGCCCGTGCAATGTTTGCCAAAGTGTCCAGTGGGATTGCTGCACATGCCGTTTCAATTCCTTTCCAAAGGGCCACCAGTGTAGCTGTTTTTTTACGATACACTGCATCCTTTAGAGTCCCCCATAGATAGAAGTCCAAGGGTGTTAAATCAGGAGAACATGAGAACTCAACTGCACTTCTTCATCCTGTCCATTGTCCCTGCAAACTCTCATCGAAGTAAGCTCTGTGGTAGTCTGGTGTTGCGCCATCTTGTTGGAAGAGAAATTGATCGTTACCATAAAGTGCATGAATGGCAGGTAAAATGGATGTGCGTAGCATGTCTAGGTACACGACCAGTAACAGAACCTTCAAAGAAGAATGGTCCTATTTAACCCCTAGATGACAATCCACACCAGACATTGAGCCCCGATAAATTGACCGCCTTGTCCACATGAATGCCCAGATTTTCTGGAGCCCAGTAAACATAATTATGCTAATTCACTGTTCCTTTAAGCTTAAATTGTGCTTCATCAGAGCAAATCATCTTCCTCACAAACTCCTCATCTACCATGTGTTGAAACCACTCACAATACTGCATTCTTCAATCAGGATCGTCTTCATTCATTGCATGTAATAATCTTGGGATGTAAATTTTTCATGCTACTTTAAGAATGTGCTGTATGCTTGCACTGCTAACTCCTGTCTCATGTACACATTATATGATAGACTTCTGTGGCAAGCGTGTAAACTGTTTCAACACCAAGGAAGGAGGACTTGTTGCTGTGTGAGGCTTCTCGGATCTTTCCTTATATCCCTAAATTAAAATTGGTTTGAAAACCTTGTAATGTTGGTTTAGTAATTAGCTAATTTATCTCTTATTCCATTTAAATCTATTTAACTTACTCCTCATCTACACTATCTAGTTCCATATTTGCATCGATAACTAGACTCATTGAGTGAAAGGCAGGTAAATATTATGGGTGATTTCAACTATGGGAACATAGATTGGAAGGAGGAGAGGACACATGAGAGGAAGGAAGGAAATGGAATTTATGCAGTTATTAAGGGATAATTACCTGAGACATCATGTGATGGAATATACTAAGGGTTTGAGAACGCTCGATCTAGTAATTGCATCTGAAAATTTGTCCATAATGAATATGACCACATTGCTACCAGTTGGTGAGAGTGATCATGTGATCTTGACCTGGGAGGTAGCTAAATGTGTGGAATTTTCAGTTAAGACTGGGTATATGTGGAATTGTAGAGCTGGTAAGTATGAGAAGCTTAGGAGATTGCCTGGATATCTATAGTGCATAGGAAGTGGTAAAGGAGTGTTTGAGGGAAGCAATGGCAGACTGCACTTGACCTAGAGTCAAGAGAGTAAATCAAGTGGAAGTTAAATGGATGAATATCATCATTAAGCTGGAGCTGAAAAAAAAAAAAAAAACAATTGTGGAGGGAATTTAAGGAGAAAGGTGGCCTGCAGGCACTTGAACACTACAAGGCACAGGCCAGAAGGGTAACTAGTGTGGTAAGAAAGACAAAAGCAGATTACGAAAGGAAGTTAACAATGCAGGCTAAAGAGAATCCCAAACATTTCTTTCGATATGCTGCAAGTAAAAGAAAGAATGTATATCTCAGAATGATTTTAATAAATTCCGATGGTAGGGAGGTAACTGAATCAGTCAAAATAGTAGAAATACTATGTGAACACTTTGCAAGAGTATATCATTTAGGTAGTGATATTGCAGGAACGAGAGAGCCAAAGGCTTGTGTGAGAACTGAGGTAAATGAAATGGATGCATAGCATATTACAGAACCTTAATGCAAATACAGCTGTGGGATTGGATGGCATACCAGCTAGAGTATTACATGAAGTGGCGAGGGAATTGTCAGTGCCCTTGACCATATTGTTTAATCTAAGTCTCAGCTCTGGGTTTGTCCTGAGGGGGTGGAAAGAGGGGAAAATAGTTCCATTGCATAAAGGAAGCTCCAAAACTGATGTAGCTACCAACTGGTCAGCATATCAGGACTTGTCAAGCAAAATATAGGAATGGATAGATAGAAATGGGATTCTGTATGGGGGGGGGGGGTAGCATGGTTTTGTGAAGGGTAGGTCATGACTCAGTAACTTGCTCATGTTTTATAATACAGTGAAACCTGAGTTGGATAAAGGAAATGGGTTTACAGTGATACCGCTGGACTTTGCAAAGGCCTTTGACAGGATACCACATGGAATTATCAGTAAACTACGGTACATGGAGATGGATATAGGGTTGGTGAGATGGATAGGAGGGTGGTTGATGGAAAGATATCAGAGAGTAGTTTATTCAGGAGTAGAGTCCAAAAGAAGGCCTGTGACAAGTGGCATGCCACAGGGTTCTGTTCTTGGACTGCTACTGTTTAATTTGTTCATTAACAATATAGGAAAGGATCTGAGAAGAACTGTTCAGTTATTTGCCAATGATGCAAAATTGGGTAGACAACAGTTAACACAGATGATGTCAAAATGTTGCAGGATGATTTGAATAGATTGGCAGATTGGGCAAAGGAGAATGGATATCAGTTTAATGTAGCAAGGTGTAAGGTTATGCATTTTGGTGTGAAAAGAGTACCAACTGTATTCCAGAAAATTGACATTAATCTTTAACTTCCTATCCATTTAACATTCCCAGAGTCCTGGGAGTGTTAAATGGATAGGAAGTTAAAGTTTAGGGGCCACATAGGAAAAGTTGCTAAAGCAGTTCATCAGATCGCTTGGTTACTGAAGAATACTTTGATGCGCGGAGACAAGCAGGTTATTGTTCCTCTTTATCAAGCTTTGATAAGACTCCATCTTGACTACTGCATGCAGATTTGGGCGGCAGGGTTTCTTGGCGATGAGGAGAAGATGGAGAGGATCCAGAGAGAAGTGACCAAGATGAAAGCACGTCTTTGGAATACAAGAACAGGGTTGAAGATTTGTGGGTTACAGAAACTGGTTGATAGGTGGAAAATGAGTGATATGATTGAAACATACAAATTACTGAAGGGGTTTTACAGGATTAATACAGAGGAAATTTTTCAGAACAGGTATGATTGAGAACTAGGGGTCATCCATGGAAACTGAGTAAGAGTGTAGTTAGCAAGGGTGTTAGAACTATGTTTTTTGCTTGGAGAGTAGTGAATGAGTGGAATAGATTGCCAGAGTCTGTTGTGGGTTCCTTGACCGTGAATGAGTTCAAAACGAAGTATGATAAATACTGCGCAAATGTTGGATAATTCTTGATGTGATGTTTAGGGCCTCCCTTGGTGAGTGTAAGGATTCTTTGGAGTTTCCTGTAATAATAATACATTTAATTTGGCATTTCAATAAAAATGCAAAATAACTGAAATGTTTCATGTACTCCACTGAGAATGCAGTTTGTTTTCCATGTTCCTGCCCATTTTTATAATTTCATCATTTTATTGTTGAATTTTCATACTGAATTTGTTACACCAATTAGTCAGTTTAATTAAGATGCTAAAGACTTATTCTAGATTTGTTTAGAAATACATACGAGGGTGGTCTGAAAAATTCTTGGCCTCAAGCATAGATGGCAACACTATCGACACGAATTTTTTTTCCTAAGTTGGTACAACTTTCATGAGCATCCATGTGGAATTGAAAGTCATTCTATCAAGTAGTTTGTTTTATACACCTGTTGTGTCCCAATCTCTTTTACTGTTAATTTTGTGTTCTATGCTTCCGATCTTCCCTGAAGAGTCACATAGTACCTCCAAGACACAAAGTTCTTGAAATCTATCTTCTCATAGAGCTCTAGGAATATTTATTTATTTTTGCTGCACCACCTAAAACAGTTAGATTAAGTAAAGTTATCTTAACCAAGAAGTGATTTCAAGACGTACACAAGTGACTATTGATTTTCAGTCATGATCAGTGGTGTGTTGGTAAATTTTTAACAACTGGCTCGCTTTATGAAAAATTTGATTCTTCACAAAGTTTTATTGTATCTTCAGATGTCTTTGTTTCTGCTTGTTCAGATTTTGTCCTTTTAATGTTTAAGAAGTTTCATTTATTTCGTTTTTTCACCTAACGGCTATCCACTTTTTCGACCACAAAACTCTAATCCTGATTAAAATTATTTTAATTATTAAAAAAAAAGAAGAAAAAACCAAAATAAAAACATATATTAAAGAAAATTTTCCTATATTACCTACAACTTACCTATTATCAAATGAAATCCTGAACAAAAAAAATGTAACACTAATATTACCACTCGTAGTCGATCAAATGACCAGAGACTGTAGCCGTCGCAACGAATTTTTGTATTTATTGATAGTGTAACAATGTTGCATTTCCAAGAACTTAATGTTGCAAGTTCTTGGAAATTTGCTGGTGATGTCTTTTTTTTTGAGAAAGTAGTGAATGCAGTTTGATGAGCATTGCATTTTAAAGTTAGGATCGTCCATAGTGAATAATTGACTTTCTGAGGTCAGATGATGATGATGATGATAATAATCCTCTTCACTAATAGCTTATCTAAAATTCACAAAGTAGATCTGCCAGTCAAGACACTTCTGCCCTTCCTCTTTTTTGGGCATGGTGTTAAAACCATTTTCATATAATAAGCATTATATCAAAATGGTTTTATACTGCACCAAAAAATTCTCTTTGACTTTGTATACCCAAAAGGCGACCTAAAAGTTCCTTTACATCGAATTACCATAAATGTTATATTAGGTTTCTTTAACAGGAGAAGTAGTTTTCTTATATAGAGAAACTTGTGGAGTATTCATAACTATAAATTCACCCATATGCTACAGTAATTAACTTTTTAATAATATCTAAATATTTCGTCTTAAGTATCATAATACATCATCAGTACTGTTATAAACAACAATAGTAATTACATTCAAAAAACATTAATGCTCATGCTTACATTGGAATCCCTCTATGTATACAGGACTATTTTATACAGTTGAGGATAACTGATGATGTGTTATGATACTTAAGATGAAATATTTACATATTACTAAAAAGTTAATTACTGTGGCTTACATGTGAATTTATAGTTAGAAGTAGTGATGGATTACTAAAATGGTTCAAAAAAAGATGATTATTCAAAAATGATAATTAAATTTCAGTTGTTTTGTTTCTCTATAAAATAAATGAAATTGTAAGAAATCCTAATAGTAATAGAAATGATTTCTATCTCTGCCTTTCACAAAATTTGGTGAAAACTGCCACATAACAGTACTTGTGGGGGAGGAGTTTCTTTGTCATTGAGTGGCGACATAGTTCCAGACTAGTGGAGTCTGAAACTGAACTAGATGCATAGGCCAAGTGTGTGCAGTTAAATTTAGGATTCTTTTCTTTCTGCATAAATAGCAAAAGGACTTTTTCTCCTAGAATCTCAGGTGCTTCATCCTGCATAATATGCATACCAGCAGAAAAATTCATGCAGTTTACAGAAGTGATTACTCTTGTCTATTGTACTTAGTTGTTTAGGTGTAATCAAAACAACCAGACTGAAAATTCAAGCAAAGTTATCTCTAAGTTGAAATCGTTACATATAGTGTTAAGCCATAAATCAGTTATAAGTTCATTTATAGTTAATAAATTATTTATTAGCTTAATAATATGGAACATTGACCACTGCTTTATTATTTTAATTTCAGAAATCAGTATTTTTTTTTTAAAGTTAACTGAATCTTTATTTTCAAAGGCAAGAAGATTGAATTATTTTTTAGATTTATTATTGTTTCTGTAAAAAATTCGAATTATTTTTTATACAAGATTAATCTGAAAGCTCTTTTTTCTTTTAATCTCCCCTTTCTAAGGCAGAAACTGAATATTTTTAAGACAAAATTTCTACCTCGCTATCCTCCTGTATTTAGTGAATGGTTTTTAAAAACATTTACAGATCCTACAGCTTGGTAAGTAATTTTTGTTTTACTGTTGGCAATATAAAGAAATGCAAATTAGTATTTAAATTTAGCTTTACTGAATACTATATGTTGTTAGTAAAATATGTTTAGATTTTAAAATCCAGAAAAAGAAAGTCAAATCTCTTTCTGGTTGTTTTGGAATAGAAAACTTCGCTTAGTTTCCAAACAAGTTCACATCACATAATTGTACTTGGAAGTAAACTAGTAGAAGTACTACTCTAATATGCCAAACCATTGTAGTTAAGGGATAATATTGAACATCGACAACTGCTTTATTATTTTAATTTAATTTAATTTATTTAATTAATTTTCATAATTTCATTTCTTAGGGGACAACTCATGTAATGCATGCAGGTGAACAAGTGAAACTGAAAGAGAGAAACAAAGCAAGACCCGTAGTGTTAAATAGTGTATGTGTGTGTGTGCCACCTATTTGACTAGATTTGAATATTCATGGCCACTGGGGGTTGGTTATCTGAGGATGAGAAATTCCCACATGAGAAGCAGTTTAATGCATCAATATTTGCCAAGGTTAAGATAGCTTGTGAGAGCAGAGACAGATTCAAGAAATAATCTCTTATATTTGTGTTTGCTTTAGTGAAATAAGGTTATGTTTTTCAAGTGGATCCTGTGGCAGGTATGCAAGGCATGATATCCTGATGTTTACTTTCCTGCCTGTTTAGTAAGAAATAAGAAAGTAACCTGTTGTAAGAAAGATTGCAACTACAGGCTACTTGGTAAGCCCTAGTCAGATCCAGAGGTAGCTGGTCTTTGAGATAGAAAGAAGGATGGTTGGTGGATGTGTTTACTTATATATATATTTTTTTTTTTTGGGGGGGGGGGTTCTTTGAACAGTGAAAGTTCAAGGATCTGTCTGTAATCAGGATATCTAGGAAGGATAAAATGAAAATCCGTTACAGGAATTAACAGACAGCGTTGCTAAGGCGCTTTGTGATTATGGATTAAAGATCAGCATTCACAAACCAAACATGATATCTTTAGGCAAAAGCATATGAAAATTTTGGTTAATGATGAACAGTTGGAAGAAGTAGAAAGATTCACTTGATGTGTACAACACAGAGATGGCCAATCTAAACATGATATTAAAATATGCATTGCTGAAGTAACTGTCATCCTTCAGAGTTACAGCCCTTTGGAAGGATAATAAATACAGCTAACTATAATATTTTACCTCATCAACATCCTTGTTAACTCTGTCTTACTCTTTGGAGGTGAGAAAAGGCTATTGGCTTTCGAGATGAAGTGCTACAGAAAACTTTTGAAAATACCATACATGGCAGCATAACAAATGATGAGGTTAGAAGGAAAATGTGCTCCATTGTCAGAACACAGCTCTGGTAGTTGAGCCACATGGTAAGATCTGATGGTTTACCCAAAATAGCACCAGAGGGCTTGACTTCTGATAAAAATAAAAAACAGAATCACCTGGATAGATAATATTAGAAAATGGACAAATTCTGTGTTCTCCAACACTTCTAACATAGTCACTCCAGGTATTTAGAAACACCTAGAGTAACTAGGTTGGGACTGTCACCTTTATAGTGTCACCCATAGTCGACATAGAATATGAGTGAAGAAGGAAGAGTAGACTGTTGTTGGCTTTTTATTTCTAAAGTGAATTAGATAGATGCTGGCTGTTCAAATGAGAAAGAAAGTATATGAAGTATGTAGGCCATATGACCAAGTGGTGAACATGTCATCTGCATCATATAGCCAAGTGTCAGGTCTGAGTGGGACAGAGTTTAAGGCAGTGGTGGGATTCAAATAATTTAACAACCAGTTCGCTCCCTTAATGAACATTTTAAGTATAAAAAAAATGATATACCGAAAGGTAGTTTATTATTTCATACAGTTATAATAAATTTAGTTTAATCCTTTATCCAAGTGTGAGCAAACAAAGTTTGCATCAGATAGTATCTTCAGGACTGGGGTAAGGTGGTACAACACTGGGTAACTCGTTGCAAAGGTGGAGCAAGCTCACAACACTCCTATCTCAGTATCTCCCATAATCCAAAACACATCTCTTTGCAGATATGTATAATGTTATGCATTAAGGGGAGGGCCACTACCCAGACTAGTTTCGACCTTTATTGAGGTCTCTTCAGTGGGAGCCAGGCCCGAGTGGAGATACCAGGCAAAAGCATTAGCAAGGTCATCTCTACCTATAGGAGTTGCCAAATGGTGTGCCACCTTTTTTATTAAATTACTCTGGATTTAGAGAAAGATGTTGAAAGTTTATTTTTCACTTGGTTAGACTATAATAAATTTAGTTTAATCCTTATCCAAGTGTGAGCAAACAAAGTTGCACCTAAAAGTATCTTCTGGACTGGGGTAAGGTGGTACAACACCCGGAAACTCGTTGCAAAGGTGGAGCAAGCTCACAACACACCAATCTCCTTTCTATCTCTCCTATCTCCTTTCAGGTGCAAACTTTGTTTACTCACACTTGGATAAAGGATTAAACTAAATTTATTATAGTCTAGCCAAGTGAAAAATAAACTTTCAACATCTGTCTCTAAATCCAGAGTAATTGAATAAAAAGGTGGCACACCGTTTTGGCAACTCCTATAGGTAGAGATGACCTTGCTAATGCTTCTGCCTGGTATCTCCACTCGGGCCTCGCTCCCACTGAAGAGACCTCAATAAAGGTCAAAACTAGTCTGGGTAGTGGCCCTCCCATTAATGCATAACATTATATATATCCGTAAGATGTGTTTTGGATTATGGGAGATACTGAGATAGAAGTGTTATGAGCTTGCTCCACCTTTGCAATGAGTTGCCCGGTGTTGTACCACCTTACCCCAGTCCTGAAGATATTTTCAGGTGCAAACTTTGTTTGCTCACACTTTGATAAAGGATTAAACTAAATTTATTATAGTCTAACCAAGTGAAAAACAAACTTTCTTCATACAATTAATACTTAAATAAGAACAATAAAAGAGGTACACAAAACTAGATTATGTTATAAGAAAGAGTTATACTGCAATCCCTTGATTAGTTCGCGTAATGCGTTCTTTAAAACAGGCTCATTAATCGAATATATATATATATTACATAATAACCTATTATTATTATTATTGTTCCGGGAAACTCCAAGGAGTCGACAGACTCATCGAGGGAGGCCCTAACATCAGGTCAAGAACAACTATTCAACATTCACACAGTATCTATCATATCTTGCCTTGAACTCATTCATGGTCGTAGCACCCACAACAGACTCTGGAAGCTTATTCCACTCATTCACCACTCTCCAAGTAAAAAACCTAGCTCTAACACCCTTGTGAACCACGCCCTTGCCCAGCTTCCATGCATGGCCCCTAGTCCTCCCACCACCAGTCATATTTTCAAAAATATCTTCTGGATCAATCTTATAAAAACCCTTCAGTAATTTGAATGTCACAATCATATCACCCCTCCTTCGCCTATCATCCAATTTCTGCAACCCTCAAATCCTCAACCTATTCTCATAAGGTTCATTCCACAGTCCTGCTATCATCTTGGTCACTCGTCTCTGGACCCTCTCCACTTCCTCCCCATCATGAAGAAACCCTGGTGCCCATAACTGGGCACAGAAGTCCAGATCAAGGCTCGATACAGAGGAACAACAACTTGTTTGTCTCTGCATGTTCACTGTAGGAGCAGGATCCCATTCCTTGTAGACTGATTAGACTAATAGTCATTGTGTTTGATATATTAGAAACAGTTAGGCGATTCTCTTCTCTGAAACCTATGGGAAACAGTATAATTCGTTCGTCAGATTTCTTTTTTTGTATGTCTCAGGGCCTAGTTAAAGGAAAACCATGAAGCTGAAAGACAGTAAAACATATTCAGAATATAAATTTTATTATTCTACTTCTTAACAAACAATTGAGCTAACATAGTTTGGCGGGCATTTTGTTTCTTTTTTTCATACAACCGACAGTATGGCTCTATTGCCTTTTCTACTCTTTAGCAAATTTTACTGCTTCTCTCTTCATCATTAAAGCTTGGAAAAAATACTTTAAAATAAAAAAAAAAGTAAGGAAAACACACTCATATAACATTGGAAAGGAGGCACGATATACAACCATCAAAGCGCTATTTTTTAAAATGTTTTCCACGAAATCTCGATAATCATTAATATCAATTTGGTAATTAAAAATGTCATTAAATACGAGCAATTGTTCTTCAGCTGCTTTAAATGAAACTAGTACTTCTTCAATATTCCAGTAATCTGGCTGCAAAAAATTGAGAAATTGTAATTTATTCCTATCTTGAAATTGGCTACAAATTGCTTTTAAATATTCACAATCCATTAGTCTTTTTTTTTCAAATTCGTTACGATGTTTTCTAAAAGTCTTTCCCGAGGAAGATCGAAAAATCAATGATTTTCTACAAATTTTATATTTTTGAAGGTTTCTGAAGTAATTAATTCATCAACTTTTTTTTTGTATGGACCCTTTTCCTTTCCAAGCATTTGAAATGCTTTAATAGATCTTATCACAAGTTTTTCAGCCTTCATTATGTCTATATTTCTTGCTTGCAGTGCATTTGAAAGAAGAGAAATTTCTTTTAAAATATCAATCATCAATGACAAATGAGTTATAAAATTTATATTTTCAAGACGGGCAGTGATACCTAAGTACTTTTTATTTGAATAAAAATAGTGATGTAGTGCTGGATAAGCACTGTAGTTTAAGGTCAACCCTAGGTTGACCTTAAACTGCAGGCAGCCCATCTTGGTCCCAAAACTTTACCAATCTTTATAATTTCAATTCCAAGTTGTTCAGATATATTTGAAAGTTCAGTTTGGTTCTTATTGGATTGATGAAAAATAGTATATATCTTATCAATAAATATTTTAAAATGATTTACTTGCTCTATTTCCTTTATCGAAAATCATCTAAAACAAGATGGAGGCGATGGTTTAAACAGTGCCATATTATTATGTTTGGAAACTCTTTTGCAATCCTAGTGCTCACTCCAGATTTTCTCCCAAGCATAACGCTGGCACCATCAGAGCAAAATCCTATTAAATTTTTTTCTAGGTAGTTCTTAGTAAGCCCAACATTATTTAAACTTTCCATAACTGAAGAACATATTGTCTCTGCATCTTGTTTTTCCAATTCAACTAGTTCAACGAAAATTGTTGGTGATGTAACTGAATCCTCAACTTTTAAGAAAAGTATAATAACTGGTTTGCAGGATATCGATGAAGCTTTGTCAATAATCAAACATTCTTTCAGATTATTTTCAATAATTTTATTAAATATTTCTTTTTTAATTTCCTTTGCAATGAAATCAACTACTTTCACAACAGTTTTACAAGAATGTAATCCTATTCTCATATATAATCCATTTTTAATTTGCACCTCTATCTCATCTTCTATGTCTGAAAACGGTTTACATCTTTTTGCCAGGCTGTAAACTGTATTAAATACTCTACAAGACCAGGCATGTCCCCTGGGTGGCGGATGGGGGAAACCCAAATGGGTTGCTCTGATTAAAGAATAAAGTGCTGTGGACCAAAGGATGTAGCAGAGGCATGGCAAGCTGGCTACATTATTATGCCAATAACTTTCATGAGCAGGAGAAAGTCTACAAACCAAGATAGTGCTACTGTATACGGGACAACCGACGCGCCTACTCGAAGACCACATAGAGTAGGTGAGAAATCAGCAATGTGGTCAGATGTGAAACATGTAGCCACCCTCAACATAAGATCACTATACCGACCTGGAAAATTGCAACTAGTCCAGGAAAATTTAAAAAGACTGAAATGGAGTATTTTAGGTTTATCAGAGACACATTGGTGCAGAGATGGATTCATGGATTTACCAGAAGGAAGACTGTACTTCTCAGGAAGAAAAGATAACATACACAGTGAAGGAGTTGCATTATTAATTGAAAAGAAACTTACACATTCAGTAATTGAAATAAACCCAGTGTCTCCTAGAATAATAACAGCCAAACTTCAAGCAAAAGAAAAAGGTCAAACAATTAAAATAATCCAAATATATGCACCAGACAGTAACCATTCAGAGGAAGAAATAGAAAATTTCTATGAAGAACTACAACAGGAAATAAATAATCCCAAAAATAGAGAACTCATGATAGTGATGGGAGATTTTAATGCTAAAATAGGACAGTTCACAGCAGACAAAAAAGATGTGATCGGAAAATTTGGATATGGAGAGCTTAACGACAGAGGAGAACAATTACTCCACTTCTGTAAAGCAAACGATCTAATGATTACAAACACATTGTTCTCATCAACATTGTTCTATCAACGCCCTAATAATAAATATACATGGACATCCCCAGATGGTAATATAAAGAACTGCATAGATTATATCATCATAAACAAACAATGGAAAAGATCAGTAAATAATGTACGAACATTAAGAAGTTTTGATTTTGACACTGATGACGAAATATTAACTGCCAAAGTGAAGATAAAATTCAACAGGAAAAATAATATCAGAAAAAAGAAAACATCAACCTATCAAAACTAAAAGATAGCTCAAACAGAAGTCGATTTTTAGAACAGATGTGCTTGAAATTAAAACCCTCCATCTTCCAGAACAGCGGAAAATACTGGGAAGAAAGAAAAGAAACAGTGTTATCAATTGCAAAAGACACTCTAGGTTCCAAACCCAAAATAAACAATGGATAACCCAAGAAATCATAGCTACCATAGAAGAGAAAAGAGAGGCCAAGATACTTGTAAACCAATGAAACAATGAAGAGAATAGACAAAAATACAGAGCACTAAAAAATAAAGTTGATAACCTATGCAAAAAAGCCAAAGAAAAATGGTTAGAAGAAAAAGCTAAGAAATGCCAAGAAGCATACCAACAAAACAACCTAAAAGTCTTCCATGATACTGTAAGAGAAATTACAAAGGAATTTTCAACAAAAGCAGTAACAATGATAAACAACAAGATGACTGAAACTAGGAATATTGAATATATAAGAAAAATCTGGTCAAACCATTTTAGGACTATCTTCCACCAAGGAAACAAAACTACAATGCCAACAATAGAAGAAAATAATGATCACCCAAAATTTTTACAAGAAGAAGTTAGATATGCAATAAAACAGATGAAAAACAATAAAGCACCAGGCATTGATACTATCCCTACTGTACTGTGGTCATATGGAGGCAGCATATCAATAGAATATTTAATAACCTTATTCAATAAAATACTACAAACAGGAGAGATCCCAGATGACTGGAGAACTGGAAAGATCATCCCAATATACAAGAAAGGAGACAAAAGAGACTGCAGAAATTACAGACCAATCAATTTACTCCCTCACAACTATAAAATATTCATAAGAATTATACAAAATAGATTAAAAAACACCTATGAAGAAATGATAGGTATAGAACAAGCTGGTTTTCGAGGAAACTATTCAACAGTAGACCAAATTTTCACATTGCAATTGCACCAACTAGCAGAGCTCAGCTGGGAAGACCATAAAGAACTATATTGTTGTTTTGTTGACTTTAAACAAGCTTTCAATAACATCAACAGAGAAATCCTTCTTAAAATTCTACTAGAAAAAGCAATAGACAAATATATAATACAGTCTCTGATAAAATATTACTCTAAGACAAATGCAATAATTAAAAAGGACACACTCACAACAGAACCCATAGAGATCCAAAAAGGAGTAATGCAAGGATGCCTATTATCCTCATGCCTATTCAACATATATCTAGAAGAAGTTGTAAAGAAGGCAATAGACAATGAGCCTGGAATCAATGTCAATGGTTTAAACATAAATAATATCAAATATGCAGATGATCTCGTCCTTCTTGCAAGAACCCCAAATGAACTACAAAAGTTGATCAACAAGCTAAACGAAACCTGTAAAACATATGACATGACAATAAATATACAAAAGACAAAAGTGATGAAAATAGGGAGGAACAGAACTACCATCTCAGCCACCCTAAATGGAGAACAAGTAGATAACTTCATATACCTTGGATCAAAACTAACAGAAACAATAGATGAGCTCAAAACAATCAAACACAGAATAGCGATAGGATGGACCACCATGGGAAAATTACAGAAAATCTGGAAAACAAACAAGATATCTAAGCAAGCCAAAATCAAATTATATGAAGCAATAATTATACCGACAGTCATCTATGGAGCAGAAGCTTGGACAGTTAAAAAAAGAGAGGAGAAAAAACTGCTGGCATTTGAAATGAAATGCTTAAGACAAATAAATAGAACAAGTTGGATAGAAAAGAAAACAAGCATCACAGTCAGACAAGAACTATTGTATAAAAAGACAATAATAGAAAAAATTAGAAAACAACAACTGAGATGGTTTGGACACACTGTACGCATGGACGCAGACAGACTTCCTAACGTTCTAATTAATACTTTTCCAACTGAAAAAAGAAGACCCGGAAGACCAAGAATTACCTGGCTGAAATTAATAAAGAACATCTCGGGATGCAGAACATATAAGGAACTTTTTCAAACAGCAAGGAATAGAGAAGACTGGAAGATCCTGCTCAAGAGAAGACTCAACCCATCTTAGACGGAAGAGAAGAAGATATCTATTACTTTTGTTATTGAATCCTGCTCACATTGTTTTAAGTTCTCTTTACAAATGTTATGAACTTTTGATGACAAATGCTCTTTCATTTTTTCTTTAGAGAAGTTTGTTGCATTTATTTATTTTTCCCTGATGTCTCAATCTGAAAACATTTCCATTCTTTTGACACACGAACACTTTTCTCTTTTATAAAGTCATATTTTGCACAATACTCGCAACCTAACTTTTTGTTAGAAATTACCAGTCCATCATATTTTTCTTCAAAATTTTTATATTGTTGCACTGTCCAGCATTCAGGAAGATTATTTTCAATTTTGGAGTTGTTATCATTTTTTATTTCAATAATTGACGTGCTGCTTTTTTCAAATTGGAGTGGTTGTGCTTGTGACTGTTTTGTACCATCCAATTCCAGTTCTGATACAACACCGATTTTGGTTTCTTATTGAAAAAATCTGTCAAACTTTGTTGCATTTTCATCATATAAACAAAGCACTGTGCTTATAGTATTGATAAACATTCAGTCAGAACATACATTTCTTCATTTTATTGATACTAAACAAAAATTTCTTGCTGAATTAATAAAGGCTATGCAGATTAAATACGATAGAATAACGTGTATGACAAACCTGTTTGTCACGGGAAAGTTTACCGATCAGGGAACACCATCGCACTCATAATATCTTGTGGGAATTTGGGGCGTAACACAAAGCTGAAACAAATGACAGCATGTCACCCCTCCTTGTTTGGCACTTTTTCTCTTTGTTATGTGTTTGTTTACAAGTAACAAACGCAAGGGAATAAAAATTTAGTATTTCATCAAAGGTATAACGAGTTTTATTAAATGAATAAATAAATATTACAAGCATAGTTCCGTCTAATTTTTTTCACCTATGGATGAAATGAACATTACTACGGGTGCTTAGAATACGCTGTTGCGCAGATGAACATTAAAAAAGAGTAAGGAATGTAAATTTGTGATTTCCACATTGGGCAGCTGTCAAGGCACCCACCTTAAAGAGAGCCCTGATTACAAGTGCCATTTTAACAACCGGTTTGCTGAACTCAACAAAAAATTAGGTATCGGTTCTGCCGAATCAGCTGAATCCCACCACTGGTTTAAGGCATGCTCTTCCAACTTCTCCACAAAGGCCTGCTTAGATTGGTAGGGGATAGGAAGAGCAGAGAGCATTTCTAGATCCTTTATATTTGTAGAATAGGGGATAGGAAGAGCAGAGAACATTTCTAGATCCTTTATTTGTTTGTAGAATTTGTCTTGTTGAATAGTATGAGTTTATGATTGAACATATTGGGAGGAAATTCAGCTTGCAAATTAGGTCAGAGGTGTCATATTCAATATCTCCCTTTTCGTGTTGGGGAATAAAGAGGCAACATCAAAGCTGACCATTAAGTCAGTGTTGTGGAGGATGAGATTTTCTGTGCTGCACTTAAAGTGAGCAGAGTTCTTTATACATGAAGGGGTATTATTATGAGAGAACACTTTGACTAAGTGTTTGACTGGTTTGTAGGCAGGCAAATCTGTGCCATTCATAATTGGGCATAATGGCACATTTTCTTTCAGTTTTAGGCAGCCTATATATTGAGGGAAAGGGGGGGGGGAGGGATCTGGAATTATAAGGTTTTAATTTGTTTGTGTCTTTCAGTGACCAGGAAGTGACATTTATCAGAAGTAGGTGAATGGTTTTCTGATAGTAGTTTAACAGGTCATAGGCGGATCGGTCTTCTTAGAAGGGTTGCTACTCAAATTACATTCTTAAAAATGAGTGAAATCTAAGTGGTTGCAGACTAGACTACAGTTGCATAGCCCTTATCCACTTTCATGACCTTCATTTTTTTTTCATTTTTAAGTTTTAATAAAGCCATAAATTATCTCCAAAATTCGGGATTGGTTGATAAGTCAAAAATAGGAATATGATAGAAATATTTAAGTTTTAAAATGGTTTTATAGAATTAATACAGAGTAAATTGATTAGCCCTTGTCTAGATGGACAGAATAAGAAGTCATCCCTGAAAACTGAATAAGCAATGAGTGAGGTCTCAGAGACTACATTATTTGCTTGGTGAGTGATGAATGAATGGAATGGATTGTGAATGATTTGTTGGTGAAAATGTACTCAAGAAGAAGAAGAGAGATATAGTAAATATCATTATCATGTTGGATAGATTGCAGTCAGGCTTTGGACTCTGTTCTATGGAGATTCCCATGCAAAATAATAATATTTATGTGAACACTAAGAGATTGAATATCAAATAATTAATGAAAATTCTTTAAAATGTTTTGTATATGTAACATTACTGTGTGGCTGTTTGTTGTGGTTACCAGTCTTGTGCATACAACTTTTTTCTATATTCAATTTCTGATTGTCTAGAGAGAATATACTGGAATTCAGTATATTCCATCTAGACATTTACCCAAAACAGCACCAGAAGAAAAATTGCAAGGAAGTTTTTTGTGGCATGCATTTATCGTTTGTATAAATAATATTCTCGTTATGTGGGATTCCCATTGTTCAATCTTTATCATAAATGCTCCTTATGTTTTTCTAAAAGTTATAAGAAATTTGTAAGCATTTTGTCATTTACTAGTATATCCTATAACAGCTTAATTGTAGGAATACTGGGCATAATATTTTCTCTGTATTTCTGTTGTATACTTGACTTCAATAACTGCAGTTCATGGCTAGATTGATGCATTGATTGCCGAGGACTATATATATAAAAGCCTATATAGGCTGTGCATATATACACATGCACAGTCCTCAGCAATCAATGTATCAAGCTAGCCATGAACTGCCGTCATAGATTTCAAAGGCTCTACCTTGGGCATATGCGTAATGCTTTATTGAGTTAGTTGATTCATCATTTTAGTCAACAGCTATGATTCTCAGAATGTCTTTTGAACAACTTTACTTCTGCATGCCACAAAAAACTTTTTTTTGCAATTTTTCTTCCAATTATGTAACTTTGATATCTGTATTCATTTAGTAAATTTATAAGTGCATTTTTGAGACAACTCGGGTTTTCTTGTCCCATGCAGAATAAAACTCCTTGGAATTTGTTTTATTTTTCTCTTTAGGTACATGGCTAGACTTGCTTATGCTCGTACTACAGCAGTGATAAGTGTGGTAGGTTATATTTTAGGATTGGGAGATAGACATGGTGAAAACATTCTGTTTGACTCCAGCAATGGTGACACTGTCCATGTGGATTTTAACTGCCTCTTCAATAAGGTAGTACATATTCTTTGATGTTCTCTATCTGATGATGATGATTTTCTCTGAACAAGAAAAATAATAATTTAAGTAAAATATATTTGTAGTCATTATATATTAATGAAATTCTTAGAAAATCTTAATATTCAGTACAATCTTTTGTGGCATTGCTATTTACTGATTTGTTTATTTGCAAATAATTTTTTGATACCTGCTTTATGGATCATGAAAGTTACCTTGATTAATTGCATTTCTAGCCAAATCTCCAACTCTCGCTGTTAAATTTACTCATCATCATCAAATTCCTGATATGTACCCACAGGGGGGGGGAGTCCTATAGAATAATTATGATAGTACTACATGAAAAAATTACACCATTACTAACTTCCATTCAAAAATTTTCTTCCAAATTAATCTATCTGTCAAGATTCCAATATTATCAGATCTTATATTTCTATCTCTTAGGGTGCTTTTTACTGTATCAATCCATCTCTTGGTCTTTTTCCTGCCATCCTGGCAAAGAACACTTGTTTTTGCTGATCTTTCCTCTCCCATTCTGTTTAAGTGACCATACCACCTAAGATTAGCTCTACTAATGCATTCCTGAATACTAACAATAGCTAACTCTTTCCTAATATCCTCATTTTTAATGTGATACTGCCATTAATCATTCTCAGAACCCTCATATCAAAGGTCTTCAGTCTTTGAGCAAGTGTTTTATTTTTAACCTAGCTCTCAGATCCATAAGTTAAAATTCGTTTGAACACCATTTTGTATACAGCTAATTTAGTGTTTTGACTAGTTTCTTTCTTATTCCATACAAATTTATTCAGCTCACCTACCACAACAGAGCTTTACTAATTCTGTTGTCTATTTCCATATTTAATTTACCATCTTCACTAAAAAGATTTCAGCCTAAACAGCTGAAATGTTTTCTTGGTTTTGTAGGTTCACCATTCAGGATACAGTTGATGTTTTCAATGTTTCTGCCTATTTTCATTGTCTTTGTCTTTTTATTGCTGATTTTCATACCAAATTTATTACAACAGTTATTCAATTTAGCCTGCATAAAGTACTGAGCTAATATTAACAGCATCAATTTTGATATCAGATTTCATACCACTTTCCTTTATAATGTGATCCATATAGATAATGAATAAGTAAGTAGAGACTATGTATTACTTGATAAAATGTCCCATTTACATCATATAACAGTAACACTTTGAAGAACTTTCCTCTTGGCATCTGGTCATATGCCTTTTCCAGATCAACAAAACTTAAATATAAATTCTTGTTATATTTCCATAATTTCTCAACTATTTGTTCATAAAGAGTGAAATTCTGATCCTGACAACCTCTATTGGGCCTGAATCCAGCTTGTTCTTCACGAAGCCTCCCTCTCATAATTTCTCTTAGCATTTCTCAAGTACACTTGCATAAATCTTACCAGGAACACTTAGTATGGAAATATCTCTGTAATTCTCACATTCAATTTTATTTTCCTTTTTATAGATGGATACTATGAGAGCTCTCCTCCAATCATCTGGAATTTGACTCTCTGACCAGGCTTTCTGAAGTATGCAGTGCAGCCTCTGTAAAACTTTTATACCTCTGTATTTGAGCATTTCTGTCCATTAAATTCACTTCCTATTTTTAATCCCCCCCCCCACCTTTCTGGTAATTTTTAAATGTACAATAAAGTAAGTCAGGTATAATAAAAGTCTTTTATAACAAGAGTTCACAGTAGTCAGGAAAAAGGTGTTTATAATGAATGCTTATTATAGCTGATCTTCTTCCTTCTACGTGTTAGGCTTACTGGCTGTCTTAAGAAGAGCTATATTAAGCTCTTCTAAGTCATACCCATCACGAGGATAAGGTGACTAGCCCTATGCCTCCATATATTCTATGGCTGTAGCTGCGTGTGTTCACAGGGCTGGTTTGCCTGCCTGTGGAAGGAAAATCCCCAGATAAACTGGGGAGAAAAATCCTGCTGTCCATGTCCAAGACCGGCTTACTTGGCTGTGACTGAGAAAGATCCTTAAGCTCCTCATGTCGTTGACAAGAATCGAACCCAGGACACTCCTTTCCCGGGCATATGGTTGCAAAGTGCATAGCCACTAAATTATGTATTATTTATGTATTAAAGATTTTAATACATAAAATGATTTTCAGAAAAAATATAATTATATTATTATAATTACGGCTATTATAGCCTATTTTTGTTTAGGAGTATCTCTTATTTTAAATACATTGGCTATTATTACTCAAAAAAGGGGTATATATATTTTAGGGCATTATGGGTGAGTATAGAAGGCAATTATAGCAGAATAAAAGAGGTGGAAAAATTTTGTACATAGCTTGTTTGAATACTAGGATGTCTTCCAATTTCATGATCCTGCTGAAGATTGTTTATAACAAGGGGGGGGGGGGGATGGATGCAGGAAAAATAAATTTGGAAACCCAGTTTTGTGTTTAAAAAAAAAATATATATACATACGCTATTGTGTTTAGGGGTGCATATTGAGGGGGGGGAGAAGGGGAAGGGTTTACTTATGGGGAAACTGCGGCAGGGGAGAGCATTAACGAGGTGTGGACCGTTTCGGTCGACTGACCATCATCGGAACATTTTCAGAATGAGTGTAGGGCTATGTCAAGACTGAAAGTTGAATCTGCCAAATAAGGGCATTTGTTGTTGCTAAATGGCCGGAGGTGTGGCTTAATTTGTAAGTTCTGGATCGTCCAACATTCGGAAATTAGGTAGGGGCAGTGGACGTTGATTGAATTTTCATCGCATTTTATGGCAATAGTTTCAGATATTCTAAGCATTGTTTCATTGTCTTGTTTGTCTATGATTATGGCCTTGTCGATTTGGGGGATATGTTTCAGTTCAAGGGCGTGAGCTGCAATTTCTGTCTTCCCTGTGCTCTGTGTTTTATTTTTCTTTTTGATGTTGCGATGTTTTTTTTGTGTTCAGATAATCCGGAATGGGAATATTGCAATCCCTGAAGTGCTCTTGTAGTCTAGTCCATAAAGACCTATTTGTAGAGCCAGTGTAGGCGACATCACAGTCTTTTTGACAAGGAAATTTGCAGACTATGTTGTGGTGTTCGAATATTTCTTTGTGTGCGAGAGATTTAGTGGGATTTAGGAGAGTTTCTAATTTTTGGTTCATGGTGAATACTAGCTTATAGTCCGTGTGTTTGAAAATGTATTTGTAGACTTTGTATGTGTTTTGGTTGTATTATTGTTATGACGAGATTTTGCTGTACTGTTCGCGTAACTTATTAGATGTGTGGGATAGTTGCGATTTTTGAAAACCTGTGTTAAATACTTTAATTCCGTGTTAAGCTGTTGGTTGAAAATTTGTAAGCATTGATAAATTGTGATAGGATGACTGATTTTTTAATGGAATATGAGTGCTATGAATTGAAATGGAGGTAGTTTCTGATATGTGTAGGTTTGTGGAATATCTTCGTAGCTATTTTGTTATTGCCTCTGATTAATGTCAGGTTTAAAAAATTGATGGATTTGTTCTGTTCTGTTTCCATGGTGAATCGTTGAGGGATGTTTGTAAGGCAGAGATGTGTGAGGGTTTACCAATGCATAGAATATCGTCTGCCATAAAAGGTGATGCCGAGGGGGGGGGGGGGGAATGGTGAAGTAGAAGTGATTCTATATGTGCCAGGAATAATTCTTTCTGCTAGTTGTCCACTGATGTTTTGGCCCATTGGGAGAATGAAAATTTGTACATATAAGGAGTTGTTGAACTTAAAGAAGTTGGCAGATATTGTGAGTTTGATCAAGTTAATGATGTCATTTGGTGTTAATTTTGTGTTTGTGTGTGTGTAGGGTGTGGTCTTCTGTGAGTAGTATGTGTATATGGCATCTAATGTTCTGAGGACATCCACGTTGGTGTATAATGAAGCTGCATCTAGTGAGGTGAGGATGTCATCTTGGGATGGAGTAGTGTTATTTATTTTCAGGAATAGGTCGCCGTATTTTTGATCATACAGATAGACGTTGTTAGTAGTGGTTTGATGAGTTTGGCAACAAATTTTGATAAAGGAGCTGTGGTGGTGTTCTTGTAGGAGACTATGGGTCATATCGGATAACTGTCTTTTTTGGTTTTGATGTTCCCGAACATATAGGGGATGCAGGTAGTGTGTGTGGTTGTGTGTCTCATTGTGGTTTTATCTGTTTTGTTTTGACTTTTTAAGGTGTGTAGGGTGCTGTTGATTTCTTTTATGAGGTCGGGGGTAGGATCATTGTGGATTTTTTGGTAGGTGTGTTGGTCATTTAAGATGGCCGTTATTTTGTTATGGTAATCGGTTTTGTTGATGATGACTACAGTATCTCCTTTGTCAGCTTTTGCGATCATGATCTTAAAAATAAAAGGACTCTTTGTAAGTTGGGAGTAATGTTGGGTTTCACTATTATTTTGCTATTTATAATGTTGTTTATTTTTTGGAATATTGTATCTCTGTTTGGGTCATTTTCAAGTTTCGCTTGGACTTCAATCATGATGCCTTTTTTTGGTATATATTTAGGGGATATAGCGAAGTTAAGTCCTTTGTTTAGGATGGTGATTTCGTCGGGTGTGAGAATGTGGTGTGACAGATTTTTGATGGAGTTGTCGTGTGTGGGTCGTGAGGTGGTGGTGTCTGAAGGATTGGGAACAGTATGTATTATGTATTTGGTGCCTGTTAAGGCATACTATTTTTTTGCGTGTCGAGCTTCAATTAACAGCACGTAGTCATTGATGTGTGTTTGGGTACTTTCAGAGAAAACTGCCCGTTCTTTTGGGGTCATTAAGGTTTTCAATCTACATTTTGTATTGTGCATGTATGAATAAGCTTGATTTTTCTTTCTGAATCCTGTCATGTATGGCCTGTTTTACGAGTGCGTGTGATGCCCGCCAGCAAATTTTTTTATTCCCGGGAATGGAGCAGTTACTGTGTACTGTAGCAAAGTTTGGTGTGACATTGTGATGTAGGCAATTCTTGAGGAATGTTATGTGTATTTTTTGTACCGTGTATGTGAGGATGATTCTCTGGTAGGTTACTTTTGTGAGGGTTATACATTCGTTGAATGTATGACATGAGCCCATGACATAGCCTAGTGTTTGGAGCGTGTGCTAAAACGATCTTATTATTAAAGTGTATTTTGTGTGACGGAGGGGGAAGAAGGGGGGGGGTATTGAGTAGAGAGAGCCAACGGTTAAAGGGTTTTAAGGTTACAAACCACAATATAAATTAGGTATAGTTTCTGGGAAAATTCCCATGCTACTCCTCTTAAACACTATTATTATAATTACGGCTATTATACCATGTTTTTGTTTATGAGTGTCCCTTATTTTAAATACATTGGCTATTATTACTCAAAAAAGGGGTATATATATTTTAGGACATTATGGGTGAGTATAGAAGGCAATTATAGCAGAATAAAAGAGGTGGAAAAATTTTGTACATAGCTTGTTTGAATACTAGGATGTCTTCCAATTTCATGATCCTGCTGAAGGTTGTTTATAACGAGGAGGGGAGGAAGGGAGCGTGGGGAGGGGCGGTTGACGCAGAAAAAATAAATTTGAAAACCCAGGTTTTCTGTTAATAATATATATACGCCATTGTGTTTAGGGGTGCATATTGGGGAGGGGAGAAGGGGAAGGGTTTACTTATGGGGAAACTGCAGCAGGGGAGAGCATTAACGAGGTGTAGACCGTTTCGGTCGACTGATCATCATCGGAACATTTTCGGAATGAGTGTAGGGCTATGTCAAGACTGAAAGTTGAATCTGCCAAATAAGGGCATTTATTGTCGCTAAATAGCCAGAGGCATGGCTTAATTTGTAAGTTCTGGATCGTCCAACATTTGGAAATTAGGTAGAGGCAGTGGACGTTGATTGAATTTTCATCGCATTTTATGACAATAGTTTCAGATATTCTTAGCATTGTTTCATTGTCTTGTTTGTCTATGATTATGGCCTTGTCGATTTGGGGGATATGTTTCAGTTCAAGGGCATGAGCTGCAATTTCTGATGTTTTTTTTGTGTTCAGATAATCTAGAATGGGAATATTGCAATCCCTGAAGTGCTCTTGTAGTCTAGTCCATAAAGACCTATTTGTAGAGCCAGTGTAGGTGACGTCACAGTCTTTTTGACAAGGAAATTTGCAGACTATGTTGTGGTGTTCGAATATTTCTTTGTGTGTGAGAGATTTAGTGGGTTTTAGGAGAGTTGCTAATTTTTGGTTTGTGGTGAATACTAATTTATAGTCCGTGTGTTTGAAAATGTATTTGTAGACTTTGTATGTGTTTTGGATGTATGGCAATTTGATAACCATATGTGTAGGGAAGTCTGTTTTGGTTGTATTATTGTTATGACGGGATTTTGCCATACTGTTCGCATAACTTATTAGATGTGTGAGATAGTTGCAATTTTTGAAAACCTGTGTTAAATACTTTAATTCCATGTTAAGATAATTACTGTTGGTTGAGAATTTGTAAGTATTGATAAATTGTGATAGGATGACTGATTTTTTAACAGAATATGAGTGGTATGAATTGAAATGGAGGTAGTTTCCATAAGTAAACCCTTCCCCTTCTCTCTCTCCCCCAATGCACCCCTAAACACAATAGTGTATATATATATATATTTATATATATATTATTAACATAAAACCTGGGTTTCCAAATTTATATTTCCCTTCCTTCCTCCCCCTCCCCCCTCGTTATAAACAACCTTCATCAGGATCATGAAATTTGAAGACATCCTAGTATTCAAACAAGGTATGTACAAAATTGCCTTCTATACTCACCCACAATGCCCTAAAATATATATACCCCTTTTTTGAATAATAATATCCAATGTATTTAAAATAAGGGACACTCCTAAACAAAAACAGGTTATAATAGCCCTAATTATAATAATAGTGTTTAAGAGGAGTAGCATGGGAATTTTCCCAGAAACTATACCTAATATAATTATATGATGAGAATTTTAACTCTTGAAAACAGAAGAATTTTGGCAAGAAGGAAAAAAATGCAGTTCTCGAGGACATAAAACAAACATTACAGAAAAAAGGGAGACCTAATACTACCTTTCTTACCACTGAAATAATAGGCCTCTCGCATCAAAAGAAAAAAAAAAAACTTTCCTTCCACTTTCCTCCATTACTAGAAAATGACAAACAGTTAAAAAATAAAATTGGATCTAAATGTAGAGAAGCAAAATCAAATTTGATTAATGAAAAAGCAGATATATGTCATAATGTAGCTATCCATCATAATGCATAATTAGCATACAGGCATATCTCAGTCATACAATACATTAGATTCCTGACCACTGTTGTATAGCAAATTTTGGAAAAGCAGTAAAGCATTATTTAGTGCAGTTATTCAACTAATCCTAAGTTCTGGAGAAATTCCTAATGACTGGAATTTGTTGTATTCTGGAAAAAGGGGTATTCAGGAATGTGCAAATTATAGACCAATAACCTTATTAAGTCACACATATAAATTATTTATTAGAATTATATAGAACAGAATTAAAGCAACTTGTGAGAAAATTTAGAAGAATTGCAAATGCATTATGGGGAGGAAGATCTACAATTGATGCGATCTATAGTCTTTTGCAATTATTTGAATTGATGTGGGATAAAAAAAAAACAACTTTACTATTGCTTTATAGACTTTAAGCAAGCATTTATCTAAATAAGCAGAAATACTTGTAAATTGTTTTAAATTTTAGAACAAAAAATAAATATAGTTAATATCATCTTCCATGATACAAAATACTATAGTAATAAAATTTGAATCAATTGAAATTTCTGAGATACCCATTGATATGAAAGGTATCATGTAGGATGTCTATTTTCACCATATTTATTTAACCTTTGTCCTTAGAGGAACTGGTAAAAGAGTCTATCCCTGAAAACATGGGAATAACTGTGAATGCACAATATTTACATCATATATTCATATGATATATTATTTTTTACAGATAAGGAAAACTTCAAGTATATGAATGAAATCTACATAAAAATAGCAAGGACTATGCAGTGCAGATAAATTTTTGTAAAATCAAAACAATGGCAAAAATATGCAGAAATGGAGAACTTAAAAGGGGAAGGCAATAAATGGAGTAGCTTAAAAAATTCAATTACTAAGGTTCATTGATCACTGACAGGTTAAATTATGAAGAAACTATCAAAAACAGGATGAATTGCATCGGTAGGAGGATGGCTGACCGACAAATATTAAAAAGTGGTATATAGGAGATGTGAGTTTGCAGGATTTAAGGTGACCAGTGGTGTACCACAGGGATTGGTCCCTGATCCATTGTTATTCAATCTTTATGTTAACATCATTGGGAAGGATTGAAAAGGTGACATTCAGCTGACGTGCAGTACTTGCAGAATGATTTAATGGACTAGAATTTTAGGTATGTAGAAACAGCTCTCAGTTCATTGTTAGTAAATGCAGTCACACACTTTGGTGTAATGAGATATCCAATGTCATATATTGATGGGATTATGCTCGAAGAAATCGATCAAGTTACAGATCTTGGAGTTTGGTGGATAAAAAGTTTAAATTCGAAAGCCATATAGCAAATATTGCAAATCAAACTTAGAGGATAATTTTTTTTGCAATGCTGAAACAAATATTAACACATAAAGATATGGAAATCATTTTGCCTCTTTACAAGGTCTTAATATGACCTCACTTGAACTGTTGTATGCAGATCTGGTTTCCTGGTTTCTGTGATAATGCTGATACATTAGAGTGTGTTAAAGATGATATCAGGATTGTAAAATGCAGGTTGTGAAGACTGAGAATTTATAGGCTGCAGATGTTAATAGATAGAAGAAAGATGGGGGGTGATATAATTGTGACTTACAAACTTCTGAAAAGCTCATGCAGGATATCAGTAGTTGGAATTTTTCATTTTATGGAGGGTGCAGAAAGGATGAGAGAGCATCCATGGAAGTTTAGAACGAATGCACTTAGATTTTTCTCTATAGAATGGTGCATTCAGCTGGAGCAACGATTGGCATGTGGTACAGAATGATGGAGAATGAAAGAAAGAGTGAATGGAAAAAGTATAAAAGTGGGAAAAACTGAAAGAAAAGAGATAGTATTGTATGGAGATTCAGTGATAAGAGGTATACTGAATGAGAAAGTGATGAAAAGCATGTTTTCCAGATGCAAAGATAAAGGATGTCAGCAAAGCTTTAAGTTTGCAGAGGAAAGAAGCAAATGAATTAATTGTTTTGGCAGGCACAAATGATTTGAATGGTGAGAAATATGCAATGAGAGAAGATATGAAAGAGTTGTTAGAAGAAGCAAAAATGAAGAGTAAAAAAGTAAAGATTCTGCGACTGCTGTCTTGGTATGATAAGATAGAATTGAGAAAAAGGACCATGACTGTCAATGAGAAGATTGTGCAGGAGGAATGGTGCAGTTCATAGTTGTGTAGAGTGATTTCAATGGACATAAGGACCTGTATATGCCTAATGGACTGCACTTTTTATGTTGTGCCATATACGATAGGTTGGTTGATCAACCTATAGTACATTAATAAAATATCTGGATAGTGGATTGGGAAAGGAGAAACTTGTTTACATTTGATCTACGCCTGTATATTGTATTCCTTGGGAAATACATCAGTAGCAGGGATGAAGGAAGAGGAAAAGAAACTTGTTCTGTGAGTTTCAAGGTGTACTGTAAAAGGATGTTGGGGCAGCAGTGTGTGTTTCAACGGGCTTAGTACTGAGTATGGGGAATTATGGATGCTATTTCAGATGAACATTTGTCATGGAAATATTTATATAATATACAAATTGCAGAGACTAAATGTCTTTGTTAAAGTTGGGGAGTGAGTTGGTAAGAGATGGGTCATTTATCAATCTAATTGCCCCCCCCCCCCCCTCTGTATTGAGTCAAGCATTTTGAGGGAGCCTTTTTTGGAGCCCCACTCCAGATGTATAAGCAGTATGGATTGGTTTTGGAGTTAGGTTCTTAGAGAAAGTGTTGTTCAGTGAGAATTTAGAAGTGCAAAACTAGGGAAACTAGAGATATTGGGGGGGGGGGGAAGCAATCATGTGTCTAGCCCCCCTGAGATAGATAAGTATGAGTGTGCAGGAATGATTATAAAGAGCTGGGTGCAGTTTCTCAGCTTTGGAATCTTAATTTGGCAGGTAATGGCATTATGTACAAGTAACTGTGGGCCCAAGGGGATGTTGAAATACATGTACATGAACTTGGCCAGAAATTATTGTCATCAGTGAGGCCTGATTGTCAGAGAATGATGTAGTTACAGGAATAGAATGTAATCGATATTGTATTTTCAGAGAAGATAGAAGAAATAGGACAGGAGGAGGACAGTATTATTAATGATGGCTAAAGAACTTCAACCAACAAAAATAGAAGTTAAGGAAGATTGTAGATCTGATGGAAATGGTTCATTTGAGAATGTCTGTGTGAGATAGAGGCCAATAGGATAAAATGCATTATTGGTTGCTGCTGTAGATCTGGGAGTCCAGAAGAAAATGTGGATGATATACATCAGCAGATTAGTACAATGAGTGCAAGCTGAGCAATTATCATGGAAGATTTCAACTTTGTGATATAGATTGGAAGGAGGAAAGGGCACATAGCAAAATGGAAATGGAATTTATACCGTTACCAAGAGATAATTACCTGAAACAGCACATGATGGAAGGGACCAGGGGTTTGGGAGTGTTGGATCTGGCAATAACATCAGAAGATCTGTCTGTACTGCAGTAACAACTCTGCCTTTGATCAGAGAAAGTGACCATGCAGTCTTGTACTGGAAGGCTGCTCAACATATGGAAATTTCAGTCAAGAAAGGGTTTATGTAAAACTATAAAACTGGTGATTATGACAAACTTAGGAGGCAACTTGGAGCAATGCCATGGCATAAGAAACTACATGGAATGAATGTTATTAGTGCATGGGAAGTGTTCAAGGACTGTTTGAGCAAGTATCAAAGTGCATACCCAAGGTCAGGAGGATAAACCAAATAGATATTAAGTGAATGACTAGCAGTCTAAAGCAGGAGCTGCAAAAAAACAAGGCATTGTAGAAGGAATGTAAACAACAAGGTGATCAGCATTCCCATGGGCAATATAAATCACAAGCAAGTAAGGTAACTAGTATGGTATGGAAGTCTAAATGAGATTTTGAGAGAAAATTAGCTAAGCAGGATAAAGTAAATCTAAAAAAGTTTTTTTGCTATGTAACAAGTAAGAGAAAGAATGATTATACAAAGATAACTTTACTTAGTGCTGATGGTAGAAAAGTGACAGAAACAGAAGAAATAGTTCAGTTACTAGATCACTTTGCAAGTGTATATCATCCAGGTATCATCCAAGTGACCTTGGATGATACCTGGTAGTTGAGGTAACAGAGACTGATGTGAACATTGAGTTAGATGAACTGGAGGTACTCAGTATATTGAAAAAATAAAATAACATGGACTGAAATGGAGATCAGAGTAGAATGACCTTGTAGAATGCCACCCAGTGATCCAAATGCTGCAAAACTTTGTAAGGATATATTGCATGGCATGCAGAAGTGATATCAGAGGGTAAAAAAAAATAGTTTAGAAATTCACCACCAGGTGGCGCTGTGCAATATACTGGATATATTTCAGTAACACCAAGAAAATCAAAGAAAAACAATTAAAGTGGGGAAGACCTAGAAGGAAATTGAAAAAAAACAGCAAGAGTATATGTGGTCTGAACTTTTACAGAAATTTAAATCTCTTGGTTGCAGATAGATTGGGTTGGAAAGCTATTGTTCATGGTAGCCTCAACCCATTCTAAGGTTGATAGGTAGGATGATGATGAAATGTCTGAACAGAAAAATATGGTAGTGGAATTTATTTTGTTATAATTTATATCATACTGATTTTAATTAAATTACACAAATTGCAGTCAGTTCAGAAAAGAAGTTCATTTATTTTGTGAGTTTAACAACTGTAGGGATTCATATTTTAAATGTGTTAGCATGGAACATATGTAACATACCATTTCAGTACTCTTTTATTGTTCTGTTATTTTTATACTAAGAAATAAAGTTGCGAAGTTGCTTTGGTTTATTCAGAGAATGACTGTTGAACACTAATTTTGTGGTACAGGATAAGTAAATAAACAGAATATAGCTGAATAGAGTCTAAAATAAATATATTGAAATTTATCAAGTGGGATTCATAACTTTTTTTTGAGGTGGGGGGGAGAAATCTGCAAAAATTGCAGGACTTAAACCCATATTTTCCACAGACTCTGTTTGCACATTGCAAATGTTTTTTTTTTATGAAAAATAGCATTTCATAAAGTGCTATTTTTCCTGTTGATAATTTTGTTTTTATAAGTTTATGTTTACATGAAAATTTAAATTATTGCTCATGAAATATTTAATATATGTTACTTTGTGATTACAGTTCATGTGTTATAATCTGTTATCACAAGCTAACACTATATGATTGAATTTATTTTATAAGCAATAATTTATATAAATAAATTTACATATCCATTCATATGAATTATTATTATTGTTAACATCTGACCTCCATGGAGTCAAAGGGCTCATTGCACTCTCTCATGCTAAAATATTATCTACCTGTGCCTTGAGCCCATTCACAGTTTCTGCACTCACCGCACTTTTTCAGGCAATGCATTCCATTCACCAATCACTTTCCATGGAAAGAACTTGCTTCTCATTCCCTTACTCACACCTTCTTTATACAGCTTCCATGGATGGCCTCTAATTTTACCCTTGCCTCCCTCTACTCTATGAAATATCTTCATTTGATTTTAAATATATAATATCAGTGGAAAAAGTAATTTTTTAGTAATATCATTCTTCTCACTTTTAAAGTATCCTATTTTACTGGTCATTTTATAAATATCCAATGTACAAAATCACTAAAAATTTTTTAAGTTTCAACTGCTTTTTTTTTTTTTAGGGAGAAACTTTTGATTGGCCTGAACGTGTTCCTTTTCGTCTTACTCATAATATGGTGGAAGCGATGGTAAATGTCTCATAGAAATCAAAGATAACTTTTGATAGCAGAAGATTTTGAAAATTGCCCTGCAGTATAACTTTATTATTGTGCTATCGCTGAAATTATATTTCTTGTCATTCTAGTACATTTCACCAATATATGTGCCTGTCTTGATTGGCTTCTTTTTTCCTCTTAGAGGAAATAAGAGGATGAAATTGTGATGTTTATCCCCTGTAAACACCTGTGGTGATATGAAACTGTTTGATTAGTATTAATTCTCTTAAGGAAAATTAAAGGGTAAAATTGTGATACTTATCCATTCTCCATTTCTAGTTCTGTGAAATTGTTATCTGTGTATGTTTTGCCTTAATTTTGTTTTTCAGCATCTTTACAATTTCTAAATATAAAGAATTATACAAAGAACTACAAACAATTAATCAGATTACATGATTAATTAAATATATATACTAGCTACTTAACAGTAGCTTCTATATAAGAACTTTTGTAGTTCTTTCTGTGTAATTCTTTGTATATTTAGTACCCTGATGATTCCTGTAATTAAAATTATGGCAAAATATACATATTAAGGCAGTTTGATTAATTTTTTCATTCCATAATATTGGAGAAATCACTTTTTTTTTTTCCCAGTGATACTAAGTAAATGTCTTTTTATTCTAAATTCATACAGTAATCTATTCTAAATGATTTTTTATAGATTTTTTGGTGAAATGGTAAAGTCATGTTTTTTTTATAGAAACATTCATGAAGATTTCTTTTTATCTTATACAAAAGAGAGAGAGAAAGTGAATTGAGGAATATTTCAAATCTTAATAGATACTTTCAGTACCTCACTCTAATAAAAATATATTTTTTAAATTAAAGATGCCAAAAAATTATATTCTTGGATTCATCCTTTATCCAGATGTAAGCAAACAAGTTTGTGTGTGAAATAACTTCACAACTGGTCTACTTGTATATAGAGGCTAATGAGAGGCTTTTTGAATTTTTTTTTGAAAATTTCAAAAAAAATATTTTAAAACATTATTTCAATGTTATTTGTGAGTTGGAGAATTATCTAAATGACAAATATTCACAGAATTAGTTTAAAAATAATTAAATAAAGGCACAAATATTTCAGAATAAATGAATTCATTCCATACCCATTGTGGACATAAATGTATATTTGAGTTATGCAAAGGATAACCTCTACATTACCTCTACGCAAAGGATAACCTCTACAACTTCAGAGTGTTGCTAACCTGAAATCAATTTTGTATCATACTATAAAAAAAAATTAAAAAAAAAAAACAACTTTTTCAATTCCTTTACCATCCTCAATGATATCTAACACAATTCCACTGCTGTGCTTGAATTCAGCTTTGCAGTAGCTTTAATACCTCCAACTCATCCTCCTCTGTCCTTTCATATAATTTTGTCTTAGTACCGAGATAGTTGATGGGTCTGCCTATGATGTATATTACTAAAGCGATGACTCCCTCTCGACTCTAGCACACACACACACACACACACCAAGTTGTCCGCTTTCATTTCGAGCATTGAAAGAGATGAGCCGAAGGAAGAAGTTACTTTTAAATAGCCGTGCGTTAAACACGGATGGAAGATTCTACGATCAGTTCATTAAAAAAAAAAAAAAAAAAATCCGGAATAAAATAGATACCAGAGATAGTTGCATAAGGTTAGGATTTTTTTTTTTTTCGATTTTAATTCATTTTTATTTCATTTAAACTTTTATTATTTTTATACTTTACCAAGGGAATCATTCTTCCTTTTACTTACCACATCATAAGTAAAAAAAAAAAATATATATCTTTTCTTTGTCCTCAAGGCTAAGTGCTTTTCATAGACCAATTTTATTTTTGTGTCTACCGCTCTCTTATCATGTTTTTTTCTTCTCCTGGGCCTGGTCATCACCTTTCTCGCACTATAGAATTCACAACTCTTTCTTTTTTTATACAGCTTTTACTTCAAAGTTTAATCCTCTATTTAGCTGTAATGTGATTTATTATTTTAACTAGTGACACAATCAGAAAAAGCTGAATACTCTGTCATGCTAAGGCACTGCTTCAAGCTGTCTTCTCATTCATCATGATCACCAGTCTTAATAGTTTTATGCGTATATCTCTTTATGTTCACCATTCTTGCATGACCAGCTTCCCAAGTTAAAACTGCATGATCACTATCTCCAGTTGGAAGCAAAACAATTACCTCATTTATATACAAATTCTCAGATGGTGTTACTAGAACTATTCTTATTGCACCATGAGTCTTTTCCATCACATGCTACTTAGTTCTCAATAACTGACTATCTCAATATATTTATAGATATATTGAGGTAGTTATCCCTCAATATATCTATAAATTCTATTTTTTCTTGTCATGCGTATTTCACCTCTCTCTCTCTCTCTCTCTTTCTCTCTATTCAATTTATATTCCCATAGTGTTTCATCAAGTATGATAAAAAGTACCACTTGTATCCAATAGGTTTATTTGTCTATGCAGTCACATTCCTCTTCTGATGCCCCTGGTCTGTAGCAGCGTGCAACTATATATTTTATTCTTTTAACCACTATGTCACAACACACAACCTTGAGCCCATTCCTTGGATCACTCATACTACCACTACCGCCACCATTTCAGATCTCTGTTTTAGTTAGATTCAATTCATCTGTAGTACTAATAACATTCTCCCCATTTCTGTAAGGATATTCCCTTTTTGTTAACCAGGTTTTTTGTTGCTTTTATTCTTGATGCTTCTTGCATTAGTGAACATGCATGATTAGCATGCTGAGTTGATTTATCAATCAAATTCCTTACCTCCACTGCTACAGTCACTGCTTTTCTTGTCTGACTAAACTAGTGCTATCATTCTTGAGTTCATTCTTCCCATACTATCCTTCTCTCACTTTCACTTTTTGTGTTATAACAATCTTGCTTTTCACATGTTGTTTCGCTTAATGCTTCTTGCCATTTCAGCCTCCCCACTACGTGTATTCCCTCTTTCACTGAACAATTTCTCCAAGTGCCTAACACCAAATCTGTTTGATGTCAATCATCCTGCAAGTACAAATCCTTTCTGCAATAAAAAAACACTTCATACATTGACATACTGACTGCCAGTGGCGCACTCAGGATTTAATCTTGGAGGGGGGGCGGACGCTCAGGATTTAACCTGGGGGTGGGGGCGAGTTGAGTGGACGATTTGCGAATACACACTATGCATCGCATACGACCTATGACTGAGCATCTGCAGTGATCGCTACTTCATAAGTAGTATAAAAATAGAAGACACGACAAAACATAAATAAAAAAAAAATGAATTTTAATTAGGAAAAGATTTTTGGAAAATTTTCTAGTGTTTATTCTTTCTTTGGGGGGTGCCCGGGCCCCTTGGCTACCCCTCTGGGTGCGCCACTGCTGACTGCACCTCACTTCTTCTGCACAGGCTGCACATTGAATTATTAGGAATCATCTCTCAACCTCATTCATGTCATGCCTTGGCAATAACAGGCTTACAGTCTTAACTGTGTTGCTGTCCTTTTTCACCTCATTCAACATATCATCCATTTCTTGCATATGGTCTCAGTCACACTGAAAATTTTCAATCCCATAAAACATGCTTTCATTATTCTCTCATCTAGAACACTCCTAATCATAGAATCATCATATTTCGCATCCTTCCCGATACTTAATAAGTGGTTCTTCCAGTCTCTCCAACTCTCACTTTGCATTTTGAAGCACTGCCAAGAAAATTTTGTCATTGTACTGCACTTTTCATGTACTATTTCCATATTACCTATTGTACAACTTATATATATATATATATATATATATATATATCATTACAACTACTTCATTATGGGGAGGAAGTGGAGAGGGTCCAGAGACGAGTGACCAAGATGATAGCAGGTCTGTGGAATGAACCTTATGAGAATGGATTGAAGATTTGTGGGTTGCAGAAATTGGACGATAGGCGAAGGAGGGGTGATATGATTGAGACATTCAAATTACTGAAGGGTTTTTATAAGATTGATCCAGAAGATATTTTTGAAAATATGACTGGTGGTGGGAGGACTAGGGGCCATGCATGGAAGCTGGGCAAGAGCGTGGTTGACAAGGGTGTTAGAGCTAGGTTCTTTACTTGGAGAGTGGTAAATGAGTGGAATAAGCTTCCAGAGTCTGTTGTGGGTGCTACGACCATGAATGAGTTCAAGGCAAGGTATGATAGATACTGTGTGAATGTTGAATAGTTGTTCTTGACCTGATGTTAGGGCCTCCCTCGATGAGTGTCGACTCCTTGGAGTTTCCCGGAACAATAATAATAATAATAATAATAATAATTATTCTCCACATCTTCTATTATCATTTGTATTTTGGTCACTTATACTCATTCTCTCATTTCCCTCTGCTTTCTGTCTGACACATTTTCACACTTGAGATCTCCTATTTCACTCTCCATCTCACTTTTGAAATACTTACTACACCCACAAGTGTACACTCTCTAACCACTCTCACTTTTAAACCTCAAAATATCTACCCTTGGTAACAAGTACATTTCACATATGCTACCCCACCAATCACAAAGTCCTCCATGCTAACATCGTATGATACCATGTGCTGCATTAATCATGCAACACTTTGAATTTTTACTAAATATCTAGATCTACACTAAACAGAAATTAGAAAATAATATTGCTATTTTTTAAAAATAAGATTATTATTCTTAAGTCGTACTTGCACCGTAGAAAACAAACTATGAAATGCACAGAAGCACTATAAAGTTTATTAATAATTTATTATTATACAGGTATCTCCATGGAGTTGGAAGACTCATCATGGGAGATCCATTTATTCAGATGCACTAGCCATCATTCACACAATACCTGTCATACTTCTCCTTAAACTCATTAATTGATGAGGCATCCAGAACCACCTCTGGACACCTATTCACCACCCTCCAAGCAAAAAAACATAGTCCTAACACCCTTGCTAACCACACTCTTACACCACTTTCACGGTAACTTCTTGTTCTCTTCCTTTCTCTTATGCACTAAAAAAGTTACCAGTTTTTTTTATTTATTTTTTTTTTTAAATAGCATTGTTAGGACTGCTGTACAAAGAACAAATATTAGAAAACTGAACTGCATGGATACATTTCTTCTTGTTTACAACAGTAAATCATTGTATCGAAACTACATGCCATATCAATGTGGTTTTACTAGCCTGAGTTTGGCATTTGTAACTTTAGCAGTTGGGTTTTTTCATAGTTTCTTGTCTTTTTAACATACACACAGTATTTTATTCCATTTCCATTTGTTAAACCAGATATTTGTTCAAAGTGTACATTCTGTCAAAAATAATGTGATATAGTAAAACTCACTTATACATATTATAAATCATCATCATGAAATAAATGAATTAAAATTAAAAGTACATTTTAACACAGTTACTGGAGTTTCTACTATGTAATAGTTTCATATTGTGGTTATAATAGCAATAATATACAGGGTGATCAAAATTAAAGTATCCCAGTTTAAGGCCTTGTAGAATGCCACCCAGTGATCCAAATGCTGCAAAACTTTGTAAGGATATATTGCATGGCATGCAGAAGTGATATCAGAGGGTAAAAAAAAAGTCGTTTAGAAATTCACCACCAGGTGGTGCTGTGCAATATACTGGATATAGGCATAATTTTTCTGTGTATATAAGGAGAAAAGTGACACAAGCATAAATAACACATTTTTATTCACTTCTATTACACATTCAGAGGCTGTTCAATGTGCTGCCCTTCCTGGTATGCCAGAAACTGCATCATTTGCCAAGTGTGTTCAATGGCACAATGCAGCTAGTCAAGGCTGATGTTGCACACATGCTGCACTGTATTGTTTTTCAGCACACTAGCAAGTTACCAGGATGATCATGATAAACCCTGTCTTTGAAAAATCCCCAGAGTCAGAAATCACATGGGATCAGATGAGGTGAATGAAGTGGCCATGCAATGGGGAAAAGCATGGCTGATCAGTCTTGGCTTCCATGAAATGCTCTTGAAGAACTTTCTGTACAGATCGACTGATGTGTGGAGGAGCTCCATCCTTCATGAAAATAATGGAATCCATACACAGGTGCTGTTGTAGCTGTGGCACAACAAAATCATTTATTATATTGTGATACCTCTTGGCAGTAACTAAGCAGGTCACAGGATCCAACTGGTGTTGTTCTCAAAGAATGGCCAGTGATAAAGCTGTAAACCCACACCAGGCAGTAACTTTGAGTGAATGCAAAGGAATTTGTTCATTTGCATGTAGGTTTTATGTAGCCCATATCTGGCAATTTTGGGTATTCAGAGCTCCATTCAGGTGAAAGTGAGCTTCATCTCCCTGCAAAATCATCCATGGTCATGCAGCGTCCAACTCCACTTGAGCAAGGAATGTTAAAATAAATGTCAATTGACTTTCAAAGTCCTGCAGGCACAACTCCTGTGTCAGGATTATCTTGAATGGGTAGAAATGCAGAATCAGCTGTAGAATTTTCCAGACAGTTGTGAAAGGCACATCCATGTGTCTTGATACGTTGCATTCACTGCAGGAACCTATGCTGTTATTCATGGCCTACTCGACAATGGCAGTAGCAACTTCTTTCACTTGTTGTGAACTGATTGGTTTGCAATCTCTGCCAGGTCGAATTCCCAATGATCCTGTTTCTTGACCTTGTCGACATTTGTTCAGGCAACAAAATTCATGGAGAGCAGCAACAGCTGTGCAATTGTTTAGGAAGTACAACTCCACAAGCAAAGCTAGTTGCAGCAAGGTTAGTGCCATCACTATGGATGGTATTAACAATTAGAACGAAGGGAAAAATCCCAAAATCCCGTGTTTGAATGCTCTATGGTGGTGAATTTTGGAACTACTATTTTTTTTTAAACATACATTTTTAATGAGTCTTAGGTTAGCCCAGGTTCCTAAGGAGTGGAAAGATGGCAGAATTGTTCCGCTTCATAAAGAGGGTGATGACTAAGGCTTCAAATTATAGGTCAATCTGCTTGTTTGGAGTCATGATCAAGGTGTTGGAGAAGCTAGTGAGGACAAGGATTCAGAACTGATGGACAGCAGTAGAATTCTCTTTAATGGGCAGTGTCGGTTTGCTAAAGAAAGATCGTGTTTTAGCAATCTGCTTATTTATTATAACAAGGTGACAAATACTTTGGACAAGAGGGATGCACATACAGTAGTATATTTAGATTTTGCAAAGGCTTTTGATAGACCACATGACAAACTAGTAGTTAAATTGGAACAGATGGGGTTGTATAGTAGATTAGTGCATTGGATTAGAGATTGACTGACTTATAGGTATCAACAGGCTGTGTATGAGGGAGTGATATCCCAGAAGAGGCGAGTCACTAGTGGTGTGCTCCAAGTGTCTGTTTTGTTGCCATTGTTGTTTAATTTGTATGTAAATGACATTGGAAAGGGCTTAAATGGTGATATACAGTTGTTTGGAGATGATGCAAAGTTAGGGAGAGTTATGAGAAGGAGAGCAGATGTTGCAGCCTTGCAAAAGGACCTAAATAGGCTGTCTGGTTGGGCAAGTGTGTGTGTGGGGGGGGGGATGTCAATTTAATGTTGCAAAGTGTAAAGTTTTAAAATTTGGGAAGCAGAGATGGAATGCAGATTATAGGAATGGTGGAGATATTCTAGAGGAGCTGAAATATTTGGGGATTGTGGTGGATGGAGACTTGAAATTTCATGGACATTTTGCTAAAATTGTGAGGATGATGCAGTGTATTATGGGAATAATGTCTAGAAGTAAGGATGTTTTGATTCCAGAACACTGATGCATAGAAGTAAGGATGTTTTGATTCCATTGTACAAGACTTTGATCAGGCTTCATATGGATTACTGTGCACAGATTTGGTCGCTTGGTTTTCATACGGATAATGAGATGTTGGAGAGGGTCCAGAGATAATTGGCTAAGTTGACTTCTGGTATCTGGAATGTGGAATACGAGGACAAATTGAGAATGGATGAGATTTTTCATAGACTATTTGAAGACAGAGGAGTGAACAAGAGGCCATTCCTGAACGCTGTATAAGGTAGGTGTGAGCAAGAGGGTGAGAAGTAGATTTTTTGCATGAAGAGTGGTTGTGAGTGCAGGTACGGTGAATGCATTTAAGTCGAGGTACGATGGGCTGTGCATGTGAGAGTGGGACCTCCCGTGATGAGTCCCTTGACTCCATGGAGGTCTCTTGAAAGTAATAATAATAACAATAATTTCTGTACACTCATTTATCACAAGGCTGGCCAGACACATCCTTGATTGCAACCTTCCTAATATCTCTAGTTTCCCTGATTTTACACTTCCAAATTCTCACTAAACAACATCTTTTCCAAACATCTAACTCCGAAACCATTTAAATGTGATCCAGCAGGAATATATATGTTCTTTCATCCATCAAATTCACCATAGATCAATAATCTGCACACCATTCCATTGGCACAATCTTCTCATGAACACATTAGCAATTTTGGCCCTTCTTCTCACTGTTGTTAGATCTGAAATGGGCAACCTCATTTACAATGAGGTCACCCATCCAGAATCTAACAGAATATGCCCCACTAAAAGAGCATATTTGTCTCTTCAGCGATTTAGTACATGTCATAAAGGAATTAATATCATGATCAATAAGATGAAAGAAATATTTAGTATAGGTTTTGATAGATTTAAAATAGAATTATGATAGATTTAAAATATAATCAAAGAATATGTGTAAAGATAAGTACTAATGATTTATAACTACACATGCAAGAATGTCAGTATACTGCCTAAGAAAGGGCAGAGGTCGCTCAAATGCCACTGTAGTATTGTAAGCGCCTGTGAGTGCTAGTTCGTGGAAAAAATCTAGAGGCACACGTTCCCGAAAATGGAAAGCCCCGTATGGCGGTGCGATGAGGTCACCCAGTCGGGGACAAATCGAAAAGCCGAATATGCCAAATCTAATTCGAAAAGAGAGGTTGCTGGAAAGGGAGAATATATGCAGCAACACAGGTCTGGACCCCCCCCCCCCCCCCATTTTGTTTGTTCCGGTTTTCTCTCCATGTGCTCCTCAGTGGTCAATGATGTCCATCTCCTACGTTCCCAGAGTGGACTACCGTAAGTTCTGCCAAGGCATCACAGCAGAGTACGGCAGATAAAGAAATGGGCTGTCAGTAAAGAAAAAATGCACCAATGTAACTCTTGGAGAAGCGAGGCCAGACTTGAAGAATGCACGTGATTTCCCACGTGGCAACAGACCTTGAACAACAAAGTTTCCACTACGAAGGAAGGAACCCTGAAAACCTGTGCAGTGTAGATAAGTACTTTACATATTCTTTGTCCCTTAAACATTAGGATGATTGTGAAAGGAAGAAATTTTGTATTTCAGAATGAAAAATGAACTTAGAAGATTAAGCAGAATATTGAGCATTTTAAATCTCATTAGACTGACTGTCCGAAAATTGTAAATTTGTTAAGAACCAATGTTTTAATCCATACGAAAAGGAAACAAGATGTGTTTTGTGCCAACGAGCACCTGATCAACTGTATATAGTATTTTAACCATTTGAAGGAAACATTCTATGTATAAGAGAAATTAACAGAATATAAAGAGAACAAAAGAAAAAAAATATAACAATGGCGCAGTCAACAGGATGTATTTGATCCATGAAAAGGAAAGAATTTAATCAGATACAATGAGTTGGTGTCAGTCACATGCGAAGAACAAAAAAAAAAAAAAATTTTTTTTTTTTGAAGGGAAATTTTGTAGTGTAAGCTAAAAGGGATAAGTATGTCTCTCCCAACTAGTACAGAGCTAAGTGATCCAGAATTTTTTAGGCGCATCAACCCCCAGCAGATTTTCCCTCATTTTTCGGGAGAAGAAACCGACGATGTGAGGGCCTTTTTTGAGTACATTGTGGAACTTAGAAGGATAGGGCGATGGCGCGACTTCCAGTTGCTTATACTGCTTCACAGTAAGTTAACTGGAAGGGCAAAAAGCTTTTTCTACTCCTCACCCCTCCTGAAAGAAACGTTGGATTACCAGAGATTCAAAGGGATCCTTATTTCCCAATTTGCCAAGGCCAAGAACATAGGACCTAATCTCTGGAAACTCCAAGAGATGAACTAGAAGGAAAAAGAAGGCGTCCCAGAATATTGCAACAGGTTGCTCACTTTTGCAAACACGCTGAGTGTACTTGACGAAGAAAAACGCCATCTAGATTGGGCTGTTTTTCAGCACTTCAGGGTCGGTCTGAGACAGGAACTAAGGGAGGCAGCCTTTGCAAAGGGAATAACAAATCTGAAATAATGTTATGATGCCGTTGTTGAAAGAGAACAACTGCTTGGGGACATCTGTCCCTCAGTTGCTATAAGCCATGTGAATGCTGTAAAAAATAACGGAGAGGATGATAGGATCCCAAGTCTAACAAAGGAAGGAATAGCAAAGAAGGAAAAAAGTCAGAGGATGCAAGGGAGTACTACTGGAGAAAATAAAACTGAAACAGTCTTCAGTGTCACTGTCAATGCCTGCAAATTTGGTGAAGTCCGCTCCTTGGTCAGGCAAGAGGTCGAGAGATTACAACAGCCTCTCATGGAACGACTTAATTCTGTCATCAGTCTATTAATGCTAGATCGTTCTAGTGACCAGAAGCCCCCTGAGTTACAAGAGAGTAAGATTACTAATCTCATTCATGGGGAGGTTGAGAAATTGCAACAACCACTGCTGGACAGAATGGAACCCTTATGGAAAAACTAATTGTCGGCCAAATGTGGATCGAACTCTCCTTTGTCTTCGGACGGATTGGTTAAAAGAGGCTACCGTCGAGAGATTCCCAGGTGTTTTAGTTGTAACAGATTAGGACACTTGGCCCGAGACTGTTTTATAACACCGGAATCCTTGAGAACTAGGTACCAGTCTGAAACCACGTCTCACATTTGTGCCAGACTAATTGATAATGAGGAACAACAGGGCAAGGAACAGTTCTCTGGAACAACAACTAATGCAAGGGTCTGCAGAAGGAATCTTAAAATACTGCTTGACACTGGTTCTCAAGTTTCCCTAATCTCTGAGAATTGTCTCAGGGAACTGGGGCCTACGTGAGTAAAAGAGCTAAAAGACTGAGAAATCCAGTTAGATTATTGGGAATATCTCCTTCCACAATTCATGCCACAAGATATGTTAGACTAAGGATTGAGCTACTTGGGTTAAATCTGCATGCATGGCATAACTTCCTAATTCTACCTGGGAACTCGTCTCGAGTGGGATTAATTCTAGGAGAGGATTTTCTTAGGAAGCATGGCTTCTAATGCGATTACCCGAGAGAGAACATTAAGTTCCGAGGAAAAGGAAATGATGCTGTAAGAAATCAGAAGCAAAGAAATCAAAGAGAAGGCGAAGAATCCTCGTCCAACAGATCTGAAAGTAAGGAGGTTATAGAACTCGAGAAAAAGAGGGAAGGGCACATAGCTAACACCCAGCCGGAATCAAACATCGCCAAGGTCAGGGAAAAGAATGGAAAACCGGAAACTGGCAAAGATCAAGGAAAGGAAGCAGAGAAGAATGATCTAACTAGAGATGAGTGCGCTGGTCTGAATAAGCAGGATGTGAAGAATAAAACTAACCATGTGTATCAAGCAACAAGTGAAGGTCCCAACACAAATCAATGGATTGCATCGAGGAGGGAAACTGAGGACAAACATTTTCTCGGGGAAAAATTTTTTTAGAAGCAGGGGGCCTTTGTTAGATCTGAAAGGGGGCAACCTCACTTACAATGCGGTCATCCATCCAGAATCTAACAGAATATTCCCCACTAAAAGAGCATATTTGTCTATTCAGCGATTTAGTACATATCATAAAAGAATTAATATCATGATCAATAAGATGAAAGAAATATTTAGTATACGTTTTGATAGATCTAAAATAGAATTATGAATATAAAATAATCAAAGAATATGTGTAAAGATAAGTACTAATGATTTATAACTACACATGCAGGAATGTCAGAATGTTGCTCAAATGCCACTGTAGTATTGTAAGCGCCCGTGGAAAAAATCTAGAGGCACATGTTCCCGAAAATGGAAAGCCCTGTATGGCGGTGTGATGAGGTCACCCAGTCGGGGACAAATCGAAAAGCCGAATATGCCAAATCTAATTCGAAAAGAGGGCACTGGAAAGGGAGAATATATGCAGCAACACAGGTCTGGATCCCCCCCCCCCATTTTGTTTGTTCCGGTTTTCTCTCCGTGTGCTCCTCAGTGGTCAGTGATGTCCATCTCCTACGTTCCCGGAGTGGACTACCGTAAGTTCCGCCAAGGCATCACAGCAGATAAAGAAACGGGCTGTCAGTAAAGAAAAAATGCACCAATGTAACTCTTGAAGAAGCGAGGCCAGACTCGAAGAATACACGTGATTTCCCACGTGGCAACAGACCTTGAACAACAAAGTTTCCACTACGAAGGAAGGAACCCTGAAAACCTGTGCGGTGTAGATAAGTACTTTACATATTCTTTGTCCCTTAAACATTAGGATGATTGTGAAAGGAAGAAATTTTGTATTTCAGAATGAAAAATGAACTTAGAAGATTAAGCAGAATATTGAAGATTTTAAATCTCATTAGACTGACTGTCCGAAAATCGTAAATTTGTTAAAAACCAATGCTTTAATCCATACGAAAAGGAAACGATGTGTTTTGTGCCAACGAGCACCTGATCAACTGTATATAGTATTTTAACCATTCGAAGGAAACGTTTTATGTATAAGTGAAATTAACTGAATATAAAGAGAACGAAAGAAAAAAAATATAACACTGTCCTGTTATACCGAGGCAGCAGACTCTCAGTTTTTACTTCCTCACTCTTCATTTTTACTTCTTGCCACAACTCTTTCATATCTTCTCTCATTGCATATTTCTCCCCTTTCAAATCATTTGTTCCTGTCATAACAATCATCTCTTCCACTTCTCCCTTCTGCAGACTAACGGTGTCAATAACATCCTTGATTTTTGCACCTGGGAAACATGCTTTTGTCACTTGCTCATTTAGTATACCTCTTTATTTGCTATTATTATAATCAAATCTCTGTACAACACCATATCCTTATTTGCAGTTTCTCGCACTTTCATACTTTTCAAATTTACATTTGTTTTCATTCTCCCACCTGCTATGCCACACAACAATCATTTCTTTTGTCCTGTTAAGGATGTAACATAAGTGTGCTATTTCACTCGTTATCATCAATTCATTGGCCTCTTCTTTCATGCGCTCATTTTGAGCACTATTATTCCGTATCATCACTTCATCAGCCATTTTTTTCGTGCTATCCTTCCTTACATTGTTAACATTCATCATTTGATTTTCCCACTTTCTTCACAACTCGCATTTCTTGCAATAGCACATGAAACATTTATGACATGTTCTTTCTCTCTCTCTTCATTCACACTTTCATATTACTACCAGTTCATTCTTGTCAATGCATACATATAACATATGCTACATCGTACTAGATTCCTCGTGCTAAACTCGGCAGCCATTTTCATTGTACACATTGGTAGCATGTATTAAAATGTTTTCTAAAACAACATCCCATATAAAATTTCCCCAATACACACATACACATGCTTGCTCATTCATCTAAAATAAGTAAGATATAACTAAAAATAATTACTTATCTACATCAGCTTATAATTGATGCTAGCTGTAAATAATTACTTATCTACAGCTAACATCACCTACATGCTTCATATAAATTTTTCCTCAGTCAGTAGTGTACCTGTCCAGTTGCAGGAAGGAATAGTTTGCAACCATGTCTGCTCCATTATTTATAGGTATAGTGGAAATTTTTGAATTTAATATTACATTGATACTTTTGAAAAATGCACGGTATGTGTTGGGTCCAGAAAAGAAATGCAGGCATGAAAAGGTATTGATGGATGAAAAGTACTTTTAATTTTCTGTTTGACTTGATTTAGTATTCCAATTAAAACTTAACTATCCTATTTTAAGACATTTAACATATTACACAAAACAATATATAATTGACAGGAATTAATGAAATCCACTTTTATCCTTCTCCAGTAATCAAATTACCAATTAATAATGAGTTAATTGGAGTTTCCTGAATAACTTAAAAGAAAACCATCTTCATTAATATTTTATATTGTGTTTTATTTTTAAAAAATTATATATTTTTCTGCACTAAAATGACCTTGTATATTAATGTTAAAAATTTAACAACATAGGGTCCTTTAGGATGTGAAGGCATATTTCGTAAAGCATGTGAAGTAACTTTGAGAGTTACAAGAAGCCAGACAGATGCTCTCATGAGGTAAAATAGCATATTTATATTATGCCCTTATGTACACTGTGTTATGAATCTTATATTGTATTTCTGCTGAGTAGTATGTATTATATAATTATATATAAAAGAAATGCTGTCTTGACATGCTGTCTGAAACAGGATGGGCAAAGAAAGATTAGCAAAACAAGTGTTCTCTGCCAGGTTGGCAGGCAAAACGATCCAGAGGAAGACCAAGATATAGGTGGATTGATACGCTACAAAGTGCCTTAGACAATAGAAATATAAGATCTGGTAATGTTGGAGTCTTCACAAGTAACAGACTGATTTGGAGGAAAATTGTAGATAGGAAGTTAGTAATGATGTAATTTTTTTTCATGTAGTACTATCATATCCTGTACACCCCTTGAGGGTACATTCAGGAATTTGATGATGATGAAGAAATGCTGTTTTTCATTTTTTTTCACCTTTGAAATTCATGTGTTTAAATTGAGTATATAAAATGCACACTGCCACCATATCAAATCAGAAATTGTCCTTGTTTAATGTGGATTACTATTACTTTTGAATTAGTAAGTCTTCAGTTGTTACATAATGCATGCTGCCACCATTTTAAATCAGAAATGTTCCTTTTTACATGTGGATTATTACTGTTACTTTTAGTGATTTTAGTTGCTTTTTTGCATTCATAACCAAAAGAATTGTTTTTCAAAGATAATTTCTTTTTCACTTCCCATGATTATTATTATGCGGGTACCTCAATGGAGTTAAAAGACTCATCGCAGGAGACCCAATCTATCCACATAATCTATCATACCTCTCCTTGAACCCATTAACAGAAAAAGCACTTACAACTGACTCTGGCAATCCATTCCACTCATTCACAACTCTCCAAGCAAATAATTTAGTCCTCACACCCCTACTAACCACACCTTTATTCAACTTCCAGGGATGACCTCTTGTTCTGTTCTCTCTAGTTAAGTGCTGAAACATTTTCCATGTGTGTCTCTCCTTTATGCAACTTAAACGTTTCTATCATATCCCCTTTTTTTTCTCCTATCCCTCAACTTCTGCAATCCACACACCTTCAGTCTATCCTCATAGGGAACATTTCACAGGCCACTCACCTCTGAATCCTCTCCACTGCTTCTTCATTCCCAAGAAACCCATGGGACCAGACTTGAGCATAGTAGTCCATATGTGGATGTATCAAGGCCTTATAAAGAGGAATAACAACTTCCTTATCTCTACTTGTCACATGTGTTTTTCAATAACCAAGTAATCCTATTGGCTACCTTAGCAATATGTGCTCTAAACTTTAACTCTCTGTCTATCACCACCACTAAATCTCTAGCTTCATCTTTTTCCTGGAGTACATTCCCATCAATATGATACACGACTTGTAATATGTTTATCCCAAAATGCATAACTTTACATCTCTCAACATTAAACTGACACCCATTATCTTTTGTCCAAACTGACAGCCTATTAAATTTTCCTGCAAGCTCTATATTGCCTTGATTAATTATTACTCTACCTAATTTCGCATCATCAGAAAACAACTGAATACAGTCATACCCCAAAGTTACGCAGTAGGTGGGATCAACAAAAAGTGCGTATGTCAAATTCGTGTAACTTGGGTATAATTTTACATACAAAATATTAGTTAATTGGGACCAAAGGTTTACAAAAACACCTATATTTTTTAAGAAATATAATCATAATTGTAGATTTTCGTACATAAAAAAAAAGAAAGTTATTTCGATGTCAATGGTTTCATAAAATCTAATAGATTCGTCTGACGGCATGTCTTTTTCTTGTCACGCAAAATTTCTTCATAGCAAGCTAATGATTTTTTTATTCCTTACCTTGTGACTACAATTCGTTCCTCGTCAGAATCTATGTCCTCCAAAATCTGTAAACCCTTCTTTTATGATTGTTCTTACTATGCATTCCTGTAGATCGAACTTCTTTTTAGCTCACAAATTTTCATTCCGCCTTCAAAATCCTTAATAATGTTGAGTTTTGTTTCCAAAGTCAGTGTTTTACATTGACTTTGGAAACAAAGTTAATGTTTTTAATCTGTTACACAAATTAGACACAAATGTCTAATTTGTGTAACAGAGTTCCATGTGATATTCTGTCAATGCCTTTGCAAAATAATCATGTAGCCATTTTCTTTATCCAACTCAGCTGTTACTCTATTATGAAAAGTTAGTAAATTACTAAGGCATGACTGACCTTTCACAAAGCCATGTTGACTCTCATACAGTATCATATTTTTATGTACTCATTCTTGAATTCTCTTTTTCACCAATTTTTCTAGTACTTTTACCACCATGCCTGAGATACTGATTGGTTTATAATTGATACTGTAGTCTTAGAACCTTATATAAAGGAATTATTTTGTCCTCTTTCCACTCTCTTGGAACACTACCACAGCTGAGACTTAAAGAGTCTAGTCAAGGCATTGCCAGTTCTCTTGCACATTCTCGCAAAACCCTCATTGATATCCCATCTAACCCCACAGCTGTATTTTCATTGATATTCTGCAATATTCTAATAACCTCCAATTCATTCACCTCTATTCCCACATTAATGTCTGTCATATAAGTTAAAGCAGTGGCCTCACTAGGATGATATACCCTTGCAAAGTGGTCACTCAGTATCTCAACTATTTTATCTGCTTCTGTCTACTATCATCACTCATCTTCCATAGTCATTCGTCCTCTTACTTGCCAAATAATGAAAGAATTCTTTGGGATTTCCTTTGGCCTGCTTGGCTAACTTCTCATAATTTGATTTAGCCTTTCTTGCCTGATCCTTAGTTTACTATATTTACTATATAATCCATAGTTTACTTCTGCTCTACTTCTATACTATATACCAGGGGTGGTCAACCCGTCAATCGCAGAGCGATTTTTGGTCGAGCTCTTGTGTATTCCTCCTTACTTACAAATTTAATTAAAACTGAAAACATAATATTTTATTTATCATTATTTTGTATTATTTTTAATTTGCTTTAAGTGTATTGCTATTGTTTATTTATTTATCGTTAAAATTGTCAAATCAGTAATTTTCTTATAAGTCTGGGTAAATAAATTAATTTGGATCAGTGGAAGTCAAACAGCGAGCCGAGTGAATACGATTATAAGCAAAGTGTAAAAATTCGATCGTAGCTTAAATATTAAATATTCCAAAGCACGTTACATCGATTTTTTACTTAGGTTAAGTCCCATATGAATATTGTAAAATTGTAAAATTTTATATTGTAAATATAAAATTTTATATTTTATTAAATATAAAATATAAAATATAAAATTGTTTGTCTTGTTATAGTTGGTATTAGATATTTTTGTAAATCACTCTTTTGAAGCTAACTGTATATACTGCTTTAATAAGAATATGTTAGAGTGTTAAAAACAAAGGCAATGTTTTTGTCGCTGAAGCTGTACATGGCAGCATTAGAAAGATTGTTATTGAAACTTGTATGTATGAGAAAGGCTTGCAGGCTCTAAGTGTAAACATCTCCGAAGTCAGTCAGAAAGAGTTCAAACAACTTTCCGATGGCCGGCAACTTACAATCAAAAGAAAGTGGAGGAAAACAAAAAGTGTGCCGAACTTGAAACTTAAGATGAAAGTCATACCGATTCTTTGTGGGGTTGCCAAACTTCATGCGAGGTCTCAGAGGAGGGCCTAATAAAAAGGGACTGAAGCAAGCAGAAGAGATCCCGGTTCCAGAATTGCTGTCAGAAAGGAGACCGCCCGGTCCAGAGTCGCCGTCAGAGAAACTGTCCGGATCCACATTGCTTGAGAGAGGAGTTTCCTGCTTCCAGAAAGGAGCTTCTCAGTTCGAGATGTTGCGAGAGAGAGAGAGACTACTTCTAGGCCACAGACAAGGTTTCAAATTGCCAAAAGGAAGAGTTCCAATTGCCAGAGAAAAGTTTCCAGGTCAGGTTAATGTCAGATTAACCTGGCTGGAATCGGACATTCACCAGTGTGTTGCGTTTTCATTACAATTTGATGAATCAAACGACTTCACTGATATTGCTCAGTTAATGGTATTTATTCCCATGGCATTTCAAGATTATTCAAGTAAAGAATAACTTTTGAAAATTATACAATTATTGGGAAGGACTAGGAGAGAAGACATTTTTTCGGAATTTGATGAATTTGTGAAACAACACAAACTTCCGCTTTTTAAACTTGTGTCTGTTACTACTGATGGTGCTCCTGCAATAATAGGTAATAAATCAGGCTTCATTTCATTATGTAAAAACGATGACAAATATCCAGATTTTTTAATGTACCACTTTATTATTCACCAACAAGTACTGTGCAGTAAAAGATTAAACATAAAAGATGTTTTGGATATTACATTTAAAATTGTAAATTCTGTTTGAGGAAAAGCCCTGCAACGGTGGTTATTTAAATTACAGGCAGATGATGATAGAGAACTTCTGTTGTACAATAATGTTCGCTGGCTCAGCAGAAGTCAATTTTTAGAAAGATTTCTTGTATTAATTATCGATATAAAAATTTTTCTTGATGAAAAAGGAGATATTTATCCACAATTGAGCGATAAAAGATGGTTGTTACACTTATAATTTTTAGTAGATTTCTGTATAAAATTAAGCAATTGAAATTTTGAGTTACAAGGTAGAGATAAACATTTAATTGACATGTTAAGTTCAATAGAAACTTTCCAACAATACTTACTTTTATTAAAGAAAAATATAAATGACCTCGAATTTAGACATCTCCCATATTTATTAAACTTTATTAAAATTTCAATGCTTCGCTATGATTTAAAAGAATTTATTCATGCAATAGAATTAGTTGAGGAAGAAATAAATTCAAGATTTTAATAAAACTGAAATTATTGTATCTTTTATCAATGCGATGACTGCTCGATGAAAGATTCTTTTTGCTACAGTTGGACAGTTTTTATTTGAAATGATAAAAACTCTTTTTAGCGTAATGGAATTTAATGAAATTTGATATTTATGATCTCTATTATTATCATCTACACCAATGCCATCTACTGCTTACCACCACCAGTAGTATTTTCACCAACAATCACATTTCAAGAAATCCAGTTCACAATCCATTTCAAAAAAACTTGAACATCACAGAAATTTCAAATAAAATTAGTGGGCTGTTTGATATAAACAAAGCTGAAGTAGAACTTGAGATAATAAACATTCAGAATAGTTTACATTTAAAATCAGTAAACAATGACGTCATCTGGAAGTATGCACATGAAAAATTCTCAGTATTAACTGATATTGCTCGAAAAATTCTGTCGTGTTTCGGATCGACATACTTGCCAGGATCTGCTTTTTCAAATATGACCGTCATAAAAAATCAATTAAGAAACCAAATTACAAATGCTCATTTGGATGATTGTCTGCGATTGGCCACTTCTTCATATCAACTTGACTATGAAAATATTGCGAGGTCCAAACAATGCCAAATTTCACGTTAACTTTTTTTTTTTAATCAACCGGCCTTTCCTGTAATTTGTGAGTTTGTAATCAATCTGTTGTTTTTTCCAACTTTGGTTTTCCAAAATAGAGAAATAAATATTTTATTTCAATATATATATATTTTTTTTTGTTGTATTAAAATATTTGTTGTATTAAAATAATTAAAAGTGATAAATAAATTTTTAAATACACAAATAAAGTTTTTAGTTGTGTATTTTTTTTTAGTTGTTTATTTGTGCGTAATCAGATATCAGGTTGGGGGAACGTGATCTATATAAGAGAGTAGATCGGCGAATAACTTTTTATAGAAAAGTAGCTCGCGTAGTAAAAAAGGTCGAACACCACTGCTATATACTAAACAATGCTGAATGTGCCTATGATTGATTTTATTCATAATAATTCACCTGGTTAAGCTCTGAGAAATCAGATGTTTCCAGATTCTGAGATAGGAGTGATGTTAGCTTGCTCCATCTTTGCAACGAGTTGCCCGGTGTCGTACCACCTTACGCTAGTCCTGAAGATACTTTCAGACGCAAACTTTGTTTGCTCACACTTGGATAAAGGATTAAGCTAAATTTATTATAGTCTAACCAAGTGAAAAATAAACTTTCAACATCTTTCTCTAAATCCAGAGTAATTTAATAAAAAGGTGGCACACCGTTTGGCAACTTCTATAGATAGAGTTGACCTTGCTAATGCTTCTGCCTGGTATCTCCACTTGGGCCTGGCTCCCACTGAAGAGACCTCAATAAAGGTCGAAACTAGTCTGGGTAGTGGCCTTTCCTTTAATGCATAACATTATACATATCTGCAAGGAGATGTGTTTTGTATTATGGGAGATACTGAGATAGGAGGAATGTTAGCTTGCTCCACCTTTGCAAAGAATTGCCTGATGTTGTACCACCTTACCCCAGTCCTGAAGATATTTTGAGGTGCAAACTTTGTTTGCTCACACTTGGATAAAGGATTAAACTAAATTTATTATGATCTTTATTCTGAACTTTGAGTAACCATATACCACCTTGAATTACTTCTGCTCAGAGATTCTTCACTGCTAACAATGTCAACTTCCTTTCTTGATATCGTTATTTTTAATGATTCCACTATTTGATTGCTCCTCTGTTTCTGATCTGGCTTTCAGATCCATAAGTTAAAGTTGACTTGAATACCGAGATTAATTCAGTTTCTCCCAAGTACATCAGCTTTATTTACTCTCTCTTTTCATATTTAATTTACTGTCCTCACCAAAAATCATGCTCAAATATTTTGTAGTTCCACAGAAATTCCATAAACTATTATTATTATTACGCGACACCTCCATGGAGTCCAAAGACTCACCGAGGGAGGGCACCTACTATACAACTCTCCTTGTCCACCACTCAATCCACCAACTACAACAATTTTCAACTTGCATTATCATCTACATCAATGCCATCTACCGCTTACCACCAACCAGTAGTATTTTCACCGACAATAACAATCATCCATGCCCACGTGGGATTTAAACTCGCAGCCTTTTGGATGGAGAACATATATGCTTACCACTTGGCCAATCAGGCCAGCATTATTATTAAGAATGCAGTTGATGTTTTTCACATCCTGCCTATCTTCATGAGTTATTATTATTATTATAATCATTCCATGGAGTCTGAAGACTCATCACAGAAGACCCAGACTATCCGCACAATGCTTGCTATACTTCTTGAATGCATTCATTGACCAAGTGCTAACAATAGACTGACAACTCATTCCACTCATTCACCATTCAAAATCCAAGAAAAATCTAGTCTCAAGGCCTTTATTTACCACACTCCTACTAATTTCAAAGGATGACACCTTGTTCTGTTCCACCCCCCCCAAACAAAGTTCTGAAAAACTTCCTCTGTATTAATCCTTATAAAACTCTTTAGTAACTTACACATTTTTATCATATCGACTCTTTTCAGCCCATCAACCAACTTTTGCCACCTGCAAACTCTCTGTCATTCGATCTCTGGATTTTTACCACTTCCTCATCCTGTAGAAAACCACGTGACCATACAATGATCAGTGCAGGGCAGCCCTTAGGAATTTTGCCGCCCCTTGCAGTAGCATAGTTTGCTACCCCTCTCCCTTATTTTTCGTATAGTTGCCCTATACAGTAGCATGTTTTGCTGCCCCTTCTCCCTTATTTTTTCGTATAGTTTATGCCAACTTTGCCGCCTCCAAAAAACTTGCCGGCCCTGGATCAGTGTAAGCTAGATGTGACTATTGAAGCTTATAAAAAGAAATAGTAACTTCCTTATTTGCATGTTAGTGTGTTCCTCATTAACCAAGTAATCCTATGAGATACTTTGGCCATTTTTGCAGTATGTTGAATGAACTTCAACTCACTATCCACCAACATCTCCAAAGCTTCTTCGCTTTTCATCCAAAATTGCATAACCTTACACTTTTCCATATTAAACTGGAATTCATTAATAAATTCTTCTAGCTCTCTACATTGCCTTGGTTAACTATTACACTACCCACTTTTGCATCATCAACAAACACTCAATTTTTCTTCTTCAAATCATTTCATATATCATTAATGTAAAATTTAAATAACAGTGGTCTAAGAACAACGTCTCGTAGCACACTGCTAGGCATATGGATTTTACTTCTCAATATACTACTCTTTGGTATCTCTCCATCAGCCACCTTAGTATCCATATGACTAGCTTCATATCCATTCCCATTTGCTCCTGTTTGTATAAAAAAATTTCCATGCTTTATCATGTCAAATGCCTTTGAAACTCCAGCAGTATCATTTTCCTGCAACAAAATGTATATTTTGACCTGTTGGGCCCCATTGTTATGCAAGATTGACTCAGATGCACTGCCCTCTACATCTCTGTCTTCATGGTGAACTCTTGCTCTTTCTTTTCTTGAAATTCTACTGTTATCAACAATATTACCCCTTTCTTCATCCTATTCTCTCTCTCTCTCTCTTCGCTGAAAATATTGTACCTCCTCATATAGGCATTGATTGGTAAACAGGGATAGGATCAATGCCTATATGAGTTCTCACCCCCCCCAGTAGATCAAGTTTCTCTGACTATGCTTTCTCACGACACCTACTTCAAATCCATTTAAGTGCAGTCTGTCAGCCCAATATAAAATTCCTTGTACCCATCATATTCAGTCCAAAAGTCTACAACTGCTCACCATTCTACACAACCCATTGACTCATTTGCACTCATGGCCCTCTTCCCTCAACTCACCTCCATCATAGAGAAAAATCTTCTTTTATTTCACGTAGTAATTCTCTTATATCTCTTCTCAATCACATTTTTACATTCTAACAGCCTCATTGATATGATTAATTTTTCCACCAGGGAAACAAGATTTAGTCTTTCTCTCATTATGTACACCTCTTATTATAGATTCATCATAAAAGACTCTTTCCTTATTCTCTTCTCTTACTTTGTCATACGAGTGAATTCCTTTTTCATACCTAACACCTCTTCTTTCTTCTCAGCCTTACGCTCACCTGACATACTGTCTTTATTAATGACAATTTTCATTACAAATTTGTTATAGCAATTATTCCATTTTAAAGAGGTCTGAAGACTTGCATTTATTTATAAGTATGACATTTGCAGAGAGCAAAGGAAGTTCAAATTACAGGCACAAAGAGGTGACCAACAGGGTGTGGGCAAGGCAAAATTAGACTATAAGAAGAAATTAGCTAAGCAGGCTAAAGAAAATCCCAGATGATTCGATGCAATGACTGTATGGCTGGAACTGATTTGTGAATAGAGACAGATGAATTGGAAATACTTAGGATATTGCAGAATATATTAATGTGAATATACTGCTTGTATATTTTGAGAATGTGCAAATTACCAGTGTTTCTGATCAGGCTGTTTAATTTTTGGTCTCATGTCTGGTCCCAACAGGTAGTGGAAGAACAAAATAATTCTCTTGCATAAAGAAGATAAAAGGTTAACAAATTAGAGAATGACTAGTATCTCTGGAGTGGTTGGAAAGGCACTGTAATAGTTGGCCAAAGGCAAAATTCAGCCATGGATGCATAGAAATATGCCACTCTATGGAAGACAACATGGCTTTGAATGTTGTCTTCCATAGAGAAGGGTAATGCAGTACAGCTTGTGATGATAAAAAGTGAGTAATTTACTCACTTTTTATCATCACAAGCTGTACTGCATTGATGGAACTGAACTCCCGAAAATTGATTTTAGTTAGGGATTTGAAGTTCAGAAGACATATTTCCAAAGTAAATAGGATTACTTAGTTATTGAATGACACACTGATAAGCAGAAATATGGAAGTGATTATCATTCTTTGAGTCTGTACGGTTAGCCTAGTGGCTGTGTGCAACCATATGTCTGGGGAAGGAGTGTCCGAGGTTCGATTCCGTTCGGTGACGTGAGGAGCTAAAGGATCTTCCTCAGCCATAGCCAAGTTAGCCAGTCTTGGGCGTGGACAGTAGGGTTTTTCTCCCCAGTTTACCTGGAGTTTTTCATCCCACAAAGCAGGCAGACTGGCCTTGAGAACTAACTTAACTCCACTGCAGATACACTGGGGCATAGGGCTGACCACCTTATCTTGTGAATGATTGAGGTCCGGTGATTAATAAACCCTCGACACCGCAAGGTAAAAGAGGTGAAAAGAAAAATGAGAGGTAATGCTTTGATACAGTCGATGGAAGTTTTTTCATTTGGCTATGCTACCAATTATATATTTGGTTTAATCCTTTATATAAGTGTAAGCAAACAAAGTTTGCACCTGAAGTATTTTCAATATGACTTCTCCATTACTTTTACCTTAGTATCACCACCTCTGGGTCTGGCTCCCACTGATGAGACCTGAATAAAGGTCAGAACCAGTCTGGGTAGTGACCGTTCCCTTAATGCATAGCATTATGCATGTCCACAAGGTTATGTGCTTTGCATTATGGGATACTGAGGGAAGTGATGAGAACTTATACCACCTTTGCCACTAGTTGCCCCAGTCCTGAAAATACTTCAGGCACAAACTTTGTTTGCTTACACTTGTATAATGGATTAAACCAAATATATAATTGGTAGCATAGCCAAGTGAAAAACTTCCATCAACTCATATCTAATCCAGAGAATTTTAATAATAAAGTGTGACACCTTTTGGCAACTGGCATATGGAAATATGACTTCTCCATTACGTCCACCTTAATATCCACCTATGGGTCTGGCTCCCACTGATGAGACCTCAATAAAGATCGAAACCAGTCTGGGTAGTGACCGTGCCCTTAATGCATAGCATTATGCATGTCTGCATTATCGGATACTAAGGCAAGTGATGAGAACTTATACCACCTTTGCCACGAGTTGTCCCAGTCCTGAAAATACTTCAGGTGCAAGCTTTGTTTGAAACTTTGATACAGTTACATCTCAAAAATGAGGAAGTAATGGATTCATGTGTCCACAGACCACTTACCATCTTGGTCACATGAATCCATTACTTCCTCATTTATGAACATTTATGGATTGCAGGAGTTGGTTGATGACCCAAATAGATGGCATATGATAAAACAAAGTCACTAAAAAAGTTTTATATGATTGATAACAGGAAATTTTTCAATACAAGAATAGAGGGGATGAGGGTGAAATAGACAATCTAGTGGTGAATGAATGGGATGGGCCACCATTGTCTGGTTTTAGAGATATGATAAATCTTGTGTGAATAGAGTTATTATGGTCTCCTACAGTGAGTCTTCAGGTTCTGCAGAGATATCCTTGTAATAATAATGAAAAATTTTATCTTGCCCAGAACTAAATGGTTATTGCTTCCTATTTCATATCTCCTGCATATCTTGTATCCTAAACTAGTTTGAAGATTATAGATAACTAGTAAGACTTTATTATTATTATTTCTTGTGTGTGTTCTTCTCTGTATGAATTGAGTATGTGTGTGATTTGGAAGATGATGTCTAGTGATTAGTCTTTGTCCTGGACAAAAATCATGCAGTCCTTGACATTAAAAATTTTCCCTGAATTGAGTATATCTGTGATTCCTTCTCTGCTGTTTAATTCTCCAGCAAGAACCAGCTTTTCCTTTTTTTTCTTTGTCATCTGCCCCCCCCCCCCTCTCTCTCTCTCAGGAATCAAGAAATTCTTTCCATCATTGTTGGTACTTTCAGTTTGATGGTATCATGAAAGGGTGACATGTTTTTTAGTTTCTCATTTTGAAATTTGTCTGTATCACTTTACTTGAAAATGACCATCATTTAAGAATTTTATGCCCCAAACACTGTTGCCTATTATTATTTACATTTATTATTATTTACATCCTTTTTTATCTTGGTAATATGATGACATTTCTGTATTTCTGTATTTTCTTTCTCTGCTATCCCTGCCTTATTCATGTTTGTTATATAGATAATGACTATTTTTGATTGAAGATAGTCATCATTATTGATTTTTTTTTTTTTTTTGTAAAACATATTGTATATTGCCATTAATAGTATACATTGGCTGAGGGATAATTAATCCTGAAATCTTACTCTCTAGAGACCAAATATGGAACTTTTTTAACCGCCTTACTTAAGCTTGTAATATACAAGGTGGAGATCTTTCTAAGCCTACTAGTGGATGTTATTAGAACAGAAATCAACTATCATAATGATAGTTGATTTCTGTTCTGCCAGAGCTACACTCACACACCCACTTTTATCCATGTGGTGTCTGGCAATTATAATAATGCTAAGTGGGATGACCTTTATGATTGATTATTGTTTTTTAGTCTTCTGATCCAAAGTTGCACAAAACATTTTATGTAACTTTATGCACACGTTTGGAGTGTAATATCCCAAAAGAGGAAAGTCACAAGTGGCATGCCGCAAGGATCTGTATTGGTGCTGTTGTTGTTGTTCAACTTGTATATTAATGATATTGGAATGGGTTTAACTGATGATATGCAACTGTTTGCATATGATGCAAAATTGGGGAGAACAATGAAGAGTCAAGCAAATGTTATGGCCTTACAGGAGGATGTGAATGAATTGTATGAATGGGCAGGTAAGTGGAACCATCAGCTCAGTGTTGCAAAGTGTAAGGTTTTGAAATCTGATGAGCAATAGTGGGTTGCAAAGTATACACTTGGTGGGAATCTTTGAATGAGGTAGAAGAGATGAGAAATCTGGAAGTGGTCGTGGACAAGGACCTTAAATTCAGTGGCCACATTTCACAAGTTGTGAAGTCATCACATTAGATAATAACAATGCTGTGGAGGACCTTGACAGTGGAATCATGACCTCTTTATTTCTTCATGTCAAGGTCCTCCACAGTTTTCAGGAATGGTCTCTTGTTATACCCCCCCTCCCCATTCTATGAAAACTTTCTTCCATGTTAATCTGGTAATGATCCTCGACCAACTCATATGTCTCAATCATATCCCCCCCCCTCCTCTATTTCATGAGACTTGCAAATTACATTCTTTCAATCTGTCTTCATGCTACACATTCTAAAGACCAGTTACCACCTTTGCCATCTTCTATGAGCCCTTTCTAACATAGATTTGGTCACCTCGTTTTTCATGGTGACGAGGCAGATTAGTTTCATCTTTAACTGGAACACCCTCTGACACTATAATCAAATCTAACACTCTTTGACTTGTTCTTGACTTCTTGTTAACTTCTTGTTCCTTCTGTTGCATGCTGCTTGAGGAAGTTGTCTCACAACAGTTCAACAAATTCAGTTTCATTCTTCTCATGAGCGTTTACCCCAATTTGGTGATTCATTTCTTCATCACTAGCAACTGATCCACCAAGTCTGTAACAAAACCCCAGTATGTAATTGATCTTGTTAGATTCCACCTCACCTAGATATCTTCAAATTCACTGCCACATAAAATGCTGTTACTAGTACTACAATCATAGGTCTCAACACTAACTGGATTCATGTCATCTGATATCATTAAAGCATTTCCCCCCCCCCCTCTCCTATCCTGTCTATCCTTCTTAAAAATACTCTACCCTTTATACTCAATACCAGTTAATATATCTGATTCTGATAGCCAGATCTCACTAATGCCTACAGTCTGAGCTCCAATCATATTGACCAAGGCAACAAACTTTGTTTCTGATACTCCTTGCATTTGTGTATAGACATAATAATCTACCTGCATATACTTCTTTTGTGCTCTTGTCTGTAGTTGGCATGATTTATTTTATTAATTATTAATAAAATATCAATTGACGTTTTGACCCCTGTACAGAGGTCATCATCAGAAGGATACATGCGTATAAGGAACCAAGCTACATGCTCTAGCCCTGTATACTGGTAAACTAAATCTACGTAGTTACTTAATCCTTTTTCCTGACCTCTAGCGATGAAAAAAATATATATATAAAATAAATAAATAAAATAAAATAAAAAATACAACTACAATAAACTGCTGAAGTCCTCATGTATTAATATTCTTCTTGATTTGTACAGTTCTGATTGTTATAATATGACTTCCTTCAGTTGCTGTTGAATGTTGCAAACACTTCACCAGGTTGTCTTCTTATAGTGGGATTTTTTTCGGCTTGTTCAGGTTGTTATACAGGTTGTAGATGGGTCCTTTGCATTCTTGGAATGGTCAGGCCATCATTTTTGTTGCGATTTGGGCTATGTTTGAGCATTTCACATGACTCTTTAAATTTCCTCTCAAACCAAGTTTTGGTGTGGTGTAGGGACTTGGTATTTTTCCAATCAATTCTGTGGTATGTTTGGAGTGCATGGTCAGAAAGGCTGGTTTGTCCAAAATGGAGGCATTTAATGTGTCATTTGTGTTCATCTTGTCTAACTGGGATAGTTTGCCCTGTTTCCCCTATGTATGTTACATATACATTGTATTTGGTATACCCCTAGGTGGGCTAGGTGAGGAAGAGGTTCTTTAGAAGAACTGAGTGGGTGTCTTAACTTATTCAGGGGTTTAAAGGTGGTTTTAATGTAGTATTTGCATAGTGTTCTGTCTATTTTTTCAGAAATGCCTCTAACATAAGGAATGGCAATAGCATTCCTGAAATCTTTTTTGTTCTTACTGCTATCTTTGTGAATAGTTTTTTTTACTGTATCCATTTTTTATAAATGTTTGGTTGATGATCTTATTCCTTGTTTAGAGCTTGTTCATGAGAACAAATAGTTTGAGTTCTGCGTTTAAGTGAGCTTATGACACCTAGTTTTTGTGTTGGGTGGGTGGTAAGAATTTTTGTGTATGTATTGGCCTGTGTGGGTAGGTTTGCGGTAGACTGAGAAGGAGAGACAGCCAGAGGGAAGACGTGTGATAAGTGTGTCTAGGAAAGGACGGGAGTTGTTTTTTTCCATTTCAATGCTGAATTGGATATGTTTGTGTTGTTTGTTTAGGTGGCTGAGGAATGTATTTGGTGCTTCGCGGCCATGGGGCCAAATGGCAAAAATATCATCGACATATCTGAGCCAAATCTGGGTTTTAGACATGCTGTCTCTAGAGCATGTTGCTCAAAGTCGTTCATATAAAAGTTAACTATTGGGGGTGGGGGTGGAGAAGCGGTGAGCCCATGGCTGTTTCTTTTTGAAGGTAAATATTGTTTTGCCACACGAAATATCCGGAGAAGAGTACGTGGACAAAGAGGGCCATGATGTCGTATGGAAATATGTTCTGTAAGAGCAAGATAATGTCATTGATTGAGACATTGGTAAAAAGGGAAGTTATGTGAAAGCTGACTAATAAATCTTGGTCATTGAGTGTAATGTTTTCAATTTTATTTATGAAATGTGTATTTTTTTTATTTTTTTTATTTTTTTTATTTTTTTATTTTTTTAAGGTAGGAAGCAGGCTGACTTACCAATTCCTTGAGTGTGGCTGCTAATCTTTTGGCTAAGTGATAATTTAGGCTGTCAATTCCTTCAACAATCGGACGTAATGGTGTGTCTGCTTTGTGTATTTTTGGCAGGCCATAAATTCTGGGCATGAATTTATGGCCTGCCAAAAATAAAAAAAATACACTTCGGTCCACACATGGCCTGAAGAAACAACAAAAAAATTAAAACCTCATTATGCCCGCACGCCCAGAATTTATGGCCTACCAAAAATACACAAAGCAGACACACCATTATGTTCGATTGTTGAAGGAATTGACAGCCCAAATTATCACTTAGCCAAAAATTTAGCGGCCACACTCAAAGAATTGGTAGGTCAGTCCCCTTCCTACATAAAAAATAAAAAAATAAAAATAAAAACACAACATTTCATAAATAAAATTAAAAACATTACACTCAATGACCAAGATTTATTAGTCAGCTTAGACATAACTTCCCTTTTTACCAATGTCCCAATCAATGACACTATCTTGCTCTTACAGAACATATTTCTACAAGACATCATGGCCCTCTTTGTCCACGTACTCTGCTCCAGATATTTTGTGTGGCAAAACGATTTTTACTTTCAAAAAGAAGGTACAGCCATGGGCTCATCGCTTCCCCCCCCCACACACACAATAGTTAACTTTTATATGGAAGACTTTGAGAAACATGCTCTAGAGACAGCATGTCTAAAACCCAAAATTTGGCTCAGATATGTCGACGATGTTTTTGCCATTTGGCCCCATGGCTGCGAAGCACTAAATACATCCAATTCATATCCAAATCATCCAAAACATATCCAATTCAACATTGAAATGGAAAAAAACAACTCTCTTCCTTTCCTAGACACACACTTATCACACATCTTCTCTCTGGCTGTCTCTCCTTCTCAGTCTACTGCAAACCTACCCACACAGGCCAATACATACACAAAAATTCTTACCACCACCCAACACAAAAACTAGGTGTCATAAGCACCCTTAAACACAGAGCTCAAACTATTTGTTCTAATGAACAAGCTCTAAACCAGGAATACAAGATCATCAACCAAACATTTATAAAAAATGGATACAGTAAAAAAACTATTCACAAAGATAGCAGTAAGAACAAAAAAGATTTCAGGAATGCTATTGCCATTCCTTATGTTAGAGGCATTTCTGAAAAAATAGACAGAACACTAAAAATATAGACACCTACTCAGTTCTTCTAAAGAACCTCTTCCTCACCTAGCCCACCCAGGGGTATACCATATACAATGTATATGTAACATACATAGGGGAAACAGGGCAAACTATCCCAGTTAGTCAAGACGAACACAAATGACACATTAAATGCCTCCATTTTGGACAAACCGGCCTTTCTGACCATGCACTCCAAACATACCACAGAATTGATCAGAAAAATACCAAGTCCCTATACCACACCAAAACCTGGTTTGAAAAGAAATTTAAAGAGTCATGTGAAATGCTCAAACATAGCCCAAATTGCAACAAAAATGATGGCCTGACCATTCCAAGAATGCGGAGGACCCATCTACAACCTGTATAACAACCTAAACAAGCCGAAGAAAAATCCCACTATAAGAAGACAACCTGGTGAAGTGTTTGCAACAGCAACTGAAGGAAATCATATTATAACAATCAGAACTGTACAAATCCAGAAGAATATTAATACATGAGGACTTCAGCGGTTTATTGTAGTTGTATTTTTTATTTAATTTAATTAATCTATTTATTTTTATTTTTTTAATTTTTTTTTTTCATCCCTAGGGTCAGGCTAGGAAAAAGGATTAATTAACTACGTAGATTTAGTTTACCAGTATACAGAGCTAGAGCATGTAGCTTGGTTCCTTATACGCATGCATCCTTCTAATGATGACCTCTGTACAGGAGTCAAAACGTCAAGTGTTATTTTATTAATAATTAATAAAATAATATTTTCAACATGTACATTTTGTATCCCTAAATTTATAAATATGAATGCTGACCACCATGTAACCTTAAAAGAAAAAATATGCATAGAATCGTTTCCCATCATAGCCACTCCTTCTTGTTGTTGTTTTTGTTGTTGTCTCGTCCTTTGAAGAGCCTTCGATGTTTCCATGTGCTCCTTGAACTGCTTTGGCTGTGTTGATGATTTTGTTTGTATAGAGTGCCCCTTCTTCTTAATTCATTTTTATCATATAGAGGTAATATACTTACTGTTTTCACTTTCTCTTGCTTCTTTCAACAGCCCTTTCATGTCCTCTCTCATACTGAACTTGTCGCTAGTTAAGTCATTAATACCCACTACAATTATGATCTCATTTTCTTTTCTTTTTGTGTTTTTGCATTGCTTGCATTATATTTTTAGTTTTTGCTGCTGGAAAACTCGAAGTTAAACCACTCTTCAACAGTGTGTTTTATGATAGAGTCACCATACCAAATAACATCCTTTTTACGCAACATTACTTACCTGATTTTCATTACTTATGGACTTACCTGATTTTCATTACTTATGGACTTACCTGATTCTGTGCTTTGTTGTTTCTTATTTCGCTGCTTAATTTTCTTTTCCTCCCTAGACATTCTATAATTCTCGTGTCTTATTGGTTTACATATGGTTTAAAATTGTAGTGGAAATGAAAATGTTAATGCTGTCAGACTCAATTGCAAGATTTGAAGAGTAGTGAAAACCTCAAATATCTGGAAAGTATACTTTCTAGTGGTGGAAGTTTAGACTAGGAGATAATGAGGAGGATTTCATTGGACTAAACTTTTTTTTAACACTGTAGGTAGTCTGTTTTGGGACAGTGAAGTCCCACTGAAATGCAAGCTTCAGATTAACAAGTTATTTTTTTGCCTGTTTTTTATGCAACAGAGATAGAGAGACTAACAAAAAAGAGACATGAATAGAATACTTGCAATAGAAATTAGTTTTAACACATTCGCTGCCAACTACGAATATACTTGTATGATGCATACTATACTGCCGGCAACAAGATTACCTGTACTGACTATGAAGAGGTGAAAATGCTTGGTGTGCGGAGCTGTCAGCGAAAGTGTGTATGCTCGTAGATGGTATATGAGCCTTACAAGCCAACTACGAATATACTCGTATGACGCTTACCACCGGCAACGAGATTACCTGTACTGACCTTGAAGAAGTGAAAATGCTTGGCATACGGTAACAAACTATGCCCGAGTAGCGTGGCAGTGAACGTGTTAAGAACAGTGTTAACAAAAACAAGAAAAGATAGAAAAAAAAATGTAAATTGGGAATAGTTTAGGACTAAAACGTGTTGTAGAAATGCTTTTGAATTCTTGCTTAAAGTGATTTTGACTTCTAATGTGAATGAGTTTATGAAGAATATCAAGAAGAATGTATGAAATGAAATTTGAGGGGAAGACCATAGAAAAGGTGGAGAGACTAGCCAAGAGAAGATCTACAAAAAATAAACCAGAGGTGCTACAGTATTTCTGAAGTAAAAATTTGTGAGGATAGAAAGAAATGGAGAGATTTGATCCACTTGACCTGACAGTTTCTGTTGAAACAGTTTTTATAAAGCAGTCAGTAATGTGCAGTATGTAAAGTATAAGAAGAGGAAATCTTTTTATTTTATGTTGAATTCTATCTCTGTTGCCGGATTCATGATTGTAGTATATTGTATTCATTATGATATTTAGCATTAAGTATTTAGAGAAAAATAATCTGTTACTTTGAATGCTGTTCAACATCTTATGATTTTCGAATGAAAATTTTTCATCAGAATTTTTTCCCTTTTGTTTTATTATGATTAAGAAGTAAACTTTTTTGTTATAGCGTTTTAAAACCCTTCATACATGATCCTCTAGTGGAATGGAGTAAACCATCAAGAGGTGCACGGTGTCAAACAGCAGATTCAGGAGAAATTACTAATGAAAAGGTTAGTGCATGAAATTGTAGAACTTGATATACTTAAAATTAAAACTTTGTGAAGCTATTTTAACATCTGATCTCTGAGGGAAAATAAAACTTGTTCTTACTGTAAATTAACAACCATCTTTATCCTTCCATTACATTTAGATATTTAGTTGACATCTAGATTTTCAAAGAATTAGGTTAACAGCAATGTGCCCTCTAATTTTTTCTGGCCCATGTATGCATAAAAAACATTTTGTGTGCAAGTTTCAGACTCGACTCAATGTGTGTAGTAGCCTGTGCTCACAATAGTGAAAATCACAGCCCACAAACTCTTGATATGCCTAAAATTTGTGGTATCATCTTTGTTACAGGATTTGGTACATTGCATATTAAATTTTTCCACAAGGGCAACCTGAATGCTTATCCTTTAAGTTATTTAAATATGGCATATACATGTAGCTTATAAACAAATTATGCCAAATTTGTTCAACCACTCAAATTTAAATGAATTTGTAGTTCTTTTCTGCTTTAATTTCAACAGTGATATTTTGAGGGTTTTTACACACTAAAACTGCTAATATTATATTTTTCATATTAATGTTTTTTTTTTTTTTTGTTTAGCTATAACCTATAAAATTGTGAACACTAAATAAATTTTCTTAATTTTGCATTGCTACAAAAATTCATCACTGTTTGCACAAGTCCAAGTGACTATACCATCAAGACAGCAGATGCTAAACAAATATGCCCCTGCAGACTTGCTGATCAATGTTGGTTTGTTCACATGGTATAGGCTAAAAGTAGCTAATTAAATTATATTAATTTGGAAAGGGTTAAAGTAATATGGGAGCGGAAACATTGAAGAATTTACTAAATAAAATAAGCAACACATATGATTTACCCTATCATTCACTGTTATATTACATTCAAAAAATATTGATTGTAAATTAGAAATTCAGTAAGCAAAAATTTTGTGTACACAGTTGCCGTGATTCCCAGCAACTGTGTGCACAATCACAGCCTAGAGCAGTGGTGGCAAACTTTTTTATGTGCACGTGCCAAAAATTTACAAATCAAGTTGCTGACGTGCCGGCAGTTTTTAATAGGGGAAAAATTAATAGAAAATTAATTAATTCATAAATTTATAATATATATATATATATTTTATAAGTAATTATTTATCATTTTATAAATAATATTTTATTTATAATAATATTTATTTATATATAAATTTATAATATTATTCAGTGCAAAATTGATTATTGTATTATTAAATTTATTTTAATGATGTTGGTTTGAAAAAATGGTAATGACAAAAATATTTATGCATTGCAACTCACCATAGAAGTCAGCTGAGCAGGGGAAGTAGCAGATGGATGTCAATTTGTTGGCAGAATGCTTACCGTATTTACTCGAATATAACTTGCCCTCGCGTATAACTTGCACCCCTGATTTTACTTTATGAAAAAAGACATTAAAAAGTTTTGCATATACCTTGCACACAAAAAATGTTTAAACATGTTAATGAAGTGATAGTAACACAGTCCCATGGTCAACAACATGCCCTCCTCAACAGCCATTATACTGCAGATGCAAGAAAAGCAAGTAGTTTTATTGTATCCCTAAATAAGGTACAGAGGCTTTTGCAGTCTGTGTAATACATTTCTCAAAAAATAGTGAAATTAGACACAGCTGGAATAAAAACGGCACTAACTAATGAATCACATGTCCCCCTCTCACAGAAACTATGCTGTATAGACTCAAGCAAAACCATATGTTGCACCGAACCACAGTATCTAACTAAAAACTATTGTCCAATTTTTCAATTACATGAAATAAGTGTTTGCTTTATTGTATTTGAAATGCTCAATATCGTTATGACAGATTACAAAGGATAACTACAAATAAAATTCTACTCTGAATTGAAATATGCCACATAATGAGTGTATGAGTTCGCCTGCCAGCTCAAATGCAAACAAGCAACAATAAAATTCAACCAAGGGTTGAAACTTTGTGAGTTGAGCCTGCCAGTAATGAGAAGTTCCTTTGGAATGATAAATGACACTCCGTCATGAATGTGTTAAAACTAAGAAATATATAGTGAATGTTGTTATGACAGTTTCAGATGTTATGGAATTTGGTTGAAGAGAATTAGCATTTCAACTCAACAATCGTCGGTTGCCTTTGTCTTTGGGTTGTGTGATCTTTTGTTAATACCGCACCTATCATATGCACGTCTTCATTGCTGCTCTCTCATGTAAAACAAAATTTAACTTGTATGTATTGTAATAATTAAAAAAAAAGTTGAATAATTTATAAGTATATAAAAGGATATCACCTGTAAATCATTGGCATGCCAGCAAAATTCTCGGACGTGCCACCTCTGGCACCTGTGCCATAGGTTCGCCATCTAGGGCCTAGAGGAAACATTGGTTAACAGTGAAGGAAACCAAATTTTATGACCAGAGGTGTTTCTTAGTACTGATCTATAACCATTTATGGAAATACTAAATTATTACCTTAATTATTTAATAAGAAATTAATACAAAGAAACTGGAGCATTCCAGAAAATGTATATCTCAACTCTTGCTTTGAGGCCCTCTAATGTAGAATGTAGAAAATATCCTTAAAATTTTTCATCTTTATCATTAATATACCCATCTGGCTAGAAATTAGCACAAAGCGTTGCTCACTAGAATGTTATGGTAAATGTTATTCCAGGTAAATGATGCTGCCTCACTTTTTGTACATGAGATGTCTTAGTTTGCATATTTCTCTGTATAAAGAGATTTTTAATGTTATGCATGAGGAGATGCCTGCATCTGGTTCCATCATTCCTATGGTTATTTTAAGAATAGTGATGTAGCATAAAAATATACTTTTACCTCCCCAAGCCTACAGTCTAGACGTAGTGCCACCTGGTTATTGCTTACTCTGGTTGGTGGTTCACTTCCTCTGTGGTTATGTCTCACTATTGTTGAGGGCAGCCATTTGAGACCGGATGTTTGCTTTATTATTATCTGACACCTCCGAGGAGTCCAAAGACTCATCGAGGGAGGGTACCTGCTCTACAGCTCTGATTCCACTAATCAATCGTCCAACTGACCACTACTACACCAATGCCATCTACTGCCGACCACCACTAGTATTTCGACAGACAATCACAAACATTCATGCCCAAGGCGGGATTTGAACCCGCAGTCTTTTGGAGAGTTTGAACTACTTGTGGATCAAGACCATAGCACATAATAGATTATATATTGTTTGGAATAGTCTTTTTCATTTGCAATTTTATGAGGTGTATAATTAAAATTCTGAAGGCTAAAACTTTTGGGTCATCCTAATAAAAACCAGGCATTTGAATAATTTGCAGACTTTAAAAGTAGAATGCATTCTGTTTGGTAATGAAACATTCAGTTCATTCATCTCACATAGATCTTAGGTGTTGTGTACCTTTATTTGCTTCTCCATATTGCAGAAAGTAATATAGAATTGTCTTCATTCTCAGAAGGACATTTTTTTTAAATGAGTAATGCTTCATTTAAACTCTGAATCTTAATAATTAAAAAAAAAAGTTATAGTCAGTCAGTGACTGTTACTTTTTTTAATTTTCTGCAATTTAATATGCTGATTCTTGTCAAATTGTGTTTTTGAACATGCATAATTTACAGGCACAGTTAACAGTGCAACAGATAGGATTACTTGCCCTATCCAGTAAGCAGAAGCCAAAGTCAGGAGCCTGACTTGAAAGACAAAATGGGATGGGATGTTTAGTGTTGTGGGCTTAATAAAATTCATCCAATAACATTAAACTATTGCACAACTTATGAGAATGAAGAATTATATTTATATATAATTTATTTTATTAGGCTATGATTCATGTTCAAGATATAGAGCAGCGTTTAAAAGGAATCATTCGGGGAAAGAATAAACCACAGGGTCTTCCATTGTCAATAGAAGGACAGGGGAACTATTTGATTCAGGTATGGTTGCATTTGTTCTGTTATAAGAAAATGTAAAGTGAATACATAAATTACATAGATGGATAAAACAATGCAATAATCAGTCAGGATATCATCCTAAATTTCTGATCAATTGCACGCATGAAATGTTTTAAAACGTATTATTATTATTATTGTTCCGGGCAATTCCAAGGAGTCGACAGACTTATCGAGGGAGGCCATAATCATGTCAAGAACAACTATTCGACATTCACACAGTATCTATCATACCTTGCCTTGAACTCATTCACGGTCGTAGTACCCACAACAGACTCTGGAAGCTTATTCCACTCGTTCACCACTCTCCAAGGAAAAAACCTAGCTCTAACACCCTTGTCAACCACGCTCTTTCCAGATTCCATGCATGGCTCCTAGTCCTCCCACCACCAGTCATATTTTCAAAAATATCTTCTGGATCAATCTTATAGAAACCCTTCAGTAATTTGAATGTCTCAATCATACACCCCTCCTTCACCTATCGACCAATTTCTGCAACCCACAAATCTTCAACCTATTCTCATAAGGTTCATTCCATAGACCTGCTATCATCTTGGTCACTCGTCTCTGGATCCTCTCCACTTCCTCCCCATCACGAAGAAACCCTGGTGCCCATAACTGGGCACAGTAGTCCAGATGGGGTCTTATCAAGGCTCGATATAGAGGAACAACAACTTGTTTGTCTCTGCATGTTAAAGTATTTTTCAGAAGCCAAGTGATTTGGTGAGCTGTTTTAGTCACTTTTGCAATGTGCCCCCTAAACTTCAATTCCCTATCCACCAACACTCCCAAATCCCTGGTCTCATCAATCTCCTGGAGTACAGTTCCACCAATGCGATATATTGCTGCTATTCTTTTCATCCCAAAGTGCATAACCTTACACTTTGGCACATTAAATTGACATCCATTTTTCCTAGCCCAGTCCTCCAAACTATCCAAATCAACCTGTAAAATTTTGACATCCTGTGCACTCACAATTGCTCTACCCAACTTTGCATCATTAGCAAACAAGTGAACACTTCCTCTCAAATCCTTTCCTATATCATTGATGAACAAATTGAAAAGCAGTGGTCCAAGAACAGAGCCCTGCGGCACTCCACTAGTCACAAGCCATCTTTTAGACTCCACTCCTGAATAAACCACTCTCTGGTACCTCTCCTTCAACCACCCTCCTATCCATCTCACCAACCCTATATCTATCCCCATCTGCTCCAGTTTACTGATTAGGGTTCCATATGGTATCCTATCAAAAGCCTTGGCAAGGTCCAGTAGTATTACTGTAAACCCATTACCCCTATCCAGTTCAGCCGTCACTGTGTTATAAAATGTGAGCAAGTTACTGAGGCATGATCTACCCTTCACAAAACCATGTTGTTCCCCATACAATATTCCATTTTCATCTATCCAATCCTGTATTCTTTTCTTGACTAATTTCTCTAAGACCTTGACAATGATTCCTGATATGCTAATCGGTCGATAATTTACAACAGCAGTCTTGGAACCACCTTTATGCAGTGGAACTATTTTCCCCTCTTTCCACCCCCTTGGGACTAACACAGACCCAAGATTCAAATTAAACAAAATGGTCAAGGGTACTGACAATTCTTTAGCTGCTTCTCGTACAACACGAGCTGGTATACCATCCAATCCCACAGATGTATTGACATTGAGAATATTCAATAGACTACTCACCTCCACTTCATTCACCACAATTCCCGTATAATCTATTGGTTTATTCGTTTCTGCAATGTCACCACCTGGATGATATATTCTTGCAAAGTGCTCACTCAGTAACTCAACTATATCAACTGATTCAGTTACCTCCCTACCATCGGCATTCTTTAAAATCATTCTGCCATGTACATTTTTCCTTTTACTTGCTACGTATCTAAAAAACTGTTTAGGATTCTCTTTAGCCTGCATGGCCAATGTTCTTTCGTAATCCTTTTTTTGCTTTTCTTACCACACTCGTTACCCTTCTGGCCTGCGCTTTATACCGTTCATGTGCCTGCCAGTCACTTTTCTCCTTAAATTCCCTCCATAGCTGTTTCTTTTTTTGCAGCTCAAGCTTAATGGTGTTATTCATCCATTTAATCCCTACTTGATTTATTATTCGGACTCTTGGTATACAGTCAACCATTGCCTCCTGCAAGCACTTCTTAACCACCTCCCATGCACTATCAACTTCTAGTCCTTGCAGTTGTACATGCTATGCACTGAACCAATCAAACTCCTAAGCTTGTCATATCATACTTTCCAGCCGGATAATTCATTATCGGGAAACCTATATAGTACATTAGTAATGTGGTCTTTCTGAGCTATTGTATGTTAATGTTAAAAGTAATTGGAACATTTCCAATCATATTTTTAAACCAGTGGAATATTAATTAATTCCTCTAATCTAGTATAGATCCATTCTGTTTATTACTTAGAGATTTACAGTTCTTCCTATATGTTTTGCTAATTTTTTGAACATTGTCCATGAGAAGATAAGTGGAAGATTGTGGAGGACAAACAACTGTGTAGTCAGGAGTAACTATCCTTTGATCAGAAAGAACTTGATTTTATTCCCATTTCAGCATTATAGGAACATTTATAAGGGCCTTTTTTGAACTACAAGTTAGTCAGTCTCATATGGTAGTGAGGATTTTCATTCCAGGAATTTCATGTTCTTTATCCTACAAAACATACAAACCAGCCAGAATATACATGCAATTTACCAACATAGCAATATTACTCATCACCAAAGTTGTTTTGGCATAAATAAATCTAAATAATCATCCTGAATGATGTATTCTTTATGAGTCATGAATTTATACTTTCTTTATCTTATCTGCTATCAAAAATCATTATTGTCCCATGTGAACATAGTGGATTTATACTAAATGCTGTGATTATATGTTAGCTCCACAGAAACCTTGAAACAATGAAAATCTTTCTAAATGAATTTATGACTGTTCATTTAAGACAAGCTAGATCAAAATTGAGGATGGTATTTTGTATATTTTAATTGTAAATGCATCATGAAAATGCAGTGCTTCTTTATATAACTGATAAATTATTTTTTTTTTATTTATTTCAGGAAGCAACTGATCAAAAAAATCTTTGTCAAATGTATGTTGGATGGGCAGCATATATGTAATATTTCAAAAGAAATTTTTTATTTGCTAGTGGCTGGCATTTTTTTAATGTCTTAACATGAACTGTATCAGTTCTTATCTGTAAAGCTTTGAAAATTCATTTTGAATTTTGTATGTTCTTCAATGTACATAGCAAATTACAAAAATAAACTTTATATACAGTTGCATTTAATTAAGAAGTGTGTGTGTGTGTGTGTGTGTGTGTGTGTGTGTGTGTGTGTGTGTGTGTGTGTGTGTGTGTGTGTGTGTGTTTGTTTTCTTTATCCCTGTTAGTTCCTATTCTTTACACACAAAAAGATCTACATTGTATTTAGAGATTTATTTCATTTCTAACATTCTCATCATTAGTTATTTAAGCTTGAGTATGAACTAATATTATTTATTAAATAAAAGATGAAGTTGATTTTTTGATATTGAGCTTTTGAAAGTTTTGTTGTGTACATAAGACTTAACAAGGCTAAATAAATATGAGAAATAGTTTCCTACCTTGTAAGAAATAAAATAATGCATTGCGTTACCTTTGAAATAATACTGTGTTAGAAAATGACAATCTTTCTAGACATGCATATAAAAGAAATAGCATGAGCAATACTTGGATTTGCTTTCTTTGAAACATAACCAACCCACTAATGAAAATTACTAGTATATTGTGGCCTACTAGAACTGATTTTGTGTGCAAATTAGGAAATGATCATCATTAAATTCCTAATATGTACACTCTTAGATGGAATACTGTGTGATAGTACTCCATGATTAATCATGAATTTTGTTAGCTTACTTTCAATAGATTAAATTATAAAGCAACACGTAAAAACCACAGTGATATCTTTAATTAGTAAAAGGACAGATATTTCGTACTAAAATTAATAGTACATCTTCAGTGTCTGTAGCAGTAATAGGAATGGAATACAAGCAAAACGTTCGATGGATCACCTATTAAAATACAATTGTTACAGTGTGCTAGGAAATAATAGAAATAACAAATTTAATCTATTAAGATAAAGGTTTTTTTACATAAGATAAAAGTCTCCCAGATTTTTGAGAGAGACATACAGTCATTTCTATTTACATTCGGTTGGTGTAAGATAGTTTCACAACTTTCTTTGAATAAGCGTTCATATTTGAATCTGCATCTATGGAGGAGAACTGCTTTATCCCACTGGACACTATGAGTAGAGTCAATACTGTGCTGCAACATACCAGACTTCAGAGGTTTATTATAATCAATATAATATTGATGTTCTTTTATTCTTTTTTTCAAAGAACGGCCAGTCTGTCCAAAATAAGAGACATCGCATTCGGAAGGTATTTGGTAAACACTAGCCAAAGATAGAGAAGACAGTTTATCCTTTGTAGAAGGTAATAAAGAAGAAATTTTGTTGATAGGAATATATGTTGGAATCAATTGATACTTTTTCAGAATTTTACCTATAGGTTCTGAGATTCCTGGAATGTACGGAATAGGAACTGCGGACTGTCTTCAACAGTCCGCAGTTCCAACACCTGCGGACTGTAGGTGTTGGAACATAAAAGTCAAGTATCTGTTGGATTTGATTGGAGTTGTAATCATTTGATTCCATTAACTTTTTAATAATGGAAATTTCTTGTTGTAAGATTATTGGGGAAGAGCAAACTTTATGTGCTCTATGAATTAGAGATTTAAGAATGCCAAATTTTTGAGACATGTGGTACGCAGACTTTTTTGAATGTATCTGCCAGTAAATGTGAGTTTTCAAAAGATGCTTGTAGATAAGGTACCAGAAGACGTTCTAGTAAGGAGGATGCCCAAAAATGGTCAAGTACCAGAGTTTTCTTTTTTCATAGTGAATTGGATGCGTGGGTGAAGGTTATTTATCCGTTGTAGAGAAGTGGAAAGTTCATCTTCACTGTGTGGCCAAACAGCAAAAAATCATCAACGTAACGGTACCAAAGAGATGGTTGAGGAAGAATGGATGAGAACATAGTATCTTCAAATTGTTTCAAATAGTAGTTTGCCAAAGGTGGAGACAGAGGGCTACCCATGGCAGTACCTTCAATTTGTTTGTAGAATTTTTTTTTTTTTCCCTCCCCAACTGAAATAACCTGAGTGGATGACATATTCGAATATCCTTGCAATATCTGGAGGTAATCTTCATATAAAGAATTGACTGTGTCGATTAATGGGATATTGGTGAAGAGAGAAATTATGTCAAAACTGACTAATATTTCAGAATCTGTAATTTTAATATCCTTGATTTTTCAAGAAAAGCTGTTGAGTTTTTTATATAGGATCTGGAATGACCAGTGAGAGCACTTAAGGAACGTGATAATACTTCTGCAATCCTATAAGTTGGAGAATCAATGCAATTTATGATAAGTTGTACAGGACAGCCTTCTTTATGGATTTTTGGGAGTCCATAAAGACGAGGAGTTCTTCCAAAGTAGGTGCGTATTTTATCCACGTAGTTAGGATCCCAACTTATACCCTCATCAAGTAATTTATTTAGTTGTTTAATTAGTGAATTAGTAGGATTACTTGTGATCTCTTGGTAGGTCGTGGTGTCTTCTAATATGCTGGATACTTTTGTCTCATAGTCTTATTCATGATTACATTAGCTTTTCCTTTATCGGCCTTAGAAATGGATATTGTATTATCTTTTCTTAAAGAAGTTAGACCTTTAATTTCAGCATTTGATAAATTGCATGGAGGTAATTTGCTTTTGAATAACGAAGTCGCAACCTCAAAACATGTTGCTTTATTATTTAATTACTATGCCACAGGTTCCACTAAAAATTAATTTCAATAGATTATTCTTCCTTTCAAATTAATCTGTTTGTCAGGAATCCAATATCATCAGATCTTATCTTATATTCTAATCTCCTAAAGCACTACTAATCATATCAGTGTACCTAGATTTCGACCGTCTTTTTCCAAGTTGTCTTTTTCTGCCTCATTTTAGCATCAAACAGCTATTTTGCTAACCTTTCATTATAATGTCAAGTTCCTTTTTTAATACCCTTATTTTTAATATTCTGCCATTAATGTAATCTCTTGACTTTGGCAGTCTCTAGTCTCTGAACAACTGTTTTATTGCCAACCCAACTTTCCCATCAATAAGTTAAAATTAGTTTGGGCACTGTCTTTTAAAACTAATAGTTTAGTGTTTGCACTAATTCCTCTGTTATTTCATGTGAATGTCTTCAACTTTTCCCATCTGATCAGCTTTGCTTATTCTATTATGCACTTCCATATTTAACTTATTTCCTAATTTTTCTTATACTTCATTTTCCTTTGATATTGCTCCATATAATGTTCCATTTATCCATATAATCGTAGAGTTTTGAACATATTTTTTCTTAACGCCATATGGTATTTGTCTGTTTCAGTTCTACAAATCTAAACTGCAGGTTATTGTTGTGGTCCCATAATTTCTTGGCTGTTTGTTTTAAAGTAAAAATCTGATCTCCACAATATCTTTGCCAAGAATCCAACTTCTTCTCCAAGTTTCACTTCCAAAGTTTTTTTTTTTTTTCATTTCTTCTCAACTATGCTTGAATAATCTTATCTAAAACAAATCATTCAGTAGAGAAATTCCTTTGTAATTCTCAATTTATTTTCATTAAATTAAAACTTTTCAAGAAAGTATATACTTGTTGCATTCTTTATCTAAGTGTAAGCAAAGTTTGCACATCAAGTACATTCACAACTAGCCTACTTGTATATTGGAAGTTTTTTCCACTTGGTTAGACTATAATAAATTTAGTTTAATCCTTTATCCAAGTGTAAGAAAACAAAGTTTGTGCCTGAAGTATCTTCAGGACTGAGGCAACTCATGGTAAAGGTGGACTAAGCTCTCATCATTTGTCTTAGTATCTCCCATAATCCAAAGCACATCTCCTTGCAGACATCTATAATGCTATGCATTAAGGGAAGAGCCACCACCCAGACTGGTTTCAACCTTTATTGAAGTCTCGTCAGTGGGAGCCAGACCCAGAGGTGGTGATACTAAGGTGGAAGTAATTGAGAAGTCATATTTACCTATACGAGTTGCCAAAAGGTGTCTCACCTTATTATTAAATTACTCTGGATTAGAGAAAGATGTTTGAAGTTTTTTCCACTTGGTTAGACTATAATAAATATAGTTTAATCCTTTATCCAAGTATAAGCAAACAAAGTTTGTGCCTGAAGTATCTTCAGGACTGAAGCAACTCGTGGTACAGGTGGACTAAGCTCTCATCACTTGTCTTAGTATCTCCTATAATGCAAAGCACATCTCCTTGCAGACATGTATAATACTATGCATTAAGGGAAGGGCCACTACCCAGACTGGTTTTGACCTTTATTGAGGTCTCGTCACAACTACTAATAAAGTTGGACAAAGGATTAAACTTAAATTTATTATAGTCTAACCAAACAGAAAAAAACTTCTAACATCTTTCTCTAATCCAGAGTAATTTAATAATAAGGTGAGACACCTTTTGGTAACTCGTATAGGTAAATATGATTTCTCCATTACTTCCGCCTTAGTATCACCACCTCTGGGTCTGGCTCCCACTGATGAGACCTCAAAAAAGGTTGAAACCAGGCTGGGTAGTGGCCCTTCCCTTAATGCATAGCATTATACATGTCCGCAAGGAGATGTGCTTTGCATTATGGAAGATACTAAAACAAGTGATATGAACTTTAGTCCACCTTTACTACGAGTTGCCTCAGTCCTGAAGATACTTCAGGCACAAACTTTGTTTGTTTACATGTGGATAAAGGATTAAACTAAACCTACTTGGACCAAGTGTATATAGAGGCCAGTGACGTCATATGCTGTTGTATCCCATAATGCAAAGCACACCCCCTTCAGATGTGTATAATGCAATGAGTGATCCAAAAGGAACACCACTAAACTCATCAAACTCTGAACACACTCAGACTCTCAAGCCAGACCCAGAAGAGATACCAGGGTCAGATAATGCCGCTAACAAGTTGAACTCAACCTTTGGTTCTTTATCTGTTTTTGAAAGGGGAAAAAAAAAGTTAGATTTGCATAGTGAGCACTTGGCTCACCCATTCTGGGCTGATTAGCACTGTATTTCATACTTACTTAAACAGTACAGTTTTGGGACATTTGTGTCTTGAAGACGTGTTCATCATAGTCCAGTGCCTGGTGAATTAATGGGTGGCAAAAATGTTTGTGGCCATTTTATGTTGCAAAGTTGCGATATATGGGATATCAGCTTATTGATGAAGCTGTACATTCCTCATGAACCGTGGAGCAATGACTGCCATGCAGATGCACTTGTATTGTATGATTTGTCTATATATATATATATATTTTTTTTGATGTTTGAGTCTGCCGTGTGTCCCTAGCTTGGCAATTTATATGACAGTATTGGTCTGATCATTGTCTTGTATAGGAGCAACATGTTTTCTGTGAATAGCCGACTGCATCAGTTCAGTAATGGGTTAAGTTGTCCTAATGCTTTGTTTGCTTTTGAACAGTTTTAATCTGCATGGGGCGTAAAGCAGAGTCTTCTGTCTAGTTGTATCCCTATTGGGTGACTGGCTACCAGGGGAGATGGGAGGTGTCAAACATGATGACTTTGCCTTTAGGGTGCCCATTTCCTCATAAACAGGACAGCGATACTCATCTCTGCATTGACATCAATATGTCATCTCCTCAAACACTGCTCTAATTCTAATCACTATTTGATCTTCCCAGACTATTTCAACCTCTAGTGCTCTGTGTTCTGTTAAAGTGCAATGTGATATTATTTGTATGTTACTTCTCTTTCTTATTAAAGTCATTAAACCTGCAATGCTGCTGTTGTGCTGGTTCGCCGATAATGTAGTAATGGCACTGCAGATTTCTGTGTATTTTTTTGTTCTGTTTCTGAGTGTGTTTGTAATCTGGTGTCTTGTAGCATGATTATGTCTGCGTGGTTCTGGTATATTGTATTTGTTAGTAATTTTTGGGAGACTTGGTTATTTACTCCATTACAATTCATGCTAATTATCTTAATTGACTTATTCATAAATTGTTACAGCAGCAGACCCTTTCTCTTTCCGGTTTTCCTTTTTCGGTTTTACATTAGGTACGAACTTGTTTTTTTTTTTCCGTCTCACTGTGGTAAAAGCACTGATGTTTGCTTCTTTTTTTCCCCGTTCATCAGGTATCATGTTCTCTTCTTCCTCTTTTCTCATAAATACCTGTTCTTTATCTATTTTTAAACCAGTACTATCCCCTATTCTTTTTGCTGTTGTTTTATCTTCTTCCGGATCCTCTGGTTTTGTCGGTACAATTGATATATTTTGAGAAACACCTTGCTCTGCCTTTTATTTGTTGGTGCCACTTCCACTGATCATATTCTGAAAACAGTTTCTTTGTTGATTCTTTCTTAGGTACTGTGAATGATTCTTTGATTTCTCCTTTAAATTTGTTAAATATGTCATCAGGTATGGTCTTACCAAGCTCATTAAAATCATCTATGCTTAGGTATATAACTACCTTTATGAAACTAGCTCTCGTTACTGATAAAACGATACATACAATGAAGAATCCACAGACAAGCTTGGGCACGCTCCGATAATAACTAATGCGCTGCCATTGTTCTGACCAGATATTCCTCACTATCAAATATAAGCATGATACTTATGAGATTGGCTTTACTAACCCTTGAACTTTTATAGTCAGATTAGTTCTGCAAAAAAAAAAAAAAAACCTAAAGTTCCTACTAATATGAATATCTCGGTTTCCTTTTGTTTTTCTGTATAACATACATCAGATCTTTAATGTTTGATTCAGGAAAACATGTTCAACCAACTCTCTTATGGTCACTTTCTGCATAAGTTTCAAGCTATACTGCGATTGACAGTCATGGCTAAAAGCAACAGTAATTTTTTTTTTTTTTAGTGAAAAAGCAACGCAGTTAAATTGTGTTGTGGTAAAAAAAAATCTTTCAGGAGTGAATACCACAAGTGTGAAGAGAGTAAGAAGAATGATAGCAGTGAGTTGAAAGACGAAATGCATAATAATGTAATTGTGAAGTTGGTGTTACAAGCAGTATGAGTATGAATGAAGTAGTGAAAAATGAAGAGAATGACCAGATGATAATGGAAAGGATAGTGCACTTGCATGCAGTTCTCCACAGGACAAAATGTGAGGTACGGAAGCGAAAGAAGGGAGAGATGCAAGGGAACATGAAAGCGTGAAGGTGAGAATAAGGATCAGATTTTGTATGATGATTCATTGAACAGAGGAGTGGGATGAAATTGTGTTTTCCTGGGGCAAAAATTAAGGATGTTATTGATGCTGTAAGGATTCAAAGAGTGAACGTGAACGAGATGTTTATTTTGGCAGGTACCGGTGACAAGTTATGCAAAATGATGAAACAATTGCCAGTGCAACGGATTCCCAAAGGTTGGGAATCCGTTGCCATAATATGATAGAGGCAAGCTGAGACAGAGAGAGAGCCATGATCACTATTGAGAGTGCACAGATTGTGGGAGGAATGGTGTGGAGTGAGTTTGATGGAAAGATTTATGTAAAGTAGATAAGGCTTGCATTTGAATCATTTTGGGATCAGGATCTTGAGAAAGTGTTATTCAGTGATAGTTCGGAAGTGCAGAGTCAGGAAAGGTAGAAAGTTTTGAGCATTGGCCAAGGCAACCTAAAGGCAAATAAGTGGGAGAATGATCACATTATATTAAATGTAGCATCCCAGGTTCTTAATTTTAGTGAGCTAAGCAATACAAGGTGTAAGAGAGTTTGTGGGACGAAGGGGTATTACAGTTTTTGTATACTAATGACATAAGTATTTGAAATAAGAGAGGAATTTTTAGCATATGGAATCTTCAGAGAGGACAGAAGGAGCAGGATAGGCGTTGCCAATGATAGCAGAGAAATTGAAGCCAAAAATTGTAGAAGTACATTGGGGGGGGGGGGGTGAACAGATGCAGAGAGCAGTTCATTTGAGGCTGTTTGGTATGAGATAGAGACCAACAGAATAAAATGTGTAATTGGTTGCCGCTATAATCCAGTGATTATAAGGGTGAATATAGATGATATTAATTGGCAAAGTAGCAAGATGAGTGCAGATTGAGTAATTATTATTCAACTATGGGGACATAGATTGGGAGGAGAAAAGGTCACAGAGCAGGAAGGAAATGAAATTTATAACAGCTTCTGAGAGATAATTACCCAAGGTAGCATGTAATAGAGGGACACGAGTTTCGAGTGTTGGTTCGAATCATTGCATCAAAGAACTTAGCAGTAGCCAATCTAGCTACACTGCCTTCACTTTGGAAAAAAAATCATATAGGCTTGACCTAAAACATCTATTCCCAACCGGTGGTATCTTGCATCTTTTGATGCACTGAAAAGTGCATCAAAAGTGTCAGTATTTAAAAACAGCTGTTTTAAAAACAAGGGATACAATTTATAGAAATGGGTTTAAAAGGGGTACACAAGTGGTAAAAGGTTGGGAACCACTGACCTAGAGGATTGCCAGACATTCAGAATTTTCTGTTAAGAAAGGCTATACGAGGGTGTGCTGAAAAGTTGTGATAATCATCATGTAGGAATTGAGGTAGAAACATGTAACTTACACATTATTCTACATATTCCACACAAAGCGTTATGCATTTGTTACAATGCTGCCGCATCATTTGCAATCTCTGAGAAAAAAATACTTTCTCTTGTTGCACAAACCAGTTCACAGCTGCAGATATGACTTCATCGTCTGTGGTAAATTTTGTTCCTTTCAAGTGTTTCTTTAAATTTAGGAATAGGAAATAGATGGACCAGATCTGGAAAACAGTGGGTGAGGCAGACATTGAAAGCCCAAGTTGTGTATTTTCCATTGGGATTTATATGCAATGTGAGCATGTGCATTGTCCTGCAAAAGCAACACTCCTCTGCTCAGTTTCCAACGGAGTTTTTCCTTCATTTCCTTCAGAACTGTTGAATAATCTGCTGCTGTAAGAGTTTCACTTATTTTGCGATTTGATAAGGATTACACCATCCATGTCCCAAAAGACAATAGCAAGAACCTTCTCTACCGACTTTTGGGTTCAGAACTTCTTTGGCGGTGGAGAACCTTTGTGTCTCCACTCCATTGACTATTTTTTGGTCTCTGGGTAATAGTGATGAAGTAATGTTTATTAACAGAATACAAGCAAAAAAAAAAAAAAAAATTGGCACTTGATTTCTCAAAATGACCCAAAATCACTTGAGATGACAGACATTCTCTCTTTTTGTCGGTCCTCAAATTCAGACATTTGAGGACCCACTTTGGTGAGAGCTTCTGCGTGTCCAGATGTTCGCGGATAATGATCCCAATTCGTTTTCCCTGGATATCCCCACAGTCTTTGCAATGTTTTTGACTAGTATTCGTCTATCATCAAAGATCATAGCATGCAATACATCGATGTTTTTAGGTGTGATCGCTGTGGAAGTTCTTCCTGACTTGGGAGCATCTGTTTTCTCAAGATGCCCATTTTTAAACTTGGCCACCGATCTGGCTGCTATTGGATATGCTGGGCTACAATCCCATGGATATTGCATCTTCCGGACAACGACAACATCAGCAGCACCCACCAGGTGTCGCTTAATGCCAGCAAACAATCGAGAGGTAAGACTAGGCACAGGAATATCAACTGATCTTATTATGGCGTTCTCGCGATGTCAACCTCTATTTTAATTGTTTCTGGAAAACTCCACCTCTGGGTTTCGAAACTGTCCTGAACGGGGAGAATAAACAATCGTGCCCTTTACTGAAGCAAAGTCCCAGAACGTTGATTTCTATTTCCTTCTGCAGTTCCCGTTTCGCCCTTCATTTGAAATGATGTGCTTAAAAACGGCATTCAGTTTACTCTTTCTTTCATCGTTCACTCGCATACGAGTTTCTAGTTTGAATCCGCGAATGATTCTACTTCAGTCATCTGAAATAGAATCATAAGTCAGTAGAATCTTCTGAAATTCTCTCTCTCTCTGTTGTTGGATCTCAAAGATTGCAGCACACAAATGACCTCACCTGTTGCTCTCTTGTGGGGATGAGTTTGTACCTCATTCTTTTCAGATTTTTTTTTTGTTTTGTTTTGCTTATTTTAAATCTGATTATTAATTAGCACTTCTTAATATTTTTTTCTTCCGGTGGTCAGTCTCTTGTGAAGAAAACCATATTTTCTTACCTTTCCCACGCTGGCCTCAATGTGGATTTTTTTTTTTTTTTTTTTTTTTTTTTTTTTTTTTTTTTTTTTTTAGCACGGGAGATGGTCCTCCCACATGTTTCGCATCTTAGAAGCTCATTCGTATGGCAGTTTGCATCTTGTCTGAAACCAGTTGGATCTTGAGCGTTTTAGACGAGTCGCACCCGCTAAACATTGTTTCGGCATACCCGATTAGTTCGGCCCTAATCTGTCTGCATCTCCACGATCGTAATTTGCCGCTGCTTGTTTCATTTCTATTATTCATTTCTATTGGTGCGTGTTCCCATAAATGACGGTTATTTATCATATTTACAAACACTTTTGTCGTAAAAATGGAACTTCTGCGGATAACCTAATTGTTCTGTTTACGCCGTTTAGACAGGCATGTACTATTTCTCGCTGGAACAGTTCACTCGTTTCTAGATGACGGCTAACCTAAAAGCAAAATCCCACAGTTTGGAAAGAAATCGACGGACACCGTAGTGTCCGTCGATTTCTTTCCTGCATCTTCCTTTCGCTGCAACGGACATCGCAGCGAAAGGAAGATGCAGGACTTCCTCTCGCTGCGATGACTGCAGCAATCCTACGGGCACTTTCCACAAGGGTGCGATAGCGATCAAGAACCATTCTTCCTGGGTTGTGGCGCGGATGTCTCTCGATCTCACCCGAATTTCTTCCCACAGAGCCTGTTCCATAGGGCCTCTGTGGAAGCCAGTCAAGTGTAGTGAGGTTCATGTCCACAAACCATGCAATTAAAGCAGCAACAGGCTTGTAACACGGAGCATTGGCCTGCTGAAAGACAGTGGTCAGTTCCGTAGAAATGCCGAAGTAGGAAGCATAGCGTTGTCCAGAATGGTTCGATACCTCTCGGAGTTCAATGTTCATGGTATCACAAACAGAAGTCCGCCACTTCCAAATTTCATAGTTGGGGATACGCCCTTTCACTGGGCATCCGCCACACCTACACCCATACATCTGTTCGGTAGACGATGTACACGCTCTTTGCATCACTGAAAACGACGCTGTGTGTTGGATCGGATAATACAGGGCTTGCATATTGCGGTTCTGCCATGGAAATCATTTTGTGATTTCCATGGCAGATAGCACTTGCAGTTGACTGCCTGCGTTTGCATCTCAATATGGTATCACTGACTAATGATCTGGGATGGCCCAATTTGAGATGCAAGCACAGGCAGTCAACTGCAAGTGATACCGAAACACATCTCAAGAAGTAGTCAAGATTTAGTAAGTAGCTCTTTTTAATTAGAAATTTCAATGCAAAGAGTCAATGAACACCCACATGGGCAAGATGCATCGTGACATGTAATGAGTCAGCTGTTTGTAGCCGGTGTAAACTGAAGAATTTATTATGCTCCCAATTCAGTGCAACGGTGAAATTGCTGCGAGGAACTGACGGAGTTTGAAAGAGGTGTTACGATAGGATAATATGTTGCAGGCAGTGTAGTTTTGAAATTTCTAATTAAAAACAGCTACTTACTAAATCTTGACTGCTTCGTGACATGTGTTTCGAATAGTTAACACCAATCAGCATACTCGGGGCAGAGAACCGAAATGGTCAAAACTTCGGGAACAGTATTTCAGCCAGTTCAATCCAGACGTTGGGTATTTTTCATAAGTACATTCCTGATTACTCCTTAGTTTGACTGAAGAAAAAAAAGCCTGAAACTACTCAACTTGGCATCGATTTCTGCACTAATCAGGAGTCCACTGCAGGTCAGAATGCAAAATGCACAATTTGCGAGCAGGAAACTAGCTGTGATACTCTTCGAGAGGATATTGCCCGCTTGGGGATTTATGCCTTGTCTTTGATGAGGGCTAACACTTAGAATCTGCAAACAACTAATGAAAGGCAAACATACGGATTCTTGAACAGCAACTGTAGTTTTGTTTTAGCGCAACACGTCGGCAACTCTTGCGAAAGGTGTTTTGTTGGTAAATCACCTTCGAAATCAAAACTTTCTTTGCTTTCTTAGCTCTAACACGACCTCAGCGGATATTCCTTATTCTTTCATTCCGTGGTAAGATGAAATTTTTAAACGCTTCCATGGGGACTCATGAATAAAGGAAAGAAATCGCGCTCGATCCGGTTAGGTAGAACTTTCTATAGAGCTGATGTTTAACGCTGCATTTTCTTCTAGAACTGTTTCCCCTTCGTTTTCTGGGAAGTTCTGCAAAACTTTCGCCGGAAAGTGTTGGCTGTTGTATCGTACGCTGAACGGATGCAGCCAAGAATATCGGGAGCTCACCGGTGGCTGCCTACCGGAACTGTACTCACACAGGGTCGTGAGTTCATAAAACTATCACGCCACATAAATTGCGCCAGCATTACAATTTTGCAATGAAATAAGCTCAGCAAGCACATTCGAGAATATTTCTAGGAAAAAAAATCCTATCGAAATTAGTTCGCATTTCTGTTGACTTCTGTCTATTTAATGTTCATTCCTTCGTTCACTTGCTAGGCGGAGATTACTGGTTCGATGAAGGGCTCGAGCACAAGTACAGAGCAGCTTCGAGTGGTTGGGTGGGCGACAGACACATCGTTGGAAAAATGTACGATCTTCTGGGAGACCAAGAGCCATTCGCACGAGGTACGTATCTTGAAAACACATTTAATCAAATCGGGGAACTAAAACAACCACCCTAATGAGTTCTTCGAGGCGTTATTCGATCCCAAAAACTGTCCAATCCGCTGTGTGATAATGTCGAGGATGAGCGTATCTTGAAAGTTAAGGAGAATGACGAAAGCTATTTGAAGATCGTCCTCTTTAGAGGCGACGGCAAAATTTTGAAAGTAAGAAATAAAGAGAAAACAAGACTGTTGGTTGAGCGAGTCGGCAGTTGAAGTGTGAAGGGGTGTCGAACCTCTCCTCTATTGCGACTGTCTTAACAGAAGACAACGAGGAGATGAACACTCACTTGCATACGCGTTTCTTGTTTGAATCCGCGAATGGGATTCGACTTCAGTCAAGCTCATTCTGCTGAAAACTCGAATTCTTGTTTGCAATAAAAATGTCCCTGACAAGGCAGCACCACAACACTTCGTTCCTTCTTTGCCTCACATGAGAAATGCGTTCTGCTGTCAGGTCGCTCGCTCTCAGTACAGCTGAGATGGTAGCGAGATATTTTCAAGTCGTTCCATTTTAATTCTCTCTCTCTCTCTCTGTGTGTGTTGTTCGATTTAAAGTATTGTAGCACACAAATGACCTCGCGCTGTTGCTCTCTTATGTGGGGATCAGTTTGTTGCTCATTTCTTTGAGGTTTTTTATTTATTTATTTATATTTTTTGCTTATTTTAAATGTGATTAATTAGCTTTTCTTGATATTTTTTCTTCCGGTGTTCACAAGACATTGCGGTCAGTCTATTGTGAAGAAAGCGATATTTTCTTCCCTTTCCAACGCTGGCCTCAATGTAGAGTTTTTTTTTCCCTAACCCGATGTCCTCCCAAACGTTCGCAAGGTTTTAACGGAGGAATTGCCTGGAAGCTCATTCGTATGAAGGCTTGCATCTTGGAGATGTGAATGGTTTTTCTTCGGAAAAGACCAAAGCAAGAGAAATTCGACGGTCATTGCATAGCAAAGATTCGGAAGTGAGTCAATACAGGGTCATTTGCAGACTACACATAGATATAGTCCGCCCACAGTATAGAGAGCTGTCGTTGGAAGACTGCCAAGAAGAGTCAATTAATGTTGAAGGGGAGAAAGAAATAAGGCGATGTACGAATTGGTCACCAGCACGCGAAATCACATGCTTTATACGTAAAATTTTCCGACTGTTATACAAGCAAAATAGTTACCACTTTAAAAACCACAATATTCATAAAAGAGAAGTTAATTTTTCGATGTAATAATAAACAACTCATCGCAGAAGACGGATTGATTACCTATTATTGGAATGGATTCTTCTTTTTATGACATGCGTAAAAGTGTCGAAGGGCTCGTATCTGTGGGCGTACTTTACCTGTGGGAAAGAAGATGATAAAAATGCGACTCGGAACAACCGTTAACAAATTCCTATGAAAAATCGAAGAAATGCCTTCAAACCTTGCAATTTTTTGGTCTGCAGTTTCGAGAAACATTAAAGAGCGCATTTTAAATTTATCGATGCTTACCAAAAAATTTTTGAAGGATTAATCAGTTTTGTAAAGAAGATGATAGTCGCATTTCGAAGCACATACATTAACAAGAATTTTCTGCCATGAGTTTTAGAAAAAATAAATTTTGTTTTCGAATGCCTGATGAATATTTGCATGCTTCGATTCGAATTTGCTCCTCAGGTTATAATGTAGATCTAGATAATTCGGCTAAGGGAAAATAATCACAAAGTTCACATTAAGCAGGGAGACACACGTAGCGTGATGCATAAACTATATTACTTTGTTTTTACGTGATAATAATTTTCATTGCGTTTTATTTGCATGCTTGTGTCGTACTTTAAATAGTTCTGTGTTACTAAGATTGCTATAATAAAAATTGATAACTTAAGTATTTTTTTTGAATCACTATTTTCTCTTAATTAAACGCTTGCGGCCCGATTATTAAAAATAAAAGTTGAATGTGGCCTGGGAGTCTGAAAAGGTTGCCAACCCCTGGATTAGAGTGTCAGCGTTGCTCCTTAGGAGATGAAAACTACGTTCTATATGCGATCTCTATTCTATCTGGGGGAGAACACAACACTCTCCACTGCGGTATACTTGGAGGAGGAGAGAAGTGTTTGGGAGAAGCTTGGCTTGTTGTTTGGTAACATGCGTACGGACGAAAGCCAAGTTGAAATTACGAGGGAGACGGAAATATGTTGGAATAAATGCTACACACCTGTGAAGACTTCCACCTGCAACAAATCGCGGGCTTCGGCAACACGCTCACCACTAAATCTCGTACAAGCTGGAGAAGTGCCTCGCGTGAGTAGCAGCAGGATTATTGCCCGCTTGGAATGTTCCTGAAGCATCGACATTAATGATATGCCATCAGCGGACGACCTTGCCGAATAGCAGTGTTAAATAAGGATTATCAAGGAAATGTGGGTACTGTAAGAAATCCCAAACGATACTTGTGGGCTGTGATAGCACTAAGCCACGTGAAGCAAGATGTCTTCTCATGGACATTCCCAGTCATTACCACAGTCTGGCTGTAATGTAACCGAATTTTGGAATAGGCAAGCTTTTCTGTCGCACCATGTTAAGCGATATGACGGATTAATACCGTACACTCACGTAAAGATGCGAAAACGATTTAGGGGGGTATGAATCCATCCCTCGGTGAGGGAAAACATCCATGGCTACGCAGGGCGAACTTGCTGGTCGAAGAGCAGCGGTGCAACGTCTGCAGAGAAATGCAAGGCCAGCATTTCTCTACAGAAACTGTCCGCAATTTAAAATCAAATGAAATTTTAAAAATGCCTTCAGAATTCTTCGCTGCGCACAACGTCCTAGGATGTACTCGGTTATTCTTTCCCACTCGCCGATCGATAACCTTTAATCAGCAAACCAGCGAAGGTTACAAACATCTCTTTGTGTTAAATGTGCGGACAGACTTATGTGTTCTTCGAACATGTTGTTTATTATTTTAACGGTATAATAGAACACAGAAACTAAGTAAATAATTAATTTATTAACTTGATGCTGATATTTCGCTGGTATTATAACCAGCATCTTCAGAGCACAAAAACACTGTTTGTCACAATACGCAAGACTAAAACAACATGATGTACTTAAACAAAATTGTAGCAGCAACACAAAGACTAAAGTCCTCATTTTGGCGCCCTCTATCTGAAAAAAAAAAAAAAGCTATCATATATTACTAGAGTCCTAGAAAAGTGCTAGTTTTTTCTTAATATGACTGTCTCCCAGATCTTCGGCAAGTTAATACAGCCATATTTGTTGAGATTTGGAGTGTGTTTTAGGGCTTCTGTCGCCTCTAAGAACAATCTCTCTGATTTATACGGGTTTCTGTGTAGTACTTTTGTGTTTTTCCAGTTGATCCTGTGTGCAGGGGTATCCAGTGCATGGTCTGCTAGGCCCGACTTCCCATAATGATAATTCCGGACGTATCGTTTATGTTCGCTGATGCGGATATTCACAGTTCTTCCTGTTTGACCGTAGTAGGCTTGAATGCATGAGCAGGGTACTTGGTAGACTCCTGGATGTGATAAAGGAGGAATGCTGTCCTTGGGTGAGCGGATGAGGGTGGCTAATTTGCTACATGGTCTGAATGTAGTGCGTAGTTTATGTTTATTGAGAATTCTTGAGATCTTTTCGGATGTGCCTTTAATGTAAGGGATGGTGACTATTTTGTTGTAGTTCTCTGTGGTGGATGGTGGGAGGGGTTTCTTAGGAGTGTTTAGTATTTTGTTTATTTTATGTGGATTGTAGCTGTTGGCCAAGAAGGTGTGGCGTAAGTGAGTCAGTTCAGCAGTAAGAGCCTTGTCATTGGAACAGATTGCTCTCGCTCTATGGGTTAGCGTTTTTAATATGCCATATTGTTGAGAAGGATGATGGTGTGATTGTTTGTGTAAGTATCTGCCTGTATGTGTGGGTTTTCTAAAAACTGAAAATGATAAGGAACCATCTGGGAGACGTGTGATGAGTGTATCCAGGAAGGGCAGACAGTTGTTGGCTTCCAGTTCCATAGTAAAGTGGATTTTTGGATGTTGGCTATTTAAATGTGCTAAGAATGTTTTCAATGTCTCGGCCATGTGGCCAAATACAAGCACATCATCAACATAGCGTAGCCAAAGTGTTGGTTTGAGAGTGGCTGTATTGATTGCTTCTTTTTCCAGGTGTTCTATGTAAAAGTTGGCTGGGGGGGGGAATGGGGGAGCCCATGGCTGTCCCATCAATTTGTTTGTATATTTTCCCTTTCCATGTGAAATATCCTGCATGTATTGTGAATTTGAATAGTTCAAATATATCAGGGGGGAAGTGTGACTTCAGTAGATTGAGGGTTTCTATTAGTGGTACATTTGTGAATAGTGAAGTGATGTCAAAGCTTACTATTAAGTCTGAGCTTTTTAGGGTAAGGTGTTGTAAGATGCTTTTTAAGTGTGCTGAATTTTTGACAAAGGAGGGAGAATTGTTAGTGAGAGTGGCTAGTAGCTTCGCTAAATGTCTAGCCAGTTTGTATGTGGGACTATTTATACTGTCCACAATTGGGCGTAGGGGTGTGCCTGGTTTGTGAATTTTTGGTGATCCATAGATCCTCGGTGTTTTAACATGGAAGGGTTTGAGTTTGTTAACTGTGTCTTTGGGCCAGGAAGTGACTTTTTTTAATAATTTTCGTGCCTTATTCTTTTGTGTGTTGGTGGGATTGCGAGATATAATTTTGTATGTTGACTGATCTTGTAATAGTGTGTGCATTTTGTTTTCATATTCAGTTGTGTACATCACCACGGTTGCATTTCCTTTGTCTGCTTTTGTTATGGTAATCTGGCTGTTGTTGTGTAGCTCTTTTATAGCAATGAATTCCTCATGTGGGATATTATTTTTGGGAGGCTTGGACTTGATTAGGATGTTGGCCATATCTAAACGTATGTTGTTAGCTATTGTTGGAGGCATGTCGTATATTCCTCGTTCGATGGACGCCATTATTTCGGCTTTTGGAACTTGCTTGGGAGTTATGGCAAAGTTGTGCCCTCGACTTAAAGCAGTCGTGGCTTCTTTGCTTAAGGTGAGTGACGATAGATTCACGACGACGAGGTCTTGTTGTAATTGCGGTCGTTGTATGGTGTTCCGTTGTTGTAGATTTTCGAACTTATTTTGGTGCCGGTTTTTGACTCTGTCGAATTCTTTTTTTGCCGTTGCGTCGGTGATGTTCTCTAAGATCTGCCAAAGTTCCGTATTTAGAATATTATGCAGTGATTCTCGTAATGCGCTGATGGTTGTATTTGCTTGTGCTAATTCCCGGCGAGTGGTGTTAATCTGTTCACGTAAAAGCCCTACACTCGCTCGTTTATAGATGCGTTGGGCTTTGGCCGAGTGGAACTTGTTTTTGATTTTAAAACAGTTCGGTATTAATTTGGTGTCTCGGCACCTCTTTAAGAAGGCTAACCTGTTTAGTTGCCGCGACAATTTCAACTTCCACTTACCATATTGTCGTGTCTTGCGTACGATATCGTCTCCGTGAAGAATCCTTAAACGTGTGGACAGACTTATGTGTTCGTCGAACATGTTGTTTATTATTTTAACGGTATAATAGAACACAGAAACTAAGTAAATAATTAATTTATTAACTTGATGCTGATATTTCGCTGGTATTATAACCAGCATCTTCAGAGCACAAAAACACTGTTTGTCACAATACGCGAGACTAAAACAACATGGTGTACTTAAACAAAATTGTAGCAGCAACACAAAGACTAAAGTCCTGATTTTGGCGCCCTCTATACACAGAAACCCGTATAAATCAGAGAGATTGTTCTTAGAGGCGACAGAAGCCCTAAAACACACTCCAAATCTCAACAAATATGGCTGTATTAACTTGCCGAAGATCTGGGAGACAGTCATATTAAGAAAAAACTAGCACTTTCTAGGACTCTAGTAATATATGATAGCTTTTTTTTTTTCAGATAGAGGGCGCCAAAATCAGGACTTTAGTCTTTTGGTGAAACAGTTACAACACACAATACCAATGAACGCAAGGGGGGGGGGGGGGCTCGAAATCAAACATTCCCTTGCTTGCCCTGTAACATGCGGTATCGCTAGTGTTTCTCAAAACTTGACCCTTCCCTCTTTCAATAGCCCAAAAATCCGAGGCCTTGAAATCCGAACTCCGTAGTTTTTTTATTCAGCTTTCAAAACGCAAGAAATTGATCGCAAACACTCGTTGAGGAGCATTTTAGTAACATGTTTTCCTCTTTGGTGGCGCCACCATGCACTGCAGCCAATTTTGATTTCATTAATTAAAATGGTCCGCCTCGAAGTAGTGCACTGTAGTTTGATCCCCTCCTCCCCACACACCGCGGTTGCAAACTCTGAACGGCTAGCACACGCAACCTCTAAAAGCCCATTTCTTCGAATGAGCAAGGAATTCCCGATTCATCAGAAGAATCAAGGTTGGATATGCGATTGTGATTATTTTCTTCGAGAAATATCCGACAATTTTACGATATTCACCAAGGGCTATCGATCGGTAAGCCTTTTTGTAAAATACCGACGAGTGAGCGAACATCATCGCACATTTACTGCCTTTGGTCTTGTTTTTTTCTTGGTTGCCACACGAGTCCTTTTGTTTCCAAACGACTCAACTCGCATGAAAGGGGCTTCTCCAAAATATCGCGGTCGTTCTTCTTCCGCAATGCGACTCGTTAATATCGGCTGAGATCGTTTGGCCAACGAAATGATCCGATCGAAAGTCCAATTAAATCACGTGCTCCAGTGTTCATTTTGTTAGTCTGACTAACAAAATTCCTCCGCAAATTCTTGTGATGACCGCAAGCACGAAGTCTGAGCGGACGGACTGAAATAATTAATAAATCGTAAGCACTTTGAAGGAGGTGAAATGAAATTCAAGCAAAAAAAAAGTAAATGCAGAAACGAAATTGTTTTCATGTTCAACCCCCCCTCCCCACATACACACACACACACACACACCAGCCCTACGCTGTTTTCAAGACTTTTCACGTGCTTCGAGGATTCTGGGCTAAGCGCAAACTTGGAAAAACTCAAGAGGTCTTTTCTTGATTCCCCTCCCCCCGTTTTCCAAATAAAAAATCTCAACACCAAACATCTGTCGTGACGCTGTCCGGATCCAAATTGTAGGCATGCCCATACCTGTTTGGAACCACTGTATATGACGCCCTCTATCGTTAAAAATGCACAACTTATTTAAGTACAAAGCAATAAGGACGAATTAAGCGAGTCTCTTGCAAGATTTCGTATCTTGCAAGAGACTCGCAAGTTAAACTGCTTCTGTAATACACACGAACACGACCACCACGAAGTTGGAACGAAGGGAAGATGACCACGAAACTGGCGCGCTGGAGGTGGTGTCTTTTGCTTCTTCCTTCCTTTCCTCTTCCAAGGCTTCGTCCAACGCTTCCATGTCATCTTCGGAAGGCTCTTCAATCCTGGACTCTTCTAGAGGTTTCGAATCTTTGCTTTGGCTGGCAGCTTCTTCTTCCTCTTTCTCTGGTTTCGAGACGGTGTCAGACATGCTTGCTGCATAAAAATTAATAAGTTTCTTAGTTCTTATGCGATAATTAACTTTAAGGAATGTAAATATGTTTTTCAAGGTCCTCACGCGAAATGTTGCACGTCGCATCGTGTTTGGGTTTAAGGGAAAGCAGGAATCTGTTGGTGCGCGTTTTCAGCAGTTGCAGGGGAAGGAGCAAGAGAGAATTGCCGCGTGGAACGTAAGTAGATAGATTGAAGAGGAGAATGAGATGTGGGCTCGAGAAGTCAGAAGCTGCACGAGAAACGGATTTCGGGACTGACCAGTTCGGATGATTTTGTTAATGGCGCATGCAAAAGCCAAACCGACTGTGAAAAGGGCTTCGGCGATTCAGAAGCCCCTCGTAACGAGAAGTTTCTCATTTCGATGAAAGGTTTGCTTCACACATCGGCAACTCTCTGCCGCCATCTGCTTGAATTCCGAAATCAGAAACTGTCCGAGTCGCTCACGATATGAAAATATGTAGGACCGAGGGCGATACAACGGCGAATCTTTAAAAGGGGGATGGTGTAAGCATCTTCTTCCGATTCCTTCATCCTTCCCAAGGATGTCCCTTCCTAATCAACACCAAGAGTATACGAAAGCGCTTTAACCATCCACAGGAAGCTGCATTTCCATCTGCACACGTGATTTGGAGTCGTGCATCTCGTGTCACCCGTTCTTCTCGGAATGAGAACAATCGACAGAGGTCGTGTGGCACGACAACTTGCGTTGCACCACATTCCGATGTGACCTAATCTACATTTTATACATCTGTCTCAGAGTCTAGGGGTGATATGCACATCATCGGCTGGAACCGCTGCTTGTTGTTTGGAGTAAACTGTTGACACTTGTCCCCAAATCCTTTCTTACCCTCAAGTCTACAACTTCGCGCTGTCCTACGCTCTGGAGATTTTGTTTTATTATTCGATGGATGAAGCTGCGCCTGCGTCAGGTTTGAGGAAAACGGAATTTTTGAAGTGGCGGGGTCGCTCTAGAATGTTGATGATCAGAATCCCACAGAGCATCCCTTGGAAAAGAGACGAAGCTCATGATTGAGTCGCGGTGCACTAATCCATCTTTAGACTGCAATGAAGAAAGATTGACGATCAGAAATTAAAAGAGATTTGTTCGACATCACTGACGTGTGCACTGATTTGAACGTGTTGACTGTTGAAAGAAAGGGACACTCATGAAAGAGAATCGAAAAGTGTTTGCAAATGCGATCATCGTCACGAGAAGAGGTTAAGAAGAGATACACCCAACAAAAAAGTTTTCTCCGATGAATCCGACCTTTTCTTCTTTCCATCCTGAGGGAGGAGGAAGGTACGTGCTCTTCATTCCTTCGGCATACCAAAACTGATTGCCTGAGAGGGAATGCAATGAAAATAAATCTTCTCAAGACACAAGAAGCATCAAATAACACATTTACGTTACCGAGTTATCTTAATTTTAATAAATCTTGAAAGACTGAGAATCTAAACAAATATCTCAAATGAAAAAAGAAACACGTGGAAAGGATGTCATTAAAATAGACATCCCAGAGAATTTTCACAGAAATTTAAGCTTAGCGCCATCAGTGTTTTACTTACTGGAACTAATTGAGTTGGTTGATTTTTTATTTCTGGATGATTCGTAACTAACATCGCTAAAAGAGTTCGACAACGTTCGTATAAAATCGCTACTGAAATGCATTCTTGTGTTTGAAATGACAAGCAGAGTTTACAACGAAACACGAAATTCAAAATCAAGAGCTGAACAGGAAAAAATTGTTCTTGCAATTCCTTACAAACTCCTGTAGAAATACACTCGTGAGCCAAACATTACGACTGCCCGATCCGTTTCTGGCTAAGTGGACTGTTATGAAGGGTTTTCTCGGGAATAACACTGGGCCCCTCTCATCCCTAATGAACACCTTCATGATGACCAATTCTTACTTGGGAAATCGTGTCTGACTACGTAAGGTCCTGCATAGTTCTTTGGATTTTATTTGAATTTTTTTATGGAACAAACACAAAGGTCATCCTGAGCTAGGACACAAGTCACAGCAGTACGATGGTAATTGATTAGTAGGACAATCACAAACATCCATGCCCCTGGCGGAATCCGAACCTGCAGCCTCTTGGCTGGAGAGCGTCTACGCTAACCATTCGGACAACCAGGGTTCAATGGGTCTGGACTCTTCCAGCAAGACAACGCCCACTGTCACATCCATCGCATCGTGCAAGCACAGTTCAAAAGAGCGTATCCAAGCATTCCGTATGCTCCCCTGTCAGCCTAATATTTATGCCATTGAACATTTGCGGGATCACGTGTAACGCAGCATCGAATGGCCGACTCCAGTGCCTAGTTCGGTCGCTGACCTCCTGAATGTTATTCACTGTAAGTGATCCGCAATATCTTAAGACATCTTTCTTGGATTAAAGAAATCGATGCGAAGACGGGTTCAAAGGACCAACACGCAATTAGGTGGGTACTCATAATATTCTGCTCGTGAGCGTTTTTTCTAAAAGACAGTTGGGGAAGTTAAGGAGAATAAAACTCACTCAAGAAAGCTTTTTTGCAAAAGTTTTAGTTTCGGTGGGTTCATCGCCAAAAGTCCAAAGACCGAAATGTTTTTACTCCATGAATGTTTGTACGAGTGCTGTTTTCAGTTAAAATCCACGGGGTGGGAGCGCTAGTAGGGGCCTTCATTATGTTAATGGAGGATTTCAGACACAGAAATGCTTGGTTTGTAGAAAGAATGTCATCGCTTGTGCAGTCATCTAACTCATCCAAGGAACTCCATGAGTTAACCTTTTGAGGAGCGAGAGATTCGTTTAGTAAATATTACTTCTGCAGCTTTTCGCACTTAAGTAGGGTCGCTGTTTGTAGTGAGTCTCCACAACCTCCTTTCTTGGGCTGTAGCCACATCCAATTCCTTCATCCTCAAGTAATCCTCAACCATCTCCCTCCATCTCTTCTTTGGCTGTCCGCGCTTCCTCCTCCCCTGCACATCCATCCATCTGCATGACCTTTCTTCCCACATACACTTCCTCCCTCCTCATCACATGACCAAACCATCTCAACCTTGCCTCCTGTATCTTCGCTCCTAAGTTCGTAACTTTCACCGTTCCAGTTATGTAGTCATTTCTCAGATGATCCTTTCTGGGTTACACCGCACATCCACCTAAGCATTCTCATCTCCGCTACCTCCATCCTGCTGATGTTATTTTTCCTCTGGGCCACAGTTTCCAGAGAAAATGTCATAGTTGGTCTCACTACTGTCCTGTAGATTTTCATTTTAGATTGATTGGCACCCTCTTCGCATAGCACTCCAGCCATCTCTCTCTCTCTCTATCTCCAGTTCCTCCATCCTGCATCCCACTTCCTTCTCAGCCTCACCATCCTCTTTCATTTTTGAACCTAAGTATCCAAAGTCATTCACCTTCCTGATGACATTTCCTTCCATCTCCAGATCTGTCCCCTGGCTGTCATCCACTTTGAAACACATATACTCGGTCTTCCTTCTGCTCAGTCTCATACCTCTCTCTCTTCCAGTACTTTCCTCCAACTTTTCAGTTTAGCTACCACTTCGGCTGCTGATTCTGCACACAGCACGATGTCATCTGCATACTACATCTTCCAAGGCGCATCTTCTCTCACCTCCTCCATCACAATATTAAACAGGAACGGACTTAATACTGACCCTTCATGCAAGCCAACTGTCACTTGTAAACTTTCTGTCTCTCCAAGACAGGTCCAAACTCTTGTCTTCACATTTCTGTACATCTATTGTACCTCTTCTCCCTCAGACACCTCCAGACCTCTTGCCTTGGCACTCTATCATACTCTTTCTCCAGATCAATAAATACCAGAAATAGCTCCCGTTGCTTCTCTCGAAACTTTTCCATCATCTGCCGTGACCCAAAGATAGTATCTATCGTCGAACTACCAGGCATGAAGCTAAATTGCTCCTTTGCGATTTCCACCTCCTTCTTCAATCTTCCATCAAGAACCCTTTCTACGATTTTCATTGTGTGGGACATCAACTTTAATTCCTCTGTAATTCTTACAGTCTTGCGCATCCCCTTTACCCTTATAGATGGGGACAAGAGTACTTTCCCTCCATTCCTTGGGTATATTTTCCTGTTGACAAACTTTTATTAACAGGTCCCATAGCAGGTCAATTCCCTCTTCCCCTAGTGCCTTCCATGCCTCCACTGGGATCCTGTCAGGGCCCACCGATTTTCCATTCTTCATCATCTTTATGGCCTCCTTCACTTCCACTCTACTAATGTTCTGCACCATCCCTTCATAAAGCTCCCCATCTTCTCTGTGATTCCTTGCATTCACAAGCCCTTCAAAATATATTCTCCATCTGTTTCTTATATCCACATCTCTCATTAATACCTTTCCCCCAGTCTTTGATCTGTCTCACATGTAATATATCCTTTGATGCCTTATTTCTACCTTTTCCTAATCAATAAATTTTTCTGTCTTTCCTTTGTTTCTAATTGATCATAAAGATCTTGATATGCCATTGCCCTCGCCTGGCAACAATTCTCTTGTCTTCTCACTTTCTCTCTCTGTACTCCTCTCCGTCCTCTTCCACTCTTGGCTCTCCCACATAGGCTTGGCCGCCTTCCTCTTAACCGTCACTGCTTCTTGTGCATTATTATTGCACAACTCAGAATTGCTTTTGAATTATGTCTCCACCAATCTTGTACACTTTCTAGTCCATCCGAAATCCTCTCTTACATCTTCTCCCTAAAACGGTTCTTCACATTCTCTTCTTTTAAGCGAAATCACTTGTCTTCCTCCCATGGCTTCCAAAGGTTCTTATATTCGATCTTATTTTAAAGTCTGCACAGCAGCCGGTGTTGCTGCGCCACTTGATCTGTTGGGATTACTTTACAATTTGTTATTGCCTTAAGATGTTTTCTTCTAGTCAAAATGTAGTCAATCTGTGAACTGTTGTTGCACTTCTGAGTGTTATCAAATGTTCTTCTCGCTGACAGAAAAAGGAGTTCGCAATTGCCAGATCAAACGCTATTGCGAAGTCAAAAATCCTCTCTCCTTCCTGGTTCACCATTTCCACTCCTTGGCCACCATGCACCCTTTCACAGTTTATTCTGTCTCCCTATGTGTCCGTTCACGTCTCCACCGACGATCAATCACCATCTCGTTTTCTTCCAGTTCCCTCATTTCTTCATCTAGCACGTACCAGAATTCATCTTTCTCTTCTGCTGTACAGCCAACTTGCGGGGCATATTCACATAAGATTACCACTTGGTCTTCTCCAAGACCCAATTTCATTCGCATAATCCTGTCGTTCCTTCTACCCACCTCCAGTATTTCTTCCCTTTTTATTCGCTCCAGAGTAGAACACTTATTTATACTCGTCTCCTAGTTCCTTCGGGGTGGGGAGCAAGGAGAGAAGAAAGAAGAGGAGGGACCAGTATAACAGACGTATATTACATGAAGCAAAGCATGGTCCAGCATCAGGTACGCCATGCCCGTACTCACTAAAGTGAGCCTATGAGGAATTACTAAATATTACTGACTGAGTTTTATAAAAAAAAAAAAAAAAGTGTGAATGTATCGTCCTTAATTATAGCGAGCACCAAATTAAAAAATTTGTTTTGTTTTGAAGCGAATGTAGGAGAGTTCGAAGTAATCGATTCCCGTACCAGCTTAAAATTGCGCTTCCCTCGTTCGGGGAACCCAAATGAAGTGTCGACGCATTAAATGCATTTCGTAAGCACTTATAGGCGAATTTACAGTTCAAACACTCTTCCTGGAAGTCATCCACTTGCAATAAACGGCGCATCAGTGGCTTCTTTGGTTAAGAAGTAGCATGAACAAAGGCGGCTCGTGGCTTGAAATCGTGGGGGTGCTGCAACTTTCCAAATATACATTCATACTGTATACGTGTTTGGATAAAATATCAAAATTATGGTAAAAATTAAAAACAAAATTAAATATGAACAAATATTGTTTATTATGGATAAAAATATACAGTTCGATATAATGCAAAATTACTTAAAAATTCTGAGGTCATAATTGTCAATAACCCCAATAATGTTCTAAAATAAAAACTACAACAAATCTTATGTCTTTAATTGTAATGTCCAAATATTTAAAGAGACGGAGTAAACACGATAAGCACCACGAACACTTTACTACTGGCGTAAACTACATATAAACAACAGTGGAACTGTGCGACGGACAGTACCACATTACGCTAATAGCTCGCATCTCACTATGACGTGCATATGCTTGCCCGCGTAGCAATATGACTGTAATAAACACAGTGCTGCTAGCCTCCTTCGACCCCCCCCTAAGTGCTACAAGATGAATTTTTATTATTTTTTATATAAAATAAGAGAATTGTATAGGATTGCTAATGATAAAATTAAACAATATAAGCAAATGTAAATAAATTAATAAATATATTTATATATCGAGAAAAATTGGGGAGCTGCAGTTCCGCAGTGTCTATGCACGAGCTGCCCATGAGTTCTGCTTGACACGCACATTAGAGTTCTGCTTGCTCGAGGGCTTTTCCAACACGAACCATTCGGAAGATTTCTCTCAAATCTCAAAAGTTGCCGGGAGCGACATCTTAACGAGACTCAAGTTAGAAACGAAATCCAAATGTGAATGTGCAACGGGGGAAGCTTCAATGGGCATCCCAAGGCTTTGTAGGCCCCTAAATACGAGCTCCTTGATCACCTGCTCTTAAACTCCACCAAGCTTCTCTTTTTGTATCATTTAAGATGCCAATGAAAGAATGACTCTTCATAAATGTACGAATCTCGGGGACCTATGCGTTCTTTAATTTTCCCTCCCTTTTTGTTGCAGTGAGCATTTCCCGAAATGTCCCCATCACACCAAATTTAATATGAAGCCGCATCAAGAATCTTGAAATGGCCGCCTTCACTCCACCATCCCACACACAGGAAATCAACGCTATTTGACCTGCGTGCCCATCCAACTACTGCGCTGCTGTGGTTGGAGTGGAGGATTCCTCCAAGTGCTACTGGAATACAGGGGTGCTTATTTGCTGTGTGTGGAAGCACACTCTTCTAATCTTTGATGCGCCTGTTAACAACCCCATCACTGGATCCTGTTTCTATTCCCCCCCCCCAAAGAACCCCAGAGTTTTGGTTAATATTTTAACATCATTGGCGAACGCAAAATCACCACTCGTCGGTAATCTTAACTTTCGCTTACGCTTCCGAAGTCAAGTGACCTTCGTTCCCTTTTCGAGGAGGTTCGGATTTGTACATTGCGCCGAGCTGTAAGATTCGCTTTTCTCTTGGGATCCTTCGACTGTGCTTGGATTATCAAATGAAACGCTTGCAAGATGGCGACTGAAAATCTGGCCCATGAGAACCAGGTCCACTTGGATGCACCATCAGTACTATCACGAGGTGTTCGCCTCACGTATTTCAATTTTGCCGAAAAGCTAGAGATGCTCGTTCGACAAAGGTAATGACCGGTAAGGTCCGTCTGTGTCACTGTGAGAGTGAACAGCTAAAGAATATGTATCACTTAGCCATCCAGCTAAATGCAAGACTTGTCAGCTGAAATACACGTCGGGTGTGATAATTTGGTAGGTTCCTGATCCTCCCCCCAACCCTTTCTTCATCAGAGCAGCGAATCCTGCTTTCGCAGTCTGTAATGTCACTTCTCCAAGTGGCAGAATGAATCTGCCCTATTCATTCACGCGCGTACGAGGCATTCAACCGTATCTCTAAACGAGGTCGGCAGTTTGTGCAAAACAGAATTGAAAAGAACAGCAAAACAAAATCGCGTTAAATGCACAAACCCGGTAAAAAGAAAGCAATGCTAAATCACGTGAGTGCAAAATCAGGAAGTTAAAAGAATATTTGCCTGCTCTCTTTCTTCGTCTTCAAGACATGTAAATCAGCAAATTCATTGGACAGCGAAAGGCGCCACATGATGCGTCACCTGTCGTAATCTTTTTGCGTTAACCAGAGAACATTGATGATGACCCAACTAAAGGCAACTGAAGGATGTTGACTTCTGCCGCACAAAGAACACTGTTCTTAAGCAAGCTATGGGAGATGAAATAGAATTGAAATTAATTTTTTGCTCAACGCCTACAATTACTTTTAACTAAACGTTTATGAAGAATTTATGAGCCTCCCCCCTTGCTCTTTCCTTATAGTCCACTCTACCTGACCGGTTGATGGACAGCATCTCCACCCAACAGGATTGAATCCCAATGGACGTTTGAGAAAGTCCTCAAAAGATTTCCAGCGCGAGGCCACCACCACCACCCTGCTTACTTGGAAAAGCTCCACGTTCCGTCTTCCCTTAAAAAAAATGCCAGCCATAGTGGCGTCCTTATAATCATCCTTTGTTGCATATTTCTGCACGGATTTCTAAATACTACAAAGGCATATGCGGGTCTTTTCTGGTGAAAATATACGAATAATACAGTACAGACCCTAAATGATGAATTGTATGAATTGTTTCTTCGCCTCGTCTCCTGTACGCCCTGTTAGCAGAGCAATGTACAATGCCTGTCACTACACGGTTCATGCAAAATCCAATTTGTATGAACCATTCTAATTGAACGAAGTTGTCTTGATGACAATTTCAGTCAGAAATCGACTGTCGCATTGCTCGCCAAAAGAAATTTTTAGTTTTAATGCGCTCATCCCCGCATCATGCAAAGGTTCTTGTGCTAAGCTCTCCAACCTACACAAGAAGAAAAGAACCCCAACTGCAGCAGATGAACACATTGAATACACGACCAGATTTTGTTTTGATCCCCGAAACTCGGGGATTCCATCTTGCGAAAGAGAGAAAGCGCAGCCTCACTTGCTTGGGCCGCAACTCCAAACAGCCCAAACTTCACAAGTTTCAGTCACGTGATTATTCTCCCGCTAGTCCATTGATCCAAATTCACTTCCATCTCGAAGCAATAGTCTCGGAATTTGAACCATAAAATGCGAAGGCAAGTCCAAGAACAGCGCAATGAATGAAGTAAAACCGATCAATAGGAATCGTACAAATACGTCATTTCTTAGTGAGTTTGAATACGTTTGGTGCAGCAGCGTACAAGCCGTTGTATGCCTGTGTGGAGAAAATCGCCAAGCCACGTAAACCACCGTCTTCCACTTCGTGATCGCTGCCAAAATGGCGGATTTTCAAACCACTTCCAGGTTGGGATGGGAACACAGAGAAAGATCTTCCATTTTCCCTGTCGAAGTGCTGAAGGAACCGTTGCAGTTGAAGTATTCCCACGCTATGGAACAAAGCTTGTGATGGCAATCACCTCCTCAGAATCTCTGGCTGCATACAACAACAGCAGCGTCATCGTATTGTAACGTGCCTGTATGCCCTTCCCTCTCGCGCGTTTGTGAATTGGTTCTTATGAATCCTACAGGAACGGTTCGTGTGACGGCCGAAGCATCACAGACCGAGCCAGAACATCAATGTCCTTTAACTCCGTGCGTCCTTTTTGGACGGACTCAGTCGCTTGCTCTCCTATTTGCATTTCTGAGTTACCTGACGATCCTCGTCGCGTTCTGGGAGACAGCAAAGGACGCATTGTGACTAATCCGAGGGAGTCAAGAATAAGCATGTGGCTTTTCAATCATCATCGTGGTTTGGATTTGCATCGTTCTTAAGCGATGCGTTTTTTTCGGTTCCATGAAAATTCATCGAAAAACCAATTTAACTAAAATGTCATTAAACTGATCCAGCCAAATCGGAATCGCTAAATATCATTGCGAAACTTTCTTTCGAAAATGTTATGATAAAAGTGATCCATTTAGAACCAAAACTGAACGGTGCAGACGGCTTCTTGAAATCACAAATTCCGCTAAGTCAGAGAGTTATTGTAATACATAATTTGGACACGTGATTTCTTTGTTGCCCCGAATATAGCTGAACTGAAAACTGGAACGGTTCGACATTTTCTTGTAAAAGTTTCAAAGAGCGAATGAATAAAAATCATCCCATAATAATTGCTGTAATTGAAGTCGCATATTGCTACTAGTAACCATAATAATAATAATAATAATAATAATGGAGCCTGCGTAGGCTGGGCTTTTCCTTCAGGTAACAGGCAAATCAGACCCATGAACAGACATGAAACAGTTATCGGGCAAGAAACACAATAAGAAGCCATATTGCTCTATAATTATTCCCTATTAAAGTACCATTGCTTTCTCACTCGGCACGGTTCACTATTTGTTCTAATGGATCACTTTCATCATAACAGTTTCGAAAAGTTAAAATTTTCGGTGAATTGTTTTTTCTATGAATTGCATTTTCGACGAATTGTTCATTCGATTAACTCTTTCTTTTTTCGATGAACTCTCCGTATACCGATTTTTCAAAAACGATTAAATCCTGTCGTCTGCGATTCGCTGTGGCAAAACACTGCTGCTGTTCTGGAAACAGAACAGCAGCAGTGTTCAGTTTCCGATTTAGACCTGCGCAATCTCTGGAGTGGGAAAGAAACGAAGAAGGACCGCAGGCACTTTGCTCAGAGTGGTGACCCATCGAAGTCCAATTCCACGACTCCAGCGAGCAGAAATCCCGCCTTCTCCTCTCCGACCGGATTGTTTTAATCCTGAAAGAGCGTGTTTGCGCCCCGCCTTTTTCTCCTCAGAAAAAGGGTGTTTAGAATTACGAACGCAGCAAATGTCGTCGTAAGGGCAGAATTACTGCTCTGATTTTCGCATGTTCTTCTGGCCGATTTGCGGAGTACAAAGCCTGTCGCGACGATGCACTTCGGAATAGATGGACATCGTTGATACCAACTGAGCTACGGTTCTCGAAAAGCGAATTTTAATTATTATTATTATTGAAACGTTCTTACTCTGCACTGTTCTTCCGAGCAAGTTTTTCTCGCACACGCAGTAGAACCTTCGCTTGTTTTGCACGCATTTTTCCACGAAACAGTACAACAACCAGCATCGTCCGACATACTTCGCGCAGGTTTCCCCCTCGTAGTGTTAGTTGCACTGGCATTTCTAAAACAAAGGCGACTTCGTATTAAAGAAGGGTTGGCGTCAGATGGATTCGCCCACTTCAAAACAGAGGGCGCCAAGTTGATCATTTGACAAAGAAATTGAACCGAGCGGGACATCCCCTCTCGGACTCAGTCAAAACACCGCAAGAAATGCAAGCGAAGGAAGGATTCAGTCGAAATGCCTTCGGTCGGGAAGCGTAATGTCGGATGGACACATTAAATGTCAGTTCGTGCGGGGATCAGAAAAGTAATTTCGAAAGACGAATCAGTTGGACGGGGACCACGGAATTTTCTGCGTGAATTGAGGTGGATGCGAAAGGAGCGCAGTCCGTTCGAGCTGATATTTCACACAAGAGAGGAAAAAATGAGTTCTCGAGATAATTCGAAACGAACTCCCCTTCTCGTCATTCGCGTACGACTGTTTGTGGCACTCCGTGCTAATTCTCGGGCTGAAGGATAAACCGAAGGGAAGCTTCAAATGATCTCTTCACTTTGGAACAAACCCAAAACAAGGTCTTATGTGAATCCTACTTAAACTTTGATTTCCTCTCAACAATGTTAATTGCAGTTTATGACGTCGATTACGAACGGAGAAATACCTCTTACGTGTACAAATTAAAGTCCTTGACGTAATCTACAGTTTTTGAAATGCGGTGGGAATAAGAAAGCTGCAGGACACGGTTTGCGTCATCCGTTCTTCTTAAAGCGAGTTTCTAAAAACCCTCAAAACGAAGCCCACACCGACGCTTGAAAGAATAGTTGAAACAGCGAGGTCACGTGCCTAGTGTTCGTGAGAGCGAAATGGAGATGTAGAATCGCATTACTACAGCGAGTGCCTGGTGACAATCTCACTCAATGCCAACGCTGCAATACACCCTCTGTCCAAAAAGAAACCAAACATTTCGAAAATAGAAGAAACTAATGGCGCCACCTGTTGTATCTTTTTGTTGTCGAAAGCGACAACCTTCATTAGTGTTGGGTCAATTGTTTATGACATTTGTTTCATTAGAAGCAGAGTTATAGTGCCAAGAGTGAGAGTGTGTTTTGACGAACGGTCGGAAAATGAGTTTCAAACAGAGCTGCGATTGACGTTTGTGTTAAACTTGTAAACGTTTTACCGAAACGCATCAAATACTTCAAAAACATACGGTGATGAATGCTTATCCCGTACCCAAGTTTAGAGTGGTTTAAGCAATTTCAAAGTGGTCGTGAGACGCTTGAGGACGACTAAAAGTCGGGCCGACCAAAAACTGAACTGAGCGAAGTTAACCTCCAAAAAGTGCGTGATTTCATGAAAGAAAACCCGAAATCGTCCGTGAGATTGATTGAAGATGATTTGGGGATTCCACAATCAACTGTGCACAACATTTTGACCGAACGTTTGGGTCTTCGTAAATTGAATTCGCGATTTGTTCCCCATAAGTAGACCTACGACCAAAAATGTATCGAATTGAATACTGCAAGCACCTCATTGAAACCGGTCGTAAGGACTCCAACTTCCTTGAAACGATCGTTACTGGTGACGAAACGTGGTGTTTCGAGTATGAGCCCGAAATAAAGCGCCAGAGTGCTGAGTGGAGACCACCAGAAGAGGGGCATCCGAAAAAAAGTCGCTTGGAGAAGTCAAAAGTAAAGACAATGCTGATTTGTTTCTACGATTCCAAGTGCATTATCCACAAAGAATTCGTTCCGCCTGGACAAACAGTCAATGGTGAGTTTATCTCAAAGTTTTGAAGCGAATGATAGCGAGAATTCGTCGCGTACGGCATGAATATCGTGATGCAGGCAGCCGGTCACTCTTGCACGATAATGCACCATCTCACCGTTCGAACAGTGTGAGACAGTTTTTGAGTAAAAACTAAGTTTGTGTATTGAATCACTCTCCGTATTCAACTGATTTAGCACCCTGTAACTACTTTCTCTCCCCCGACTTCATTTGCCGATGAAAGGAAAGCGATACGATACTATTCAAAACGTTTAAGCGGCAGTAACGACGACCCTCAACAGTATTCCCAAAACCGATATTAAAAACTCATTCAACGAATGAATTGACTGCCAAACGCTGCATCGAAGCTGAGGGAGAGTAGATTGATTGAAATAAATGATTTGAATAATTATAACTGGCTTGTGTTTTATTTTCTATCGAACATTCGGTTTCTTTTTGGACGAAGGGAATCACACAAGACGATGATTAACTGAAGAATGCAATTCTAGAGTGAGCTTCGAAGAAGGATGTCGACTGTTCGAGCATCACATTAAACAACTATTTAAAAGTAGAATCCGTGAGAAGAAACAGTTTTCATTGACCAGATGTGCAACAGATACTGCTGGTGCGTGCAACTCATGTGTATGCAATATGCATGCACGTGTTGCACGATTAATAACTTTGGACTGATTTAGGATTTCACTTTTCAAACAAGAAACGTTCATTTAGCTACAGCAGAAAATCGACGTGAATTCTACGAATTGCATGCTGGGCACGAGAGTAAATGTACGTTACAAAATACATTCGATGGGGTTTTCATGTTTTTCAGAGATACATCAGATCAAAACAAGAAAAAACAAAGAAACTCTAACATGTCACGGTTTACAAAAACACTCATAAAAAATTCTCCATTCGTTGAGTGGAGAATCTGTGAGAACTCCGAGTCCTCTGCGTGCGTGAATCGAATTCTGCTCATTCTGACGGGTTTCGTCAGCGGCATCTCGCCAGAAACGAAGAGCGTAAAAACTGAGAAAAGCTTAGACGGCAAATAAGCCGAGAAGGATGCATCGAAATAACGAGCAGTGGATGGTCAGAAAGTAAAAAGATAAACAGAAAAGACTGTTTGTGGAAACTGAGTTTGTAATCATCGTAAGAATAATAAAAATTGCTTTTAATTGCGATCTTAATTACCTTCCTCGAGCAAATGGCCGCCGACGCAGAAGTGCCAAGTGAAGGGATTGGCTGGATCAAAACCTTCGAGCATCAGTTTTCTAGTTTTGCAATCCTTAACTGTAAAGGTTAAATAAAAAAAATAGATTAAAATGACCGAATAAATAAATAAATTAAAAATAAATGGATGGCCAAACAAGCCTTGGAATTCATTTATAAAGAATGCGTTGCAATCTCGTTCAATCGCGATTTTTAGTACAGACTCTTGAAAATACGCGCGGGCTTAAGTTGATAACACTTCGAGATGTGGATCGAATTTCTGCTTTCGAGATCACTCGACATTACGAATTAGTAACTAAGAAGATGTTTCTTGTCCTTGTGAGAGACAAAATAGAATTATTTCTATTCGAGAACGTAGTAACGAAAAGGACGGCGACAGTTGACGCTGTATAAATTTGATTTTTACCAAAACACTCAATGAAAAATTAGTTCCAGTCAGGGATGGATTCGAATCACGATCCAGAGGAATACTTCGAATCGATAATTAGACTGATTTTGTAAAAAAAGAAAACCGAATAATGCAGAAGTCTCTAAATGTCTTGGAGAGATCGAAAATTATGCGATAGTATTAACGCGGCGGATTATTTCCCTGCTGACGGTCGTAGGATATCCGCCAAAGTATCTTAAATTTCCAAAATTGACGGTCCTTTTCACGATCAACACAATCACATTAAACGCAAGTTGACGAGGAAAAATGAATTGACGAATTGTAAGTTGGTCACCAGTCTTTCGTGTTCAGAGGGAAATGGAGGAATGATGGTGGCCATCTAGAAAATGCGGCGTCTATGAAAATACCTGAGGGAAAAGGCAGAAAGTGTGTGTGAGGATGGGTGAATAATGGATATCAGTTAGGCAGATTTCTCTCTTTTCGTCGAAGATTTTCAGGGAGATTTTTGGTTTCGCTTTCCCAAAGGGAGAACAGTATTCTAAAGAGATTTAATGGATTAGTAGTTGTGTGCAGTTAAAAAAATGCCTTGGATGGAAGAGAATGCCTAGTTTTCGGAAGAAGATGAGGAGCCTGTGGATGCGATGACAGTTAGGTTTCGTTTCGTTGTAATTAAGACAGAACCAGCTGACCTATAATGTCGCTGCATTGAGGCTATTAATTGTGAGTAATTTACCCGTCTGGCTTGCTTTTTTTTTTCATGAAAAGAAACTTGCGTTTCTGTTATGAAAATCCCTGCCTCACCACAATAAGGATATGGCATTCCAGGAAACGCTCAAGGTCCAAGTCAGCCAAAGAAGAGAAATCTGATCTGAAACGGAGATCTTAATATTACCATGTAAGATGAGGAGAGAAGCGGGATGTTCCTCACGAGAAAGGTGTGTGTGTGTGTGGGGGGGGGGAACTTTGTTTTGAGAGCTCTGAGATTGCTAGATTATCTTCACCCACTCTGGAATGGCAAGGAGAATAGTAGTTACGACAATTTTGAACGGAAGTTTGAATCTTTTTTTTTTTTTCGCAGTTCACGGCTCTTCTTCGAATGAAGAGCTGAACTGCGATGTTGAGGCTAATGAGAGGAGGGGTTAATTGACGGATAAAAGGAGGAATGCGGGTAAAGACGAGTATCTCATTTAGATCTAAATGAGATATCCAAAGATTATGGTATGATAATACCAACAGAAAAACAAAAAACTATGGCCTTTAAAGGACAAGATCCAGCAAGAACTAAAATAGTATTAGATAACAAGATCTTAGAACAAATGAATTCATTTAACTACCTAGGATGCATGATCATATGAAAATGAAAAAGATATAAACGTAAAAATTGCAAAATATTTAAAAATAATAGGTGTAATTAACTCTATATTTAAACCGAACCTATCTTCACTATACGAATGCCAGAGTGGTGTGCCCATATATATTATATATTATATTATAATTAAGACGAAAAGCCAAACGGCTATATTTTCAAACGGTTTTATCCCCGAAAGGCTATATATATGGGCACACCACTCTGGCATTCGTATAGGTGAAGGTATGTAAGTTCTTTTCACTTAAACTTTGATATCATCCAGGTCTACCTACTCACTGATAAGATCTCAAAAAAGGTTGAAACCAGTGAGCGGCTTCGTGAGGCTCTGCTTGGGGATAGGTTTTTGTCTGTCTCTGAGTGGGGCCACCGTTGAGATTATGGCTCTGCTTGTTGGTGGGGCGAGCCCGCCACTGGGAAGAGCCAATACTGAGAGGTTCCTCTCGGTGACAGGGTGAGCCTGCAATTGAGTGGAACAACGCAGAGTTGGGAGATCTTTCGGGATAGTGGGCTCATTCAGTGACAGGGTGAGCCTGTCATTGAGTGAGCTCAACGCAGAGTTGGGCTCTAAAAATAAGTGATCACTTATTTTTAGAGCCCGTTTCACTTTTACATTCAAAAAAGGTTGAAATCGGTCTGCGTAGTGACCTCTCCTCATAATGTAAAAACAGTATTCCATCTCCTAGGAGCTATGCTTTCACATTATGAGAAAATATCAAGGATAGTGAGGGAGCTTGCTCCACCTTTGCTTCGAGTTGCTTTGGTGTTGTACTACCAAGTAGTCACTTACGCTTGGATTCGCCGATAGTTCGTCTGCGTGAAACTCGTAGATCGTAGTTTTCGCTCTTAGAGTTTCGCATACTGGCTGTAAAATAATAAAGGATTTTTATCCCCTTAAAAGAACATATCAATTTATATAAAATTTGAAGTTGCCTGTAAATAAATAGCCCTTTATTTAAAACTTATCGATGTTAAGGAAATTAGCCATGAAATAAACACATTAAAATGGCGGAATCGGATACGTCCAGAAGTGGAAGGAAAACAATCGAAATTATAAGCTTAGAATCTGAAATCATGACTGACTGTTCCACTGATCAACAGAAATTTCTACAGAGCAGATCAGGTACTTTGGAAAATATATTTCCAGCAATGAGTTTTCTAATGGGGAAAAGTAATAATTAAATCGAAAGCCGGAAAGCTAATTAGACAATTGATTTTTTATTAATCTATATTAATGATTTCCGGAAATTGGCTGTTTCATATATTGAAACAGCCTTTGAAACGTAATTTCAATATAACTGGTAGATTTAAACAATTTTTGTTGTGTAGTAAAAAAGGGATGACATTCGTCTTGGAGATTTTATTCTTATCGCTTCAAAATATTTACCACATTTCGTATGTTGATAATTTGGAAATTATGCCTCATTTTTGAAAATATCTCCATAATTTACGTTTATTCCAAGGCTCAGCTTCTCCACATTATCAAAGTCTACAGTCTACTTAAACGCAGATACAATCTGTACATTGTTAAAATGGTAGGAAAAAAAATTAAATATAAAGTAATATAAGATTTCGGAAAAGAATATCGTATTCGTTATACTGTAATATGTTTTTGCAATCTATTGATACTTTTTGTAGCATAGTTTGTAAATTACTGCACTGAATAACAAAACACAACACATTTTAAAACAAGATTGTTTATTAATCACAATTTAATAAGATAAATCAGAACACAGAAATACGTTTACAAAAGTAAACTGTCTTCGCAAACTTTAAGGATATATAAACACTAAATAATAATCACAAAGTACAGAAGACATCTGAGTAGGATATTAAATAATTATTAAATGTTTAATAATTAATATTAAATAGTATTATAATTAACATTAAAATACTATTAATCAACACAAACAAAAAAATAGGAAAAGAAATACACGCCTATAACTACAACTCAACTGTAATTAATATAAAGAGAATGAAATTGCAAACTATAAAATGAATTGTTCATAAATTAATAATATTGTAAAATGTTACTGTATGCAAGATTAACAATCACAGCAACAAATGAAGAACTGAATTTATTCATTGTTTGAAAAATTAGATGTTGACCAAATATTTTTTTTATATTAATATTTTCAAAATATGAAGTAATTAGGAAACTCTTTCCGCAGAAAATATTCAGTTAATCAAAAGCATCTTTTGAATGATGCATAGTTAACATCTGGATAGAATTCACTCACATTAAAAATACGTTAAAGCATTCGCTACTATAAAAAGGCGTTAATTCGTATTTTCATATTTTTAGCGAAGGCATTGTATTTTGAAATACAGTGAACTGAATCGATTCTTTCACATCGAAAGAACTGTGCTGATTTTCTGTGTTTCCGGATGTAAATATACTTAGTTAATAACCTGATTTAGGTTTCTGAACGCACTATTCAAAAAGGTGTAGCATGACCCATTTCTAGTAAAATTTCTTCTCTTAAATTTCTATAAAAATTATATCTAACAAAATGAGTTTATTAATTATTTCAAAAATTGCATTAATGAGGTCGTTTTATTTTTAGAAAAATGTTCTTATTGCATATAGAAACGACTTCTACTGAATGTAAAGAAAGAAGTGTGTTTCAAAGTTAGTTAGCAGTGAGCATCTTGTGGCAACTTAATTAACGAAAATAAAACATTCTACCTAGAGTGTAAATAATAAACGTCTTTTCAATTTACATCTTTTTGAAAAATGTCTGTCATAAAATTTCAAAATGTCTCCTTATTTAGAAGTATTAAATGCCTTTCCAACTAACTTGACCTCGAAAACGGTTTCATAAAAAAATTGTTTCCAGTGTGAAGTAATAAACACTTTTCAAACCAAACTGAAAATGTCTCCCCAAATTTTCAAAAAATAGCTTCTCCTGACTTCTTGTGTAAACTAATAACGGTACACCGCAGATTTTACAGGAAAGTTGGTTTTCCTGAGTGCCAACCAGTCGATGGCTTTCCAGTTCGCTCAATCTAGAAAATAATCTGGCACAAGTTTCACAAAATGTTTCAAATGGAGTAATTTCAAAGATTTCAAAAAATTCGACAAATGCATACTTTGAGTGATTATCAAGTAATAAAAGTGTTTTCATCCTATTTCCCTGTCAAAATAGATTACCACTGCTTTCAAAATATTTTTTTTTCTTGAGTATAAACGTAAAATGGCTTATCAAGTCACTTCATTGTGAAAATGAATTCGAACAAGTTATGCAAGAGAATGGTACCTCCTATGTGTAAAGTGATAAAAATCTTTTCAAATTACTTCATATCGAAAAGGCTTTGACACACTTTGCATAAGAGAAAGATTTCTTATCGTGAAATAAGTGGTTTTTAAGATTCGAAGAAGAGGTACTTCCTTATGCTATCCGTTAATTGAGTATTTTCTAGCGTATTCTGTAAATGATTTCACGAATAACAAAAACACAGGTCATATTTTAAAATAATACAGTGTATTAATCACATGTAAAAAGATAAATCAGCACAGCTTTAAAAAATGCGTTTACAAGAAAAACTGTCTTCGCAAACTCTAAAAATGGATAAACATAAATAATAATCACAAGGTAGAGCAGAAGTTTCTTTGAAAATAATATTACGTGATACTTAGCATTAAAACACTACTAAACAAGTCAAAACTGGAAAAATAGAAAAGAAATACATATATAACTGACATCCACTTGAAGATTAAAAACGAGAATGATAAATTACAAATAATAAAATGAATAGCTTAACAATGGTTCAATCATGAATTGTTCAATCAACGCAAAGTGTGCAAATCGAGATTTAACAATCACAGCAACAAATGGGGAACTCTAATTCTTTTTTGTTCGAAAGATCAGATGATCACCAAATATTTGGATATTCTACTAATATTTTCAAAATATGAAGTAAAGTATTTCGGAAATTTTCTGAAAATGTATCAATTTAGAAACAGAATGAAATGAATTTTTGAATATGACCACAGCTAAAATACACTAAAGAGCAACTGTTTGGAATAAAAACGCGTTAATTTATTGATAATGAAAAACTCTAATTACGGACAATTCGCGAAAGCATTGTATTTTATGAGACTATGAAATGATTCGGTTCATTTGAATTCATGAACCTGCCGAGTTTCTATATTAGAGAACGACACTCAATGTAAAATAAAAAAATTTCCATTTTGAATTTTGATGGCAAAATATTTAATTCGTGTTTTATACCAAAATGATTTAACGCATAAGAAGAAACGGACTTCTTGAGAGATTAATTACACGATTATGATAAACTTAGAAAGCATTTCGTTTAGTAATTAACAGTTAACTTCTTAGTTAACTGGATCTCTTAATTTTGGTTTCTGAACATATACAAGCAAATGGCTTTTGCAAAGTATAACATGGCACTCAGCCATAAATTTCTGGCTACAATTCCACAAAAATATCACTAATTAGTATGATTTCGTTAATATTTTACGAATTCTATTAATAACATCATTTTATTTTGCAGAAATCTTTCATATGTTGCACATTGGAAACATTTATAATGATGATGAACTAAGAAAATTCTTTTCAAGTTTTTCAGCCGTGAAAGCAATGCAGAAAGATAAATAAAAGAAAATTGCCTAATTGAAGTGTAAATTATTGTTTTCAATTTACATACACGGGAAAAACTTGGCATTAAAGTTCACGCGGTTTCTGTTTTGATTTTGAACTTTTAAGGCCTTTCTTACCAAATTGATCTCGCAAACGTTTCACTATGAAATTCGTTTCGTTAAAAATCGTTTCACATAAAAATAATCTTTCCTTACTGCGTCTGTGAACTGATAAGCGACTATAAAATCTGAATGCTCATCAAAGCAAACTACAAAAGAAAATAGATTTTACTTAGTATGAACCAGTAAATCGCTTTACAATTCACATAATGTCGAAAATGATTTGACACACATTTCACATAATTTCGTGTCAGGTGAATTAGTAAATGACTTAATCATTAGAAAATTTCGAAAATACCTTACCAAAACTTCAGATGATCATTTTTTACTGATTATGAATTAAAACTGTTTTCATTTCGTATACATGGGAAAATGCCTCTCCATAACTTTGACGAGAGAATGATTTTTCTTTGCTGTGAACTATTAAATGTCTCTTCATGTTACTTCACATACCTCCAAAAAGAATGGTATTTCTTTAGTGTGAACCAAAATAGGTTTTCTAATTCCTTGAATGTGAAAATGCTTTCCCACAAATTTCACAGGAGAATGGTTTTCTTCAGCGTGAACTAACAAATGGAATTTCAAGTGTTGCTTGACTGTGAAAATGCCTTTCTACAAGCTTCACAGGAGAATTGTTTTTCTTTAGTGTGAATTAACAAATGGCATTTCAAGTTGCTTGACTGAAAATGTCTTTCCAAAAGTTTTACATCAGGATGGTTTTTCTTTGGTGTGAACTAACAAATGCGATTTCAAGTCACTTCGCGAAAATGTCTTCCCACAAGAGAATGGTTTTTCTTTAGTTTGCAACTAACAAATGCGATTTCAAGTTGCTTGAGTATGAAAATGTCTTTCCACAAGTTTCACAGGAGAATGGTTTTTCTTTAGTGTGAACTAACAAATGGGATTTCAAGCTGCGTGACTGTGAAAATGCCTTTTTACAAGTTTCACAGGAGAATGGTTTTTATGTAGTGTGAACTAACAAATGGGATTTCAAGTCACTTGTCCGTAAAAATGCCTTCCCACAAGTTTCACAAGAGAATGGTTTTTCTTTATTGTGAATTAACAAGTGGGTTTTCAAGTTCAGTGAATGTGAAAATGCTTTCCCACAAGTTTCACAGAATGGTTTTTCTTTAGTGTGAACTAACAAATGGGATTTCAAGTCACCTTTCCGTGAAAATGCTTTCCCACAAGTTTCACAGGAGAATAGTTTTTCTTTAGTGTGAACTAACAAATGGGATTTCAAGCTACTTGACTGTGAAACTGTCTTTCCGCAAATTTCACAGGAGAATGGTTTTTCTTTAGTGTGAACTACTAAATGGGTTTTCAAGTGACTTGTCTTTGAAAATGCTATCCAACAAGTTTCGCAGGAGAATGGTTTTTCTTTAGTGTGAACTAACAAATGGGATTTCAAGTCACTTGTCCGTAAAAATGCCTTCCCACAAGTTTCACAGGAGAATAGTTTTTCTTTAGTGTGAACTACTAAATGGGTTTTTAAGTGACTTGTCTCTGAAAATGCTTTCCCACAAGTTTCACAAGAGAATGGTCTTTCTTGAGTGTGAACTAACATATGGGTTTTCAAGTTGCTTGAACGTGAAAATGCCTTCAAACAAATTTTACAGGAGAATGATTTCTCTGAAGTGTGAACTAAGAAATGGGTTTTCAAATTGCTTGATTTTGAGAATGCCTTCCTGCAAGTTTCACACGAGAATGGTTTTTCTGCAGTGTGAATTAACAAATGACTTTTCAATTTACTTGATATGGAAAAGTCTTTGCCACACGTTGCACAAGAGAAAGCCTTCTTACTGTGAGCGAATAAGTAGCGTTTAAGATTACCGGATTTTGTAAATATCTTAGGACACATTTCATAAGATTCCTGTTGTGAATGACTGTGAACTAAAAATGTCTTATCAAGTTACCTGGTTTCAAATACGTTTTTCCACATATATCACAAGACATCCTTTTCGCTAAGCATGGATTATCAAAGGTGTTTTCAGCTTCTTCGATTTCAAAATATCTTGTCGTAAAAGAGAAAAGGGAAATGTGTTCTTTGTGTGTGTAATCTAAAATGGTTTCTAAAATCTCTTTCAAATTTCACACTTTAAATGACTTTTATGTTGATCATACATCAACAAACTTGTTCCCTGTAATATTTTAAATATCATCTATTTTTACCATATGCTTTGCAATGGTTGCCTTTTATTTAGTTTTGCCTAAATTATTTTGAGTAGTTCTTTCAGTTTGTCCTTGTTTCTATACTGGCTTGATTTTTAGTATTACGTTTTTAATAATTACAACTAGTTAAGAATTATTTATTTGTACATCTAATGTTGATAGAAGGCACCACCATCATCATCAGCTTTTCTTCTTTTTTTTTCTAATTTTTAATTTATTTCTTTTCCTAGAAAAATTAAAACGAATTGTGATAAAAATTGTGAATTGATAGTAAATTTTAGTATAAGTAAATTTTGAAGACAAAATTTACTTCCACCAAAAATATTCTTTGGAATGCTCTGAATTTTAAACAAAGTTGTAGCATATAATGTTCGAAATATACTAATTAAACAATCTTCAATCCATTAATTATATGAACATTCTCACTTATTTATACCCCAAATTATAGTAATTATAAATCTATATAGAGGATTTAGCAAAGGAATCACAACTTTTTAATGAGGTAGTTCTGTAAGAGTAATTATCTTCACCTTTCCCTTCAGTAATGAATACAAAATTATAATATTATAATAAAGCATGATAGGTTATAAACATTAAGCCTTATATTTATTTATATAAGTAAAAATGTAAAGAACATGACTGCAAAATATTATTTTAAAATATTTAAAATAATTTAATTCATGATTAAAATATTACACGTTTTTATAAGATTCTTTTGACAACTGAAATTATTTTTATGTTGAATTCTTGTATACTGTTATTTGCAACGTCTCCACAGTCAACATTTTTACATTTTTGGAAATGTGACATGTCAATATTGTGCAATCTATATGCAATAAGATGTAAAACGTCTCTCTCTGATATGTGCAAGCCTCTGTTATCACGAATCAGCATTCTCAACCCAGAGTTCGCTCTCTTAGTAGTTATTATTATTATTATTATTATTATTATTTACCAGACATAAACTAGAAGTAACAGAAATAAACTATAAATTAGAATACGCAGAAAACATATGCATCGAAATTAAAAACTTCAAACAAGAAAACTCCCTGATATTAAACGCAATTTACAGACCACCCAACTTAAGCACCACAAAATTCGTAGAAGAACTAAATAGATGGCTTTCAGCCACGAAAGTAGGCACCTCAAAATACTTGATAATAATAGGAGACATTAATATAAACATTAGGAACATAAATAACAACACAGAACAATACCTAGACCTATTATCGGCATATAACATAACCCCATCCATACAGTCGTATACACGAGAAGAGATAGTCGGAAACACAACAACCTCAACCTGCATTGATCATATAAATATAAGGGCCCCTCCAAACAGCCACACAGTAGCCGTCATAACATGCAAACTAGTAGACCATTATTTCACAGCATTGCAGTTACACACTGAACCAGAACCCATAAAAATCACTGAGACTACAAAACAGTATCAGTAAACGAAGCAATAGTGAACGATGAAATCAGAAAAACAGACTGGATGCAGATAGCATCTTTAGACCCTGCTGAAGCTGTATATAATAATCGTAAACTTGCATTTAACAAAATATACAACAAAGCATTAACAAAAATAAAAATACGCCCCCAAACGAAACAAAATCCATGGATAACAGACAACATACTAACAGACATACAAAGAAAAGATGCCCTATGGAAACAACTTAAGAAGTCACCGAACAATATCGCTTTAAAAGCTGAATACAAAAGAAAACGGAATCTCCTAACAACCCAGATTCGAACGGCAAAAAGAAACTATTACAGCAAGAAATTAACAACAGCACAGAATGACATAAAGGAAACCTGGCACCTGATTAATGAAATGCTGGACAATATACACAGAACCACTGCCACAGAAACAATAAAATACAGCTTTGCCTGCGACCCCAAATCCCTTAAACAGTTGGCAAACAACTTTAATCAGCACTTCGTGAACTCTGTCCAAAAGCTACAAGAAACAACCTTTCCTCACACATACGAACATTCTCCACTAGGTCCACGAGCAACCCAGTCGATGTGGTTCCCCACAGTAACAAAAGAAGAACTATCACTGGCAATTCAACAAATTAATCCTAACAAAGGACCGGGGATAGACGGAATAAGACCAAAAGACATCAAAAAACACTCAACCGACCTACTTCCAGTTATACAAAAACTTAAATAAAATCCTCGAAACGGGACACATACCTGAAACACTGAAGACTGCATTAATCACACCCATACACAAACAGGGAAAAAGAAACATAATAAGTAATTACAGACCTATCGCCACGCTGCCTGTAATCAACCAAATCATGGAGCGCATTGTACATCAGAAACTCTCCACATACGTTGAAAAATTTCAAATCATACCCAAAACACAATATGGCTTTCAAAAAAATAAAGGAACAGCAACACTCCTGGAAGATTTCACAGATCTAATAAACGCTGCACTGGATAAAAACAGAATAACATTAGTGGTATTCATTGACCTAACAAAAGCATTTGACACACTAACGAATAAAACCTTGTTAACGAAACTTACCCATATCGGAATTGGAGGTCTTCTACACCAGTGGTTTAAAGCATAAAAAACAGAAAGCACATCACACGTATAGGATCAGCACACAGCAAAGAGGTACATGTAACCTGTGGAGTACCGCAAGGAGCTGTCCTATCTCCCATTCTATTTAACATATACACACACACGACATAAGCCAACTCCCCCTAAAAAGTAAAATCTTATTGTATGCAGACGACACTGCCATAGTATCCATTCACAACACTGCAAAAATCGCTTACAAAAATATGCAACACGACATCAATCAAATCACTAACTGGTTAACCGAAAACGGCATATTTATAAACCCTGGAAAAACAAAGCTAATGATATTCAAAAACCCCCAAACCCTGCCCATAGAAACTAAATATCTCACTATCAAACATTCATCCTTCTATACACAAAGTGCAGAACCTAAAATCACAACCATCACACAGGTGAAAACAACACGCTACCTTGGACTTCACTTCGATGCAGATCAAAGTTGGAATAGCCATACACTCTACCTACATACCACGCTTAGGATAATAGCAAGCAAACTATACAGATTAAAAGACATTGCCCCAACCCACATAAAAATACTAATCTATAAAGCATTATGTGAAAACATTTTAAGATATGCAATCACATCATACGCATTCTGCGCAGACTACAGACTTAACAGGCTACAATGGTTGCAAGATAAAATGATAAAACTGATATTCTGGGAACAACCCACTCTTATGCAGGAAGCATGGACAAAACACAAAATATTTAAGGTGAAACACTTACGCCACTACACAGTCATGTTAAAACGCTACTACAGCCCAACATATAGAGTAACCAGAACAACATATCAAATAACAAGACCACAGTCAACAAACTACATAACATATAAGTACAACAATCACTACGGTAAAGCCACCCGAAACTTCTACGTACCTGACATGATAAACAAACTGCCGTTCGACAACAGAAACCTAGGAACATACAGAGAGCTGAAACAGGCACTATATAAATATTATAGCGAGAATGAAAATTAGAGCAATTCCTGTTTCTCTCTCCCCCACCACACATACACACACACAAACCACAACAACCCCCCCCCTCTCAAAAAACTACCACTACAAGAACACAAAGAAACAAACACACCATGTCTAAATCCAACCCTATTTGCACAAAAAAAAAAAAAAGTTAAACTGTAATAGCAGTCGATGTCTTTCAAGCACGTACCAACAAACAGTAAAATCAACACCTGGCTTGTGACCACTATAGGAACACAACCATGAAACCACCACCCTCTGTCATCTATTATCTTCCTCAGATAAGCTCTGCTAAGCTTCGAGGAAGAAAATTACTAACTTGCAAGTATCTGTTATACACACGTGTAATGCGTTATAAATATTATATACATATAATTACTATAGCAACTATGTATGCAATTCATCTGAGACATAAAAAAAAAAAAATTCTGTATAATCCTTATTGTAAATACTGTAAATATTATTATTGTATGTAACTTATACTGAGACAATAAAATGTAAAAAAAAAAAAATGATTATTATTATTGAATTGTGTGTGTTATAATATGTTTTTCATTGTGTGTGTGCAGATACTCTGTGTGATAGTAAACCTTATCATTTTCATTGTAAAAACAAATAAGTCGTTTATAAAAAAAAAAAAAAAAAAAAAAAAAAAAAAAAATATTATTATTATTATTATATTCTAAATTCAAAAATTCTGTATAAACCTTATTGTAAACATTGTAAATATTATTATTGTATGTAATTTATACTGAGACATAAAATGTTTAAAAAAAAAATATTATTATTATTATTATCACGTGACAAATGTAGAGACCAAAATTTCATCGCGGTAGGAAACACGCGACTTAAACCTCCATCTAACCAGGCTACATTCCAAAAACTATACCACCTACTGCCATTAATTTCATTTTGAAGTAGGTCCGAATCTCCCTGCATGCGAAATTTAAACGAATTACTTGGTTACAATACGCATACAAATGGAGGCAGTCGCTGTAACATTAAACTTCTGTATCTATGACGGCACGTACACGTAATAAACAGCATACCTGAGAAATAAATTACAACATTTAGTGTTATTTTGTAATATACGTTAAAATAAAAACCAACTTTACTTATTGCCGTGAGTTAGTCTGTTAACGTTTGTAGTGGTAGTAGTATGTGTTGGTGTTATTTCGGTGAAGGAATTTGTTATAGGTGCTTGGTAAGTAAGTACTGAAATGTTTTGTGAAAAATTTCTTTGTTAACCTTGACAGCTACATTATATACAAAGAAAATTATCATGTTATTCTTTCATATTTTCTTTCATACTAGTTATGGTGGTGGGCGGTCGATGGCCATGCTGGAGATGATTGGTAGTAGAGGTTCGGTGTAGTGGTGGTGACGGTTGTATAATAGGTGTCCTCCCGCGATGAGTCTTCGGACTCCTTGGAGGTGTCACGAATAATAATAATAATAATAATATGCTATTCTATTATGTAAAGAGATTCTTAATGGCAAACTGGTCGCTAGTTGGATATGTGAAGAAATTAGCAATAGTCCTAGCTCTGATTATTCTATTTTGCGTTCGTGTCAAAGGAAGAAGATTGTTGTAATCATCTGCAACCTACAGGAGTATTTTACTGCCGTAAAGAATTTACTCAGGAATAGTATCACGATCTTAATATATATATATATTCCGTTATATACTTGATTTACAAGTTATACGTTATATAACTTGATTTACGTTATTTGTGAAGGTGAAATATATATAAATAACTTTTATTGATATTGATTTTAACACCAATCATTCTAAAACATTGATTTAGTTTCAACGAATCATGTTTAATCCGAATTTTCAAATCCTCAATGGTTGTTTCTGTATATACTAATGCAGTCTCATCAGCGAAAGATATGATTTAGCCAAAACATTTGTGCTCACACAAATCATTAACATATAGGGTGATCAAAATAAACTATCGCTGTTTGCCATCCAGTGAACCAAATGCTGCGAAACTTTTCACGAATACGTTGTCCATCATGCGAGAGTGATATTTAAGAAAATATTGTTCCAAAATTTACCAACCGAGGGCACTCTATGATGTACCGAATGTATTTATGATAATATCCCTGTGTGTGTGTGTAAGAAGGAAGGAGGAAAACGACAGAAGCATAACTTACATATTTTTATTCACTTCCATTAAGTATTCACGGGCTGTGGTTTTCAATCAGCTGCCCTTCCCAGTATGTCACAAAGTGCATTCTTAGCAGTGTGTTCAACGGCAGAACTCAGCTGGACGGGACAGATGTTACGCACATCATGAGTTATTTTGTCTTTCAAATTTTGGAAGTTATCAGGATGACCCCAATAAACCTTATTTTTGAGAGATCCCCAGCGCCCGAAGTCACACAGGGGTGGTCAGATCACGTGAACGAGGCGCTCATGAAATGGGAAACGCATGCTTCTTTTCTCTGGCGTCCGTGAAATGTTCTTGATCAAACTCTTGTACCGATCGACCAAAGTGTGGAGGGACCCATCCTGCATGAAAATAACTCAATCCATGCACAAAAAAATTGTTTATCATATTGCCGGTTCGTGTGACCTGCTCAGTAACTGAGCAGGTTACAGAGCCCGACTGGCAAATGCCCCGAAAGAAAAATGATATAATGATAAACGAAGCTATAAACCAGCACCAGACAGTAATTTAGGGTGAATCCAAAAGAATTTATTACATTGCATGCGGGTTTTTCGCAGCCCATACACGTCAATTGTGAGTATTTCGGTATATTCATATTGTCAAGTATACTCATCTGATGAGTATACTGACACGAGGAGATAGTGGAGCTCGTCGACATTTGTTAAGGCAATGAAATTCGCGGAATACAGAAACAGCATTGCAATTGTTTAGGTAGCACATCTTCACTTTAAGGCAAAGTTAGTGCCACCACTGTGGACGGAATTAACCCAAAAGAGAAAAATCCCTTGTCCATCTTTTCAAATGCTCCTGGTACTTGCCGAGTTGCATCATATACAATTTCCATGTATCTGGTGTTTACGAGTACAACGCCCCTGATGGGTGAATTTTTCTTTTTCTTTTTCGCCGATATCGCTTCCGCACTATGTATTCTTGCAAGGTTTCGCAGCCTTTGGGTTACCGGATGTCACTTCATAAGGCCTTAAACACGGATATTTTAATTTGGATCATCCTGTATATTGAAAACAGTATGCATTGGACTTTGTAGGGTTCCGTATTTTATCATTTTGTTACACGCTTGAAGTGTAACAAACTAATAAATAGGATATGTGAAGCTGGTATATTGTTTACTCATATTCAAATAGGATTTGATGCAATCATTATATTATTATAATACCGTATGTATCTAGATATTTTCAGGAATTAAGAAATAATGCACACAGCCGAATGGCTTAGATATATCAAGAAAAACGACGGATATGTACATCCCGTTATTTATACCACTAAACTGTTTTGTGGAACTGCAAGAGAACTTTTTCCGTATCGAACCCGGATCTGAACCAGTACTAATTAGACTCGTAAAAGAATATATACTTAGTTTGCTAGTAATCGTTATTTTTTTTTTTTTTTTTTTTTTAAATTGGGATTTCAATAACCCCTGAGACTCGATAATATAGATATTGGTCTGTAATTTCTGATTTTATTTCTGTTATCTCGTTTGAATAACGGAAGAACTGAAGCAATCTTTAAGCTTTCTATTAATTTCCGATGTTCCAAAGATTTATTAATATGTATAAAGGCAAAGTTAGTGCCATCACTAACTTTGTCCCAATCTTTTAATTCCCCAATCTTTTAATCCGATTAATACATCCATTACTTGATCCTCATTTACTGCATATAGTTAAAATGAATTAGTTATTCATGAGAGGTGACTTACGTACTTCGCCCTGTCTGTACGAGCAAAATCAGAATTACCACAGTTGGAAAAGTCGATCATTGGTTTCGAAAAGAACAGCGGAGTCATCACTGCCCTGTGGGAATTCACTTCAGACTTTTTTAGTAATTGCAGTGATGGAGATTACCAACCCTTCATTCCTTACTTTTTTTTCTTTTTCGTTTTTATTTTTTGCTTCAAGCGATTACCGAAATTTTTATAGGTATTTTCTAAAACTAAACCGTAGGGATACTTCCTATGCTAATTTTTAGTCCTAATAATTTTTAATCCATCTGTAATCAAGCGTACGCGATTATCCTTTTTTAACACTTCTTTTAATATATTATGATTTGAAATCTGCATTTAATTATTTTGATGAATTCTCATATAATTGATTTATATATTTAATAGGTCATCGCCGGATAGTTTGTAAATTCTTATATATTTCTCAAATGTATTCTAATTTATGCTAGTTTCAATTATATCAATACTACCAGAATTGCTCCTATCACTACTGTCCGGTAGAGATAGAGAGGTGGTATGTTATATTAAATAGATTGTAGAGGGATACCTCATAGGACACTTCATTTCTTATAAATATCTGATTAATACAATTTGGTGAATTGCATGCTTATCTTGTATTACTTCTGTATGCAAGAAACCCATGCGAAAATAATATAGTTTTACATTCCTCATTTATGCTATTAACTACAAATCCATATCACAAATGAATATAACATTCTCATGTTTTAATATCTTTAGAGCATTATTTAACTCAGATAAAATAAATCAATTATGCCATTGTGTACACGATATATAGCAATAAGAATATTTCTTACTATGTCATAAATTATCAGTTTCAGCACAGTATTTGATTATAGTGTATGTAGTTGAACAGTATTTTATTCTTAAAACAGGATTATTCCACCTGGACGTTTATAATCCTAACAGTCACTCTCTGTTTAATTAACGTCCAAAAATCCATCAATTTGAAGTTATTGGATTCATATCCCACTTAATACTATCTATACATAATTGAATTTCTGAGTTTGAGGAAAGCAACATAACATTATCTAAATTTTATCCTAACCATATAATATTTGCGTGATATGAGTTGGAAATAGTATAAAAAAAGGTTTTTAATAGGCTAAATTAGTTTTTTACACTTGTAAGTCGCAGCTAGATCCAAGGTTTTCAAATGCTAGTTCATATACATCTGGATAAGCATTGTTTCAGATATGCACAGTTAGTTAGCATTCAGCTTTCGGTTACTGATTTCTTTGATTTCGTTCGCGGAGTTAGTCTGGTGTTTTAATCCGTAATATGTTTGTGTGCCGTCCTTGCTGATGAAAAATTTACCTTCTCTTTCCACAAATACTTAACTGAACCCATTTCCGTTTGCTCTCTTTTCCTTTCTTGATAAAGAAGTTGCTTGTTGAGTTTGATCAAGTACTCGCTATATAGAAAGTCACTGGCTTTAGTTGTTCATCAAACTGTTCCGTTACAATCTGGTTGACTTCTTTTGCTTCCGCCATCCATTTACTTCTAATATTTTGGTGTCACTGAATAAAAAGTGGGATTTGGTCAAAGAACGCTGAGTGCAACATATACCAGAGCTACATTTTCATTGATATTGCACGTTGCATCTGATTGGAAAGATGCACAAAAATCAAAAAAACGTAAAACAAATTTCAACATGTTACGGATAATTAAAGGATACAGGACAATATCTTTCCAGGTGGCTTGCGCTATTGCCGGTCTAATACCAATCTTTCTCCTGAAAATGCAAGAATGTTGTCTTATAGATGAAGTCACTTTCAGGAGATACAACGGAAATGTCAATATACATTCAAACTGTTACGAACTTTCGCTTCGCTACTCTTGAATCTCATGTGATCTGATCGAGCAAAGAACACATATATCAAAAGAAAGGCCATCTCTGAAAGCTAATTAAAATCACATATACTATGACAGAAGTAAACATCAATTGTTCTTTCATAGTATATCACAGACAGTCCATCATATCATACAAGAACTCTGTTACAGGCAGCATCCCTTGTGTTATTCAAACAACCAATTAGATCAACTTGATATAGTTTGTTCGCTTACATATCTCCGGCAATTAGAACTCAACGCCTCTCATCAAAAGACAAGACCGCAATAATTCACAGTGATAGTAGAAGCTCTACAGACGGGATTAAAAAGCAATATAACAAATACCTGTTTCACGTTTTACTCCTATAACATATCGTGCGTGATATCCTAAATTCCTAACTTTACATTTTGGAATCACAATACTGTATACTAGCACAGCGCACCTACATGTATCTAGCTATATGCTATTTTCACCTGAATAATAATAGCAGAATTCGAGTTTGTGTTAATACCCTTATAAATTACAAAAACCATAAACTTAATATTGTCATTACAGCATTGTGCATAAAGTGTGTGGAATATAATAATAATCTTATAAATTAGAGAAGCCATGCACTTAAAATCAGCGTTTCATGTCCTCAAGTGGACGTTCTATCGAATTATGCGCACTTTAAAAATACATATATTCTGTAATTAATATCCAAACTACTTACGTCTTAGATTTCACTGTAATTCCTTCGACCAGTACCAATTATAGAAACCAAAATTACATCTTTAAGACACCCTTTACGACGGTGGCCTATCGGTACACACGAAACAAACATAACGCCATTTTCCGTTATAACAACTTCGTATTCTTTTTAAAACAACGTGTTGCACAGCTCCACCTGCTAAAATAGAATTTAAGAATACATTTTTTAAAAATAACAAAATGAGAAACAGCAGAAACCGGGACATATATATATACTGTGTGGCGTAGCTGAAGTTACTAAAAATGAGCGTACAGTATTCACTTTTATTGCATTCATTACAATATTATTATTATTATTTTATTAAAATATGGTGGTATTGTAGTATATCATTATACTACACTATTTCACTCCATGAAACAATTTTGTCTTACAACTAATATAGCTCTTATTGTCCCGACACTCAACCTAGATTTCTCCGTTGACCACATACTGTTCATAACAGAAAATAATCTCTCAACAGCGCTGTACTTTCTGGAAGACAAAGAATAAACTCTACAATATTGCAAAAAATCTTGAAAGTCTACGCTTTTTTCGCTCATTTCAGGAAAAAATCTGTACCCTATCAGATAAAGAAATTTTTTTTTTTAAATAACGAAACCTGTGGCGCGATCAAACGAAACACACGTATAAACCACAGTGAAAATTATTCTAAATGGATATAATCCGAAAACAACTCAAAAAATCATCAGTCACTTCTCCACACACATCAAACCAGACAGGAAGAAGTCCATAGGATTCCCATACCTTACGTCAAAGGCATCTCCGAACGTCTTCCTAAAATTATGAAGAAATGCAATTTTGCCACTACTTACAAACCTATCAACCAAATTTACAACTTCTTACCTTCTCTTAAGGATGAACTCTCACCTTTGATGTTGCCTGACGTTCATGAAATTCCATGCTCATGCAAATTGTCTTACTTTGGACAGACAGGTAGGTCTGTTCAGAAACGCATCTCGGAACATCAAGACCACATTCGTCTTTTTAAACAGCAGAAATCTGGCCTCTTTCAACACGGAATTGAAAATCCAAGCCATAGGATCCATTGGGAAAAGTCTAAACTTTTACATAGATCTTTATATAAACATGAACGTTTATACAAAGAAAGTTCTGAAGCCCTACTACACAGACCAAACTTAAACCGCAACGACGTTCTTACTATTCCTAAAGTACTGGAAATTGTCATAAAAAATTGTGTTAAATAATTAATAAAAAAAATTTTTTTTTTAATTTCTGTAACACGTTACGCACTTTTAATGAGATTCTATTGTAATCATTCGCCCTAACTGTATGTTATTCTTATTATTGTTTTTAAACTACTGTACTGATGATGTCCTAAGATACTTAGGATGAAATATTTACAATTAAATAATTTTCACTGTGGTTAATACGTGTGTTTCTTTTAATTAGATAAATGAATGTTTTCTTTGTTACATGTATCCAAATGCCTTAATCGAATACACGAGTTTTTTTCTGTTTCTGTGAGTGCGATGAGTTCCTCGTTCAGGCTGTCCTGTATTTCTTTCCATTCAGGTTTCTTCCTTAGACCGAAAAGATTATATGACTCTAAAAATTTAGTGAACGTTTATTTATATTTATTATTTATTTAATTTCTATTATATTTTTATATAGCTAATACTGATTTCCTTAGTCAGTGGCGAATTACCCAATAGGTGCACTAGGGGCGTACCTGGGGCCTCAAAAATTACATACCAAAAAGACAAAAGGCCTTAAAAATTTAGTGGACGTTTATTTATATTTATTATTTATTTATTTTCTATTATATTTATGTATAGCTAATATTTATTTTCTAGTTTAATTTTTAGACGATATTGACACTAAATATGAGGGTGGTCTGAAAAGTTATAGGCCAATGGAAAAAACGAATTTATAATTTCAGAAATACTTTTATTTTTCAACATAATCTCTGTTAAGACTAATACATTTATTCCAGCGATGCTCCAGTGTCATTATCCCGTTCCTATAGTGGTTCTCGGTAAGATCTGCAAAATACCCGTCTACAGCTGCAATCACCTCTTGATTCGAAGAAAAACACGCTGACCAACGAGGAAGAATTTCAGTTTTTGGGAAGAGATAGAAGTCAGAAGAAGCTAAATCTGGGGAATATGGCGAATGCTCCAACAATTCATAGTACAGTTCCCTTAATTTTCCCATTGACCAAACATCTTTGTGGGCTGGTGCATTGTACTGATGAAAGATGATTTTTTCTTCTGCAAACTGGTCTTTTCTCACGAATTTTTTCGTCTAGTCTAGTTAGAAGCTCATAACAATATTCCTTGGTTATTGTTTTACCCTTTTCAAGATAATTAATAAACAAAATGCCTTTAGAATCCCAATGCCATGACCTCCCCTGCTAATGGAACCGACTTATTTGGCGTTGAACAATTGGCTTCTGTCCACTGTTTTGACAGCTGTTTGGATTCTGGTGTGTGATTGTGAATCTAAATATCATCCATAATAATAAATCGCTTCACTAAATCAGTTTTATTCTTGTTGAAACGCTCCAAGCGCTGTTCAGTGATTTTCATGCGAGTGCATTTTTGATCTGCTGTGAGTATGCGTAGCACTCATCTTGTGTAAACCTTTTTCATTTTCAATTCTTCATGCAAAATATATCCTACACGTTCTTTTGAAATACCTATAGTCTCAGCAATTTTACGCACTTTGATTCACCAGTCATCCAATACCATATCGTGTACTTGAGAAACGATTTCTGGTGTTATTACACTTTTTTGACGTCCTTCTTCACGTGGATCATTTTCAAGGCTGGTACGGCCACGTTTAAACTCGGAAGCCCATTTCCTAATTCCATTTCCATTACTCTTCTCCTTCGAAAACGAAGGAGAAGAGTGTCCATAAACTTTGACGAACTTCGAATGAATTTCGTTTGGCGTTAAATCTTCTTTTAGAATGAATTTTATAACCGAACGATACCCAATTTTATCCATTTAAAGGGATACAGACAGCTGTATGAAACAAACTACTCGATAGAATGACTTAGAATTTCATATGGATGCTTATGAAAGATGTACCAACTTAAAAAAAATCTTGCCGATATTGCCATTTATGGTCGAGGCTGAAAACTTTTCAGACCACCCTCGTATTTTGAAGATGAGGTTTTTCATTTTACTCAGTGCAAAAAGAAACCGAACTTTTCGAAATAGAAGAAACTAATGGTACCACCTGTTGTTTCTTATTGTTGTCGAAAGCGGCGACCTTCATTAGTGTTGTATCAACTGTTTATGACATTTGTTTCATTAGAAGCCGAGTTATAGTGCCAAGAGTGACAGCGTGTTTTGACGAATGGTCGGTCGTCACTATATTCATGCCGTACGCGAAGAATTCTCGCTATCAATCGCTTCAAGACTTCGAGATAGAACTCATCATTGACCGTTTGGCCAGGAGGAACGAATAATTCTTTGTGGATAATGCTCTTGGAATCGTAGAACCAAATCAGCATTGTCTTTACTTTGACTTCTCCAAGCGACTTTTTTTTTGGATGTCCCTCTTCTGGTGTCTTTACGCAGCACTCTGGCGCTTTATTTCGGGCTCATACTCAAAACACGTTACTGGTGAAGAAACGTTTCTTCACCAGTAACGATCATTTCATGGAAGTTGGAATCCTTACGAGCGGTTTTAATGAGGTCCTTGCAGTGTTCATTTTGACACGTTTTTTGGTCGTCGGTTAACTTGTGGGGAACAAATTGCGAATTCAATTTACGAAAGGCCGAATATCGGTCAAAATGTTGTGCGTTGATTGTGGAATCCCCAAATCATCTTCAATAAATTTCACGGACGATTTCGGGTTTTCTTTGATGAAATCACTCACTTTTTGGAGGTTAACTTCGCTCAGTTCAGTTTTTGGTCGGCCCGACTTTTAGTCGTCCTCAAGCGTCTCACGACCACTTTGAAATTGCTTAAACCACTCTAAACTTGGGTACGGGATAAGCATTCATCACCGTATGCTTTTTGAAGCACATGATGCATTTCGGTAAAACGTTTACCAAGTTTAACACAAAAGTCGTTTGCAGTTCTCGGTTTGAAACTCATTTTCCGACCGTTCGTCAAAACGCACTCTCACTCGGCTTCTAATGAAACAAATGTCATGAACAGTTGACACAACACTAAGAAAGGTTGCCGCTTGTCTAAAGCGGCAACAAAAAGATATAACAGGAGGCGCATCTAGTTTCTTCTATTTTCGAAAAGTTCGGTTTCGTTTTGGACAGAGGATCGTGTCTTCTTCAAATGTATAAAACAATAATAGATGGTTTGCAAAGTAGATTTCCTAATGTAGAGATAATCTTAATTTTTTTTTACTTTACCAATGAGTAATGCTAGTGGCAAACGTTCTTTTTCGATCTTAAAAACAAAACGTTTAAGAAATAGTTTCGGATAGACTAATTTAAATGATTTATCTATAATGTTTATAGATAATTATGTAGTTATGTTAAATTATGTTAACAATATCGATTAATTTGCAGATTTAAAAGCAGGAAAGGTAACATTGTAAGTTGTAATGCTAACTAGATAAATAAATAAATAATTATAAAGAAAAACATTGTGAGTGTTTAAGGATTTTATTGTCTTTTTAATATAAAAAAATCTTTTACATAAAGGGTCTTATAACAAAATTGTGCCTAGGGCCTCAAAGGAACATAATCCGCTATTGTCCTTAGCAGCACCCACATGAACTTCTCAGTGCTTCATAAGCTGATTTCACTAAGCTGGTTTCATAGAAATTCTCAACTACCCTCAGAAACCATAGCCTCATAAATTTTTCCTGAATCTACTAATATTTTCAGTTGTTTTTTGACACCAGTAGTTACAAACACTTCACGTTTTCTGGACTCTAAATTGTTTACAACATTTTCAATGTTCATGGCTACTTTTGTAGCTAAAATATCTTTTCAATTAAGCTATTGTATGTTTGGAACATTGATCTCTTGCAAATGACAACTACAATTTCACACAGCGATCTACAAACAATTTTCGCAACATAACGTTTCTTGAGAAAGGAAATAAGAATGAATACCATTAAACATGCTTAAAATTTTGACAGTTGATGGACCAAGGGACCAACGTGTTGTTTTCCATGCTGTAACAATTTAGTGTAATTGTTTCCTGCAAAGTCACAAAAGTTTTTCAGTTCTTCAACACTGACTGTGTAAACTGTCCGATCACACATACGAGAACGTCGGCTGGCAATGTGCCAGGAAGAGTCAATTCATGTTGAAGAGGAGAAAGAAATAAGGTGATGTGCGAATTCGTCACCAACACGCGAAATCACGTGCTTTATATCGTAACATTTTCCAACTGCTGTACAAGCAAAATAGTTACCACTTTAAAAACTAGAATTTTCATAAAAGAAAAGCTAATTCTCCTACGTATAATAATAAACACTCATTCCACGAAACGGATTGATTACTTTATCGGAATGGATTCGCCTTCTTCTGTCATGCGCAGAAGATATCGAGGGGTCTCGCATCTGTGGTCGCACAGTAAATTGAAATATTTGTATACTTTCACTGCAAAATATTCAATATAAATTGATAAACAGTCGACAGCATACTGGAGACAATTGTGTATAATGTGTGCCCCACAACTAATACCGATAATCTGCCTCTTTAGTTCAGTTTCAAGTTTTTACCACACATTATTTTTTCCAAGTCTTTTGTAACATTCAAAATTTATGTTCGTGTTATCTCCACACAAAGCAATCATATTTGTCTGTAAGGCAAATTTACAGAACTATTGCATGAGTGCAAAATGCTGATGAAAATACTAACAGAACGCCTGAAGGGGCATATGGAGGCACATCTTCCGGATGAGCAAGCCGGATTCGACAAGATCGAAGTACAGTGCAACAAACACTCACACTAAGGCTAATAGCAGAGAAAGCTCGAAGAAAGAACAAAAAGATATATTGCTGTTTCGTGGATTTCCAAAAAGAATTTGATAATATTGACCAAAATATAACATGGGCTGTCTTGGAATCCTATGCTGTGGATAATGAATTGACCCGCCTGCTGAAAGATAAAAACAGCTAAGCACAAGCAAAAATCAGAATAGCAGGTGAGACTGGAGATTGGTTTGCCACTAATCAATGCACAAGAGAAGGGGACCCAATATCACCAGTCATCTTCATCACACATCTGGGAAGAACATTAGATAAGATTAAAGAAGTAGTTGGAGGCATTTCAATAAATGGCATGAGAATAAACTATCTCTACTTTGCAGATGACATCGTCCTGATTGAAGACGCAGCAAGGCTGGAACTATACACAGAAGGAAAAAGATATGGACTAAATGTCAACTTTGGAAAAACTAAAACAACGATATTCGGACAACAGGAGTTACTGAACAGAGTTACGATAGACACATTTCAACTGGAAAATGTGGAACACTTCACATATCTTGGATGCCAAATGACGTATGACTTGGACCACAAAAAAGAGATAAAAATTTGAATAGCCAGAGCAACAACTAGTATAAAAGCCATGGACAAAATATGGAAGAGCCGAGCTATAAAGATGCAAACTAAACTGCGTATTGTAGAAACCTGTATCTTCAGCAGCATGCTCCATGGATGCGAGGCCTGGATGCTCTTGAAAGAATGTGAATGGAGGATATTGGCATTTAAGAGGAAGTGGTATAGAAAGATCTTGAGAATAAGCTGGATACAGAAAGTGAACAATGAGGAAATCTACAGACAAATAAAACCGAAATAAAACCTGATCCAGAAAAAAATTATAAAAAAAATAAAAGGAAACTACGTCTATTAGCCAGTTATGTAGAATGAACGATGAGAGAAAATTAAAAACGTTGCGGTTTGGAATGATTGAAGGAAAGAACAAAAGAGGATGACCAAACAGAGAATGGATCGATGACATCGTCAAATGGTGCGGAAACGCTATACACAAACTGAATTATCTTGCACAAAATAGAATGCAATGGAAGAATCATATCAAGATAGCATAATAATAAAATATGACTAAAATCTCAAATATTATTATTCAGAAAATGCAAGTTTTCTAATGAAAAATTAAAGAATGTTTTTGTTCAGTTGTATACCATTTTTTTATTATATATAGCAATTATAGAAATATTAATTTTTTTATGTCATTGAATCAACATCCCTTACATCTCCTTCCTCTAGATCTTGCTGAGAAGTTCTTTGCCACAACAAGCAACCACCCAAATCCATTGATCAAGGAAGCCTCAGAATATAACGAAGTGGAAAGATACAAACACAAAAGACCAAAGTCCATCCTACGTCCAGCTAAACACAGCTAAACTCACAGCCATCACGTGACGAGCTTAAAGCACATTAAATAATCCACTCAAAATACTCCCTTAATAGACAAAGGGGAAAACGAAAAGCATCTTTGCTTCACCCATCCAGCCAGTAATGTTATGCTTATGTTATGCGATGTCATTCGAGCGTTAACAGTCCAAACTATTTTTTTTTTCCATTCTGAGACTTTATTTTCAATCTCTTGGGATACGTTCCTCGTCCATGTCAAATTATGAATATGATTATACGTATGAATGTGAATGAATCCTAACGGTATCTGTGATTTAATGAATTATGTGAAGTCATTTGCTTTTACTTAATTAAATCCGAAAAGCTCCAGTGGAATTACTCGAGAAATGATTGTGTTCTAATGCATGGTTCTGCAAAAGTGATTAATGTATATTGATGGCGAAAGATAACAATATCCTTTGTTAATATTGGATATTAACAAAGGAAAAAATATGGATAATGAGACTGGAACAGACCATATTAGTCTGATCTATACCCGTAATTAGCGTTACGATGAATGTTAATATTGATTAAAAAGCGATATTCGGGGATGCTTCTTATGTAGTGCTTCCAATTTTTAATCTTCGGCAGTCGGGAAAGAGAATTTGCAGTTCCAAGAATTCCCCAAAATGTTACTTTATCGATTTATTCTAATACGTATCTATTTCATTTTAGTGGTATCATTTAAAGTCTACCATTTTCAGTGAAATAAATTTGTCACTTTTTAGTTTCTTTTGTTCATTCCTTCTATTTTCTATCTTAATATTTCGCAAAACCTTAAGATGTCTTCTTTAATATGTTTGTTTGTCTATTGAATGCTCTCATGAAATTCATCTCTACTAGTTACCTTGGCTGTATTAATGTAATTACAAACATCTAATGTAATAATGCTAAAATCCGAAACGTTTTTCCGTGGTAACCAGAGTTTTACAGCATTATTTTCATTCGCGGTTTGTTTTTTCATGGTTGCATCAATCATGCTTGTTCAAAACCAACTTAGTTGTTTGTTCCCAAAAGAAAACCCACGCCCCTGAAGTGCTCTTGAAACCGCTCACGTTTAACAATTATAGTATGTTTGTTTTTAATAGTTATATTCTTGTTACAGGTTTGATTTTCCATTGCTTCATTCTTCGATCCAGATTACGAACTTATTTACCGTAACTTAATCGAGCTGTTGATTGCCATCGTGACGTCAGTCTCATGTGTAGCTGCCCTTCTAAAGACAACGAGACTGCACAGCTCTTTCCATTGTGCTCTCCTACTACTAACCTAACTAATTTTGCAATGTTTAATTGAGAATGCATATTAAACTTTAATTTAAAGTTGACACATTTTAGTAATAAATAACAACTTTACTTTAGTTAAATAAATATAATTGTTAGGTATTGGTATTTAAGTTATGACGAAAAATAAAATAGATACTGCTTGTTTTTTATATAATTAATACTTATTTATCTTTAGATTATAATGAAAACATTTACATTAAATACATGTAATTAATAGCTATCGATATTTACGTGATAAAAAAAATATTTCCATTAAAGTCATGTTATTGGACATTATTATATAATGACGTCATTGAAAATTATCCTTTTCCTGAAAATATTTGGTTCGTAGCAAATCGTATTATTATTATTATTATTATTATTATTATTATTATTATTATTATTATTATTTTAACAGTTATAGTGATCATTTTTACATACTTGTAAATAAAATGCAGCACTATTTCATCCCAAGAGATAGTCTCTCATTCTTTATCTAAATGAATATTCTGAGATTACGCAGATTATTTCATTAGACAATTTATAGTTGATGGTAGTTATGTGTTAAATAATTAATGAAAGATTTATCCCCTTAAGAACTACATCCATGTTTCTGACATAGTTCAAGTCATAATCGACATTATATACAGAAAAAAATTACAAAGTTCTTAAAATTTTTAAAAATAGTTTAGAATTATAGAGTTTCTCAATTGGCAAAATACACTGGTTTCCATAAATTAAGGAACAAAAAGAAAAATCATGATAATTCTGGTTAGGGGACAAAAACATCGAATATTGAGTACATTATGTAAAAAGAGTCGGTAATTCTATTTATTGTATACAAATAAGTAGCATTGTCATTGATATATGTGCAAATATGCCAGGGCATAAAAGTCGGCGTTTTGTAGTGATTTTTCATTTCGCGTATGGAGTGAGAACAAGGCAGGTCTTGATAACAAAATTCTTGGACATGTGCTGCAAGACATCACTTAGTCGATGAATGCAGGCGTTGAGTCATTGTTATAGTAAACGCCGCTGAAAATTCTCTCTCTCTCTCTCTCTCTCTCTCTCTCTCTCTCTCTCTCTCTCTCTCTCCCCTTGTTCTTTATTTATTACTATATTTGATATTTTCAAGTTAAATGTTCTATTGATGTACAAGAACGCACCATGTATATACTCTGATAATTTGTATGATGGATCCAGTACAGTCAATAAGTTCTGTTGTTAAACGTTTCAGTAGCTCTTGCAAAAGAATATTGAATAATGTGCTGACATTCTCGAAAAAGAATCGTCTCCTTGTTCCCCTTTCTCAAGTCATAAAACGTGCAAGTGCAATTGCGGGCGTATCGGGGTCGACTGTTAAGAGTTAGTAGGGAATCAAAAGGTGATGGTAAGCCAAAATTTAATTCTCCTAAAAAAAGCGCCAGAGTAAAGAAAACCATCGAAACCGTAGCTTTGAATGATTTTGATGTAGACGTTATAAGAAGAACTATTCACGAATTTTACGTGGTCGAGAAAAGAGTGCCAACTGTTCCGAAATTGATTCCTGTGCTTAAAGAAAAAAAATTAATTTTCCTTGGAAAAGAGAAACTTTAAGGAAAATACTTCATGAAATCGGATTTTGTTTTAAAAATTCCCAGAATAAAAGGAAACTTATCATGGAGCGAAGTGACATTGTTTTATCTAGAACGCAGTATTTGAGAGCAATAAGACGTTTCAGGGAGGAGAAAAAAACCGATTGTGTATCTAGATGAAACTTGGACTGATAGTAATTTAACTTATGGAAAATGTTGGTAGTCTAAAGAACAATGTGGAGTGCTACAAACCGGAAATGCTGCTTGTGTGAGGGTGGAGAAATGGTTTTTTTTTTACCGAATTCAAACTTACTATACAAAGCCAATTACCATAGGCAAATGTATTCTACAATCTTCGAAAAGTGGGCAGAAGAAAAACTGATTCCAAACCTTCCTAAAAATGCTGTTGTTATAATTGATAACGCTTTATAGCACTCTATTTCACCAAACAAAGTTCCAAATTGGTCTAATAAGAAACAAGATCTTATGGATTGGTTCTCTGCAAATAACATTTCTCATTCCCCAGATATGCGAAAAATTGAATTGCTTAATTTGGTCAAAAGAAACTCGCCCACAACTAAACTATTTAAATTAGACACGATGCTCAAAGAGCATGGATTTCTAGCTTTAAGGCTGCCACCATATCATTGCGATATTAATACTATTGAGTATGTTTGGGTAGAAGTGAAAAGTTTCATTCGCCATCGCAACGTAACTGGAGATATTGACATGTCGAAACTTTTTAAGCTTTCAGAACAGGCGATGGAAAATATTACAGTTCAAAACTGGGGAAAATATTGCTTTCATGTCACCTCATTGGAAAATATGTATTGGGACAGAGACGGAATTATCGAAGAATTATGCGAACCTTTGGTGATCAGTTTAATTGAAAGTGATGACGATTCGGACACCGATTCAGATGATTATGAAGATTAAAAGGATTTGATAATGGTATTTTTTTGCAACTTTTTTTGCGTGGGATTGTTAAAAGAGTCGCAACAAGTCATAAATAATTAATTGGTTTAGGATATTAAAGTGTCTCAGTTCTCTCAACTGTAAGTTTAGAATATCTAAGTTCATTTGAAAAAAAATTCTGTTTTTCTGTATAATTATTTTTATTTTATAGAAAACTTTCATAAAAATAAACTTAGTTAAATTTTTTTTTATGCTATACCATTTTTAATTTTGTTAATACGTACATTTTTCCAACTGTTATACAAGCGAAATAGTTACACTTTAAAAACTACAATGTTCGTAAAAAAAAGCTAAAATTTCCAACTTGTAATAATAAATAAACACATCTCAGATGACAGATTGATTATCCTATTATCGGAATGGATTCTCCTTTTTCTGACATGCGCAGAAGTGTCGAGGAACATCTAATCGGTGGGCGAACTACGAGCGTGGGCTAATGCAAGTAGTCCAATTACGTAACACAAACTCGGGCAACTCGGAGCAAAGGTGGTAAAGTTCTGACGCTATTCTTGATATTTTCCATAAGTGTGAGTCGCTGATACTTTTATAGTTTATTATACTATATTCGGCATGAAACTCTCTGATTCCAATCTTTAAGTTTCTTATTCGGTTTTAAAACGATGTGGGATTTAATATCCCCTTAATTTAAATAATATTTTTTCTGTTTTTTATAATTCTTCCTTTTGAATATGCAAATTAGATAGCCTTATCGCAGAATTATCGAAGTACAAAAATCTCACTATTAGACAGAGGTTACGTGTGAGATATTTCTATCTCATTTATTTGTAATTATATATCTTTTACCCGACACTATCGTCGCGCGCGTAGCTTGTTAAAATATTCCCTCCTTCCCACGATTCCAATGAATCATTGTTTAGTTCTGAATTTTTATTTTATCCATGACACTGTGCGAAAAATATGTACTTCGCCTATTTTCGACGCAGATTAGATACTGAACTATGCTGTTAGGTTGTGTTATTCTTGAGAATGTGACTTTCGTCTTCTGCTGTTATTGTTGTGGAAACTCGGAAGTATTACGTCATATCCGCCTTAAGGAATACGATTCCTGTCTTAAATGATTGGACCTGACAGATCTTTTAATTAAATTTATTTTCTTTATTTAGACACCGTTAAAACCTTAAGCAGGAAAAGGCAATATTTCGATGAAAATATATTCCTTATACAGAGAGATTCCCATTTTTATTCACAGACAATTCCTCGCTGTTATTCCACCTAATTCATAGATAACATTCTTGTTGAGTTGACTTTATTAATTTTACTAAATTAAGAAATTTGTATAGAATACTTTCTTGATAGTTCATCTTTCGAATTATTTCGTAATGTATGAACACTGAATTAACATTCCTGATTTTTCTACTATGCGGATTATCTTTTTTTAATTATAAAATCACTAAAGAAAGCAATGTATAGTTTTATTTCAATTATTTATGCTCATTCCTTCCCCTACTACAGATTGTAAGTTTATTGACCACTAGCACAACGAGGAGATATCTACGGTGAGATAATCCGTTTTTCCTATTCTAGAGGCCAGAAATGGAATATTGTCCAGGGGAGAATGCTGGTCTTGAAATTTACGCTTGCTCTTGTTATCATTCAGGGAGTGAGAGGTGTGATTGAAGTCTGATTAGGAATTGCTGACCATTTAAAACTATCTATTTAGAAATGTACATCTGATCATACATCTCATCATACAAATACAACATTTATTTTACAAATGATATTCTATAATTTTCAATTTAGCTACTTGAATACAAATTCTACCCTACGATTCTTCTTTATGAACTGGTCAATAACATCGTCATAAAAAGTTCGTTGTAACTTAATATTCCCAAGCAACGCGCGCACTTGTAAAGGCTGGCTGAAGCTTACTGGCTAGAGCTACTTTGATTGTGTATTGCCTGTGTTTAAGACGACGGAAATGGCTATGCACACGCAAGAAATCACAGTGCTGCAGCGAGGACCTGGAAGCACCTACAACGGAGTAAGCCAAGGTAGCTTTGACTAAACGAGCAAGCATTGGCTTTCGATACACAATGCAAAGCCGAATCATTGATGCGCAAGCTTAAGACGTCTTCTGTCTACAAAATGAAAAGCCTAAATCGAATGATTATAAATGCATGAATTTATTAACAAATAAATACTACTTCTTTCTGAATTAATGAGCTTGCGCAGCAAGCATGGAGAATTTGCCCCTGATATTTTCATGCTAATTCAGTAGCAAACTATGATACAAAAAGTGATATGACATGATAGAAATCATGCACGAAATAAATTTACATTAACTGAGAGTGACATTGTGTGAATGTAAGTAGTCGATCACTGTAATAGTTAATTTCCAGAGTGTGAGTGTGTCAAAACTCTGGAAAACATTTTAGGATTTTAAAAAGAAAATGCTGGAATCAGAAATTTCACCAATCAAATATAAGTTATCTAAATATTCATAGAATTTTCATTTCAATTATGGGCAACAAAAATATAAGATGTAGCTTCCCTGTATTACTGCAGATATCACCATAGAAGCCATATTAATTAATGCGTAGCATTTGAACATTGTAATTATGATTCGGGGGGGGGGAGGATTTAACTATATCAGAAGCCATTTTCCTATCGAAATAAAACGATACAGTGCTTGAAGCAAGTAAATGAGATTCTTTATTCAATTTATAAGATTTAATTAAATATATTATTTCCCCCTTTCACCTATCATCTAGCGATAATGGGGGGGGTTAATTGATTGAATTTTAAAATAACGAAGAATGAGTTACTCAGCTGTTAAATTATCAACAACTTTATGAGAGAGAACATATTTGCACGGAATAGAAAACAGCCCCTGACCTGAAGCCATTAAACTGATTTATGAAATATTAAATAAAGAACACACTCAGTTCGTTAGAATTTGTAGTTTTTGATGCAATCTTTTAGTAGAATACTGAAAGCCAGATCTTGTAACTATTTCAACATATGAAACGAGAATATTTACAAATTCCAAGCAAGGCGGCCTTTAAGTTATTATAGTTTTTATAGTGAAATTATTGTCTTGCTAGAATCATTCAGATACATCTCCGACATTGTGACTGTCAGAGAGTCGTTAACTATTCGAAAAATTTTAACATATTAACAGGTACAGTTGACATATTTCGTATTTCAACTAAACGTGTTCTACATAATCAAAATATTGAGCATATTAACAGATACAGTTCTTACATTTGAATTCATTATTTAAAATAACATTTTTCTACAGAATCAAAATATTTATTTGTTACACGCTTGATGTTATAAGCTTCAATGATTTTACCATCTTTGTCAGTAATAGAATCAGAGCATTTTCTCGTATAAATATACTTTTAGGAAAATAGGTTCCTTATAAGATAATTGACAAAGAGTAGACAACAAGTTATATGCACTAAAATAAACAGAATTATACTTCAAAACTAATCAATTTAGTTTTGAAGTATATTTGTCAACACAGTTTCGTCGAAAATGTTTGAAAAATATGTTTTTTAAACTTGTCAGTCTTGATCATAACAGTATCCTAATGGCACAATTTTATTAAGAATGTTACATCTAATCAATATATCACCTCTGTTTAAACAAATTTTAATAAAAGAGTATCAAGTTGATAATTACAAAGTTAACTGTATTTGTTAGTAGCGTATTAAATAAATATTTGTAGTATGTTCTATTCAAACGTAAGTTATGTGTACAACTTAAATTTACTTCGTTTCAGGCAGAATAATAAATGGTTTACTTTCTTATCCATATTCAATGACGAAAAGGCTAATGTTTCTTGAATAAATTTATATTATCTAACTGATTGCCATGAATTATTCTGATTTTTATATAATTCTGTGTCACTGTTCACTTAAACGGAGAGGAGAGATCGCGAGATATTATTACATGTCGGCAGCAATGAACTTGAACCAATTACTAAGGCGAATAAAAGAATATGAATCTTTTAATTGCAGGAAAGCATCAACAAAACTAATAAGACGTGACACAACAGCATTAGGACATCTACAAAAAAGTAAAACTACTACTACATTCTCCCTGAAATTAAATATCTTAAAAAGAAATACAAAATAAATTTATTCTATTAAGGTATTCAAATAAATAAGTACATTAAAAAAGGAAGGGGCGTGAACTTAAAATTGTATCCGAGCGCCAGAACCCTTAGAACCAGCACTGATTCCTCTATCTTCCTTGTTAGTCTTCACAAAAAATATCACATCCGTTCATTGCTATTCCTGTGAGGATGTCACCCTCATCTAACCTCATCTTTACTGACCCCAACAATTTTGGGGTCAGTCAAGTCATCAGTGCAACAGTATCATTCCCTTTATTTCGAATGCTTTTGGTATTAGTAAACAAACATAAGAAATGATTTCTGATCCTACGAGCATCACTTCTCCATGGCGATTCTTCAATACTTTCCCCACTCCCTTCCTCTATATCACAATCAATTCTACAGCTTTCCTCACGCCCAAACGCTTCTTCTACCTCACGTTATCAACATACTTAAAGCTTTTATTTTATATTCTATTCTGGGAACGTGTTTCGCGGTGAGAGAAGAGAATAACAACTCTTCAACCTTCCTTTAATACTTCCATTTCATTGTGAGAAAGTGTGTAGCTGAATAGATTTATAACTGAACCAGAAATCTTTGTTCATTCTGTTTGGGGCACGCTGGAAGTGAAAGAGAGGGAAGGAAGGTAGGATGTGTGCCTCAGTAGTGATAAATTTGTTATTTATTTTATTTTTATTATCGTGATGCGGTTATATTTAGTAACTGTATTCAGTTTGAACATTTTCATTTGATGGGACCTAAAACACTTCATCCATTTTGGGTTCTTTGGATATAAATTTATATTTGTGTTTTTGTGTAATATCTGTTATTTAGTGCTTGTTGTATGATGTTGAAACTTCGAACCAAATAGCGCCTCTGTAGCTCAGTTGGTGGAACGAAGGTACCTTGTGCCCTTCGATTAGAAAAGGCTTAAATTACATTCTCGCGGTGAAGAGAGGATTCTCTTTATGGGTTTTTCAACTGAAGGGGAATTAGCCGACCTCACACGAAGGTAGGTGTTTTCTTCCTGAAACTAGGGTTCGTAATCCCACGTCCAGACAAATTGTCCTTGAGAATACATTCAATTTATAGACAAAAAATTACTAGTGTTGGTGGTCGTGGTGGAAAATAGATGATGCTGGTTCGCTGTAGTTGGTGGATTAATTGGTGGAGGACAGTTGTAGAATAGATGCCCTCCCTCAATGAATCCAACACTCCTTGGAGGTGTCACTTAATAATGATAATTATAATAAATTTGCTTGTTGCAGAATACATTTGGTTTATTTTGGGGTATTGTGGTTTGACATGGTGAGGAAGGAATATCTGACAAAATAAACTGAATATTAATATAAAAAGTTTATATTAATCCTTAAACTCAGCCTCAGGTTGGAGAAGCAGGATAGCTCCATTGTCTAATGATCTTTATATTATTATTATTATTATTATTATTATTATTTTTTAATCAGGAGGGAAATGAAACATTTTCAGAAAATTTGTATACTTTAGAGAAACCTTTGGTAAAGAATAACTTTTACCGGCCTGGTTGGCGAAGTGGTTAGCGAACCCGCTCTCCATCCAAAAGGCTGGGGATTCAAATCCCGCCGTTTGCATTGATGTTTGTGTTTGTCTGTGAAAATACTAGTGGTGGTGGACAGCATATGGCGTTGGTGTAGATGATTCGGTTTGCTGCTGTTGGTGGATTGAGTTGAGTATATGCCCTCCGTCGATGTGACTTTGGAATCCTTGGGGGTGTCACCCAATAATAATGACTGAGTCTTCCGTTAAGGCATATTCAAACCTTCAACTGGCAGGTTTGAAGAGGGAAAAATAATTCAAATGAAATTTATAAATTGGTAAAGAAATATGTATCAGAATTTAATGTTTATATATAGATATGGAATTGGATTTTTTATGTTCGGTTTGAAAAGGTGTAAGGTTCTCTCCAGAAAGAGAATTTCAAAGGAATGAATATGTATTGTCGCACTTCGAACTTAGACATTTCACTCTTCTTGCATTGCATCTGTCTCTCTTTTTTACTCTGTCGTCCGTGCTCTACCAGAATGGTTTAATAAATTTTCAGTGATTATCACAGTATCGGGAACCTGAATATTATTGTAAAAAGTCGATAACTTAATAGATTGAGTGAGAGACATAGAAAATTCAAAATTAATATCTTAATTAATTTAATGAAATTAATTAATAAAATTAATTTCAAAAAAATAAAAAGTGTTAAGTGCGAATTTAAGTATTGTTTGAATGTGTAAAATATTTATATTTCGTCAGCGCTATGTACAAAAATCTGCATTAATGCTACAAATGTATCGTCTAAAGATAAAGGACCTACAAAATTAATAATATGCATAAAGAAAATAAACATAGCACAAAGGTATAGACACTCCTGCTAGCTGCGTTTAAATGAAATTAATCCGTTTATTAAGCGTTTATTAAGGGGTGTTTGTTTCTTATATTTTCACTAAAGGAACGCCCATTCAATTAAACTATATTTCTTCCCTAAACGTCCAACATTTAGATCCTATTCTGTTCTAATTTCTCTCATTATATCAACTTACTCTTCAGAAATACAAACGTTGCCCATTCGCATTACTGCCTGCTGCGTCAAAGAACATGGCGGCGAAACGGAGGTAAAATCCATCATTGTTGCTGTAAGTAACAAGAAAGGTAAAAAAAAAACACGTTAAAACTACAGTTGCTTAACGTGCCAACCTCGTCGTTAAAGTTCATTATTTTCTTCTTACAAGTTTTTTTTTTAAGTTGACAAATAGCTAGTTTTGGGATGATATCTTTTTACAAATAAATATCGCAATTAAATAGTTTGCGACAGGCCGTAACCATACAAAGATTTCTTTTATACGACACATTACGAAAGAAAATTTTAATAAGTAGAAATAAAGCATTTTACATTTACCAAATGTTTATTTACATATATGATAAAACTAAAGGTTATCCTTTCCTTTTCATTTATTTAAAAGCCTACGTTGTTCAAAATATAAAAGAATAATATAATATACAAATACGTATAGACAGTCAGGATTAAATGTATTATCTCAGTGATGAGTCTTCTTTTTTACTTTTTTACTTATTTTGAATTTCATACTCATGAACCCCTTCACAGTTTGTAGAAAAATTTACGGCAATAAAATTCACACTCAAGTTCTTTGTTTTTAATGATTGCGTTTATTACACGTGTGTTTCTGTGCAAAAAAGTATTTCTGTGGTGTATCACATCGGATGAAATTTAAGTATCCGATGATTAACTCACTAAAGTTCATTTGCTCTTAGTTAATGTCTCCTGGTCACAGAAAGAAGCTCCATGCGCCATCAATATCTTTATATGAATTTTTATATGGAATTTATTATCGCTGAAATTCTTACAGTATACTTTACACCAATTGGAAGCTTTTTGAATAGCTTTCAGAATATTTAGTCATCTTTACGAAAATTATTGTTTTTATCCTTAGCAGTTCTTCCCACTTTTCACACTGGGTAACCAAGGTCTTGTTTATTAGTTTCCAACTCATTCATTTCTTCTGCAAAAATACTTCAACTGATTTCAGCCTACACCGAAGATTGCTTCCTTTGATTCTTTTTTTTAAGATTATCATTTATCCCTCTAAAATAAAAAAAAAATCCATTTAAAGCCACTGTCAGCTAAAATGTGGTCAACAGATTTTTCTTATATTTTTAATCCATTTTCAAAACGATTTTTTGTATTTATTTTCTGTCGAAACATAGCCGCAGCAACGGACAAGATCGTTTTGAATTACGTCTGAAATAAGTGAAACTATGTCACTGTTATTATCTTATTTTATTTGTTCATTTATTGTATTCTGTTTTTGTGGAATGTTTGTTTTTGTTTTTCGATCGATTCACAATCGATCGAAAAACGATCGGTTTTGGTTTTAAATGCCATTTCGTTCAATAATATTTATCACTTGTTCCGAATGAAAATCTGGAATGTATTTGCTTTAAAAGCCATTTCTACACTTATAGTATTCATTTATATTCCGCTGTTTGTATTGGCAATAGGAAATTGGAAATAGGAAATTTGGAATTTCCAAATGACTCATGTTATTCTACTCTACCTTTAGTATAACATTTCGAAGCCCTTAGACACACTGCTCACGATGTTTTATTTTTTGTGAGCAGCTATGCTGATTTTGTTTGCACGCTGGTTTCGTTTCCGTAAGAAGAATTATGTAGACCAGGGCTTTCCAAAGGTAGGTAATCCGAGAGCCACATTACAATGCGTATCTAGTATTTTGGTGAGAAGCAGCGACACAATCTCGATAGCTTAACATACAACACTAATTGCGCGTTCACGTTCCTCGCGGGCGCCAGTAGTACACTCGTTGGAACAAAACAGTATAAGAACACTTCTTCGACATATCTAATATTCGAAAAACACATGCGTATATAGAAATGTAAAAATACCAAATAAAATCACCAACATCGAGATTCTGGATTGGTGATGGAATTGAAATATCTAATAAGCATTTGATTCAGATTATATTCAGATAGCGAGGCGCACAAAATCGCACCGCGGGATGCATCCGGCCCGCGGGCACTGCTTTGGACAGCAGTGATGTAGACAATGCATGTAAATTCGGATGAGGGCGACACTGTATCGTCCTGGTTTTCTGCCAAAATCAGAGGGCATTATTAAGCCTAACGATAGTATAGCACAGTCGCATGGTACTTCCTCATGTTGTACCATCATTTTATGTTTGGGTATCCAATACTGAAACAATTTTTTGGCTAATTATCAGATTGCCCGAGGATCTTCTTTAATCCCGTATCTAGTTACACCGTAATCACGCAATACCATGAAAAGGTGAAAATCACCGGATCAGAAATTTCGGTTGGTTGAAGTGCAGTCTTCAGAGGATATTGCATCTCCCCATTTAACTAGCTTTAAAACTTAAGCGACTCGAACAATATTTACAGATAGCCTAATTTCTGAGAAAATGTGGATAATGGGCTAAAATAAAGAAACATCCAGTGGCAACAGATGGAGGTGTGACCGGTGTTTATTACGGCGGTCCTTCATCCATACGAGTGAAATAAAAGAAAGGGAGAATTTATTTTGCTTTTTTTCTTTTACTGGAATCAGAATGCCTGCTAATCAGCAATGCTGATTTGTTTATTTGGTTGGAAGTTAATCTATAAGACGAGAGAAATAGCAATTGTAATGCCGCAGGTGCTAAGCAGGATTACTACGAGATATATGAAGAGATTATCAGTTGTCACAGTTATATTAATTCGAATATACTCTAATTCAAATACTGTATATACCTCTTCAGCAGAATATATATAATGTTATATAAAATATGAAGTTCCGTGTAAATAAATATCCCTTTATTTAAAACTTATCGACGTTAAGGAAATTAGCCATTAAACAAACACATTAAAATGACGGAATCAGATGCTTCCAGAAGTGGAAGGAAAACAATCGAAATTATAAGCTTCGAAACTCATATATATCGACTGACTGTTTCACTAATCAACAGAAATTTCTACATAGCAGAGCAGATACTTCGGAAAAAATATTTCTAGCAATGACTTTTCTCATGGGAAAAGCAATAATTAAACCGAAAGACGGGAAGCTTCTTAATTTCATGTAACTGGTAGATTTAAACAGTTCCTGTTGTGTAGTAAAAAAGGGATACGACATTCTTCCTGTAGATTTTTTTCCCGTAGCTTCAAAATGTTTACCACTTTTCGTATGTTGGTAATATAAAAATTATGCCTCATTCTCCTGAAAATATCTCCCATAATTTACGTTTATTCCACGGCTCGGCTTTTCTACGGCGTCACAGCTTACAGTCTACTTAAACGCAGTTACAATCTGTACATCGTTAAAATGGTAGAAAAAAAATTAAATATAAAGTAATATAAGATTTTGGTAAAGAATAACGTATTTCGTATATTGAAATATTTTTGCATTCGACTGATAATTTTTGTAGCGTAGTTTGTAAATTATTGCACTGAATAACAAAACACAACACAGTTTAAAACAAGATTGTTTATTAATCATAATGTAATAAGATAAATCAAATCACAGAAATACGTGTACAAAAGTATATTGTCTTTGCAAATTCTAAGGATATATAAACACTAAATAATAACCACAAAGTACAGAAGATATCTGAGTAGGATATTGAATAATAATTAACATTAAAATACTATTAATCAAGAAAAACAGAAAAAATAGGAACGAAATACACGCCTATAACTACCATCCAATTGTAGTTAATATAAAGAGAATGAAATTGCAAACCATAACAATAATTCTTAATCAATTAATAAAATCATAAAATGCTATGCAAAATTAACAATCACAGCAACAAATAAAGAACTGAATTTATTTATTGTTTGAAAAATCAGATGTTGACCAAATATTTTATTATGATATTAATATTTTTAAAATATGAAGCATTTAGTCAGGAAACAATTTCCACAGAAAATATTCAGTTTACAACAATCAAAAGCATCTTTTGAATTATTCAAATTATTCACAGTAACGTCTTGAAAGAATTCACTCACATTAAAATACGTAAAAACATTCGCTACTATAAAAAGGCCTTAATTCGTGTTTTCATATTTTTAACGAAGGCATTGCTATTTTACAATACAATGAACTGAACCGATTCTTTTCAAATCGAAAGAACTGTTCTGGTTTTCTGTAGAAAAGTGTGTTCCGGATGTAAATATATTTACTCTTAATAACCTGATTTAAGTTTCTGAACGCATTCAAAAAAGTGCGGCATGACCCGTTTCTATTAAAATTTCTTTCCTTAAATTTCTACAAAAAATGATATTTATCAAAATGAGTAAACTAACTATTTCAAAAATCGCATCAGTGCAGTCATTTTCTCTTTAGAAAAATGTTCTTATAGCATATAAAAACGATTGACCAAAATAAAATACTCTACCTAGAGTGTAAATCTTTATAATTCTTTGCAAGTTTCATGTTTTTGAAAAATGTCTGCCATAAATTTTCAAAATGTCTCCTTGTTTAGAAATATTAAATGCATTTCAAACTAACCTGACCTCGAACCAGTCAATGCTTTCCAATTCGCTTAATCTAGAAAATAATCTAACACAAGTTTCACAAAATGTTTCAAATGGAAAAATTTTGTGAAATTTCAAAATTAACACAAAATTTGTGTTAATTTCAAAGATTTCAAAAGATTCGAGAGATGCATAATTTAAGTGATGCTCAAGTAATAAAAGTGTTTTCATACTATGTGCCTGTAAACATAGATTACCGCAGCTTTCAAAATTTTTTTTTCTTAAGTATAAACATAAAATGACTTAAAAGTTACTTCATCATGAAAATGAATTCGAACAAGTTGCGCAAGAGAAGGTACCTCATATGTGTAAAGTGATAAATGTCTTTTCAATTCACTTCATACCGAAAAGGCTTTGCCTCACGTTGCATAAGAGAAAGATTTATTATCTTCAACAAAGTGGTTTTTACGATTAGCAGACGAGGTAATTCCGCACCCCATCTGTTAGTTGAGTATTATCTAGCGTTTTCCGTAAATTATTTCACTGAATAAGAAACATGCTTCATATTTTAAAATAAGATTTATTTTGTTAATCTTATGTAATAAGATAAATCAGAATAGCTTCACAAAAATACGTTTACAAGGACTGTCTTCGCAAACTCTAAAAATGGATAAACATAAATAATAATCACAAGGTAGAGCAGAAGTTTCTTTGAAAATAATATTACGTGATAATTAAAATTAAAATACTACTAAACAAGACAAAACAGGAAAAAGAGAAAAGAAATACGTATATAACTGACATCCACTTGAAGTTTAAAAAAGAGAATGATAAATTACAAATCATAGAATGAAATCTTTAACAATGGTTCAATCATGAATTGTTCAATCATCGCAAAGTGCAAATCGAGATTAAAGAACCACAGCAATAAATTGGGAACTCTAATTCTTTACTGTCTAAAGATCAGATGATTACCAAATATTTTGCTATTCTACTAATATTTCCAAAATATGAAACTGTGATTTCGGAAACTTTCTGAAAATGTATCAATTTAGAAACAGAATGAAATGAATTTTTGAATATGGCCACACTTAAAATACACTAAATATCAACTGTTTGGAATAAACACATGTTAATTTATTGATAATAGACAGCACTGATTACGTATAATTCGTGAAGGCATTGAAATTTATGAGACTATGAAATCATTCGGTTCATTTGAATTCAAAAACCTGCTGAGTTTCTATAATGGAGAACGTTACTCAATGTAAAATAAGAAATTTTCCATTTTGATTTTTGATGGCAAAATATTTAATTCATGTTTAATACCAAAATAATTTAGCGCATAAGAAGGCCTGGACATCTTGAGATTAATTATACGATTATAATAAACTTAGAAAGCGTTTCTTCTTAGTAACAGTGGATGTAGTAAACTGGATCTCCTGATTTAGGTTTCTGAACATATACAAGGAAATGGCTTTTGAAAAGTATAGCATGACACTCAATAATAAATTTTCTGGCTACAATTTTACAAAAACGTTATTAATATCATTTCTTTAATATTTTACAACTTATATTAATAACATCATTTTATTTTGCAGAACTCCTTCATATGTTGCACATTAAAAACATTTATAATGATGAAACTAAGAAAATTTGTTTCAAGCTTTTCAATTGTGAAAGCAATTCAGCAAGATACATAAAATAAAACTGCCTATTTGAAGTGTAAAGTGTTGTTTTTAATTTATATATATGGGAAAACTTTGCATAAAGTTCACAAGGTCTCTCTTGATTTTGAACTCTTAAATGCATTTCTTACTAAATTCATCCCGGAAACGTTTCACGATGAAATGCCTTCGTTAAAAATCGTTTCAGATATAAATGGTCTTTCTTTACTGCGTCTGTCAAGTGATAAGTGGGCTCTAAAATCTGAATGCTCGTCAAAGCGAACGACACAAGAAAATGGATTTTATTGAGTATGAACCAATAAATGGCTTTACAAGTCGCTTAATGTAGAAAATGATTTGACACAAATTTCACATGATGTTTCCTCAGGTAGAATTAATCAATGGCTTAATGATTACAAAGTTTCGAAAATACCTTGCCAAAACTTCAAAATACTATATTTTACTGATTATGATTTAAAAATGTCTTTTCATCTGGTATACTTGTGAAAATGCCTTTTCATAACTCTGACAAGAGAATGGCTTCCTTGGCTGTAAACTATTAAATGTCCCTTCATGTTACTTGACTTGTAAATGCTTTTCAACATCTCTCAAAAGATTATGGTTTTTCATTACTGTGATCTACTAAATGGATTTTCAAGTGACTTTTCCGTGAAAATGCCTTCCCACAAGTTTCACAAGAGAAGCGTCTTTCTTGGGTGTGAACTAGCAAATGGTTTTTCAAGTTGCTTGAATGCGAAAATGCTTTTTCACAAATTTCACAGGAGAATGATCTTTCTTTAGTGTGAACTAACAAATGGGATTTCAAGTCAAATTTCCGTGAAAATGATTTCCCACAAGTTTCACAGGAGAACGGTTTTTCTTTAGTGTGAACTACTAAATGGGCTTTCAAGTGACTTGACTGTGAAAATGCTTTCCCACAAGTTTCACAGGAGAATGGTCTTTCTTGAGTGTGAACTAATAAATGAATTTTCAACTTGTGTGAATGCGAAAATGCTTTTCCACAAATTTCACAGGAGAATGGTTTGCCTTTAGTGTGAACTGCTAAATGGATTTTCAAGTTACTTTTTTGTGAAAATGCCTTCCCACAAGTTTCACAGGAGAATGGTTTTACTTGAGTGTGAACTAACAAATGCACTTTCAAATGTATTCTCTGTGAAAATGCCTTCCCACAATTTTCACAGGAGAATGACTTTTGTTGAGTGTGAACTAACAAATGGGTGTTCAAGTTGCTTGGGTGTGAAAATGCCTTGCAACAAATTTCACAGGAGAATGGTTTTTCATTGGTATGTACTACTGAATGGGATTTCAAGGTACTTTTCCGTGAAAATGCCTTCCCGCAAGTTTCACAGGAGAATGGTTTTTCATTGGTATGTACTACTAAATGGGATTTCAAGGTACTTTTCCGTGAAAATGCCTTCCCGCAAATTTCACAGGAGAATGGTTTTTCTTTAGTATGTACTACTAAATGGGTTTTCAAGTTACTTTTCCGTGAAAATGCCTTCCCACAAGTTTCACAGGAGAATGGTTTTACTTGAGTGTGAACTAACAAATGCCCTTTCAAATGTATTCTCTGTGAAAATGCCTTCCCACAATTTTCACAGGAGAATGACCTTTGTTGAGTGTGAACTAACAAATGGGTGTTCAAGCTGCTTGGGTGTGAAAATGCCTTGCAACAAATTTCACAGGAGAATGGTTTTTCGTTGGTATGTACTACTAAATGGGATTTCAAGTTACTTTTCCGTGAAAATGCCTTCCCACAAGTTTCACAGGAGAATGGTTTTTCTTTAGTATGTACAACTAAATGGGGTTTCAAGTTACTTTTCTGTGAAAATAACTTTCCACAAGTTTTACAGGAGAATGATCTTCGTTGAGTGTGAACTAACAAATGGGTTTTCAAGGTCCTTGTACGTGAAAATGCCATTCTACAAATTTCACAGTAGAATGGGTTTTTAGTGTGCACTACCAAATGGGTTTTCAAGTTGCTTGATTTTAAAATTTCCTTCCCGCAAGTTTCACACGAGAATGACTTTTCTTCAGTGTGATTTTACAAATCACTTTTCAATTTACTTAATATGGAAAAGTCTTTGCCACACTTTGCACAAGAGAAAGACTTCTTACTGTGAGCGAATAAATGGATGTTAAGATTCCCGGATTTTATAAATATCTTAGGACAATTTCATAAAAAACATGTTGTGAATGGCTTTGAAATAACAATTGTCTTATCAAGTTAATTGGTTTAAAATAAGTTTTTCCACAGATATTTCCAGACATCCTTTTCGCTAAGCATTACTATCACAGGTGTTTTCAGCTCCCTTGATTTCGAAATGTCATATCGTAAAATAGAAAGGAGAAATGTGTTCTTTGTGTCTGTACGATATAAGTTCATTTAAGGCATCCAGTTTCTAAAATTTCTTTCAACGTTTGACACTTTAAATGACTTTTTGTCGAGCATACATCAATAGACGTGTTCCTGTAATTTTTTAAATATCAACTATTATTAACCATATGCTTTGCAATGGTTATTTTTGATTTAGTTTTGCTTAAATTATTTTGAGTAGTTCTTTCAGTTAGTCCTTGTTTCGATACTGACTCAATTTTTAGTATCCAAGTTTTTAATAATAACTAGTTGAGAAATAATAATTTGTACATTTAATGTTGATAGAATGGCATCATCATCATCAGCTTCTCTTCTTTGCCTGCGTCAGCTAATTTTTAATTTATTTCTTTTCCTACAAAAATTAAAAACGAATTGTGATAAATATTGTGAAGTCGTTACAGAGACAAAATTTACTTATATCAAAAATATTCTTTGCAATTATTACATTTACAGCTATTTGCCTGCCTCTGTTTAGGAGTGCCCCAGTTTAAATGCCATTGGCTCTTTTCTAACGGATTCTTAGGGCATTGTAGATGTATATTTATCAATAAATATTCTTTGCAATACTTTGAATTTTAAAGAAAATTGTAACATATAATGTTCGGAATATACTAATTAAACAATGTTCAATCCACGAATTATATGAACGTTCTCACTTATTTATACCTCAATTATAGTAATACTTTAGTAATATAAATCTATATAAAGTATGTATTTCATTAGAGGAATTAGCAACGGATTCACTGCTGTTTAATGATGTAGTTCTGTAAGAGTAATTTTCTTCACTCTTCCCTTCAGTAATAAATAAAGAATTATCATACAGCATGATAGGCGATAAATATCAATGCTTATATTTATTTAAATAAGTCAAAATGTAAAGCACATGACTGCAAAATATTATTTTAAAATATTTTAATTCATAATTTAAATATTGCGCATTTTTACAAGATTCTTTGGACAACTGAAATTATTTTCATGCTGAAATCTTGGATGCTGTTATATTCAACGTCTACACAGTCAAGACCTGTACACTTTTGGAGATGTGACATGTCAATACTGAGCAGTCTATATCCAATAAGACGTAAAACGCCTCTCTCTGACATGTGGAAGTCTAATAACATAGGCTTGCACACATCAGGCTTGTTATCACGAATCAGCATTCTGAATCCACAGTTTCCTCTCTTAGGTAGTCATTATTATTATTATCACGAGACAACTGTAGAGACCAAGATTTTATCGAGGTAGGAAACTTTCTACGCGATTTCTATGCACTTGTCTTAAACCTCTATCTAACCAGGCTACATTCCAACAACTATACCATCTACTGCCATTAATATCATTTTGAAGTAGGTCCGAATCTCCATGCATGCGAAATTTAAACGAATTACTGGTTACAATAACACACAAATGGAGGCAGTTGCTGCAAAATTAAACTAAAATTAAACAAACAACATAATTCCTGAGAAATAATATATAACATTTAGTGTTATCTTATAATATACGTAAAAATAAACACCAACTTTATTTTTTGCCGTGTGTTAGTCTGTTAGCGTTTGTATTAGTAGTATGTGTTGGTGTTATTTCGGCGAAGGAATTTGTTGTAGGTGCTTGGTAATAAGTACCGAAATCTTTTATGAAAAATTTCTTTGTTAACCTTGGCGACTACATATATACAAAGAAAATTATCATGTTATTCTTTCATATGCTATTCTATTATGTAAATAGATTCTATAATGGGAAACAGGCCGCTAATTGGATATGTGAAGAAATTAGCAATGGCCTTAGTTCTGATTATTCTGTTTTGTGTTCGTGTCTAAGAAAGATTGCTGTACTCATCTGCACCCTACAGGAGTACTTGACTGCCAGAAAGAATTTACTCAGGAATGGTATCACGATCTTAATATATTCCACTTATTTGTTAGAAATAAGATATGGGAGTTCAATTTTGGGTTGACTCTCGATATGTAAATCCAAATACTTTATGACTTATTTTTTTTGTGTGTTTTTAATTTTGATTAACCCCCGGTTACAATTTTGAATACCAATACAATTCGTATCGTGCCATTTAATAGTTGCATTTTGATTTACGTTATTTGTGAAGGTGAAATATACATATAAATTTTCATTGATATACTATGATAAAAGAAAAATAAGAAAGCTGCACCAGATAGTAATTTGGGGTGAATGCATAAGAATTTATTACATTGCATGCGGGTTTTGCGCAGCCCATACCCTGCAATTGTGAGTATTTCGGTATATTCATATTGTGAGCATACTCATCGCAGAGCACATGGAGATAGTGGACCTCGTCGACATTTGTTAAGGCAACAAAATTCGCGGAGTGCAGTAACAGAATTGCAATTGTTCAGGTAGTACAGCTTCACTTTAGGGCAAAGTTAGTCCACCACTGTGGACGGTATTAACCCGAAAGAAAGGAAAAAATCCCTTGTTCATCTTTTCAAATCCTCCTGGTACGTGCCGACTTGCATCATAAACAATTTCAATGTATCTGGTATGTTCGAGTACAACTCCCCTCGTGGTCTAAACTTGGAATTCCCCTCCCCCCCTCCAACATCACTTCAGAACAATGTATTCCTGCAAGGTTTCGCAGCATTTGGGTCACTGGATGTCACTTCACAAGGCCTTAAACAGGGATACTTTAATTTCGATCACCCTGTATATTGTAAATAGGATCGACACTAGCATTGAACTTTGTAGGATTCCGTATTTTATTATTTTATTACACTCTTGAAGTGTAACAAAATAATAAAGCTGATATGGGAAGCTGATATATATTGTTTACTCTTATTCAAATAGGATTTGAAGCAATCATTATATTATTATAATACCGTATCTATCTAGATATTTTCAGAAGGATTTAAGAAATAATGCACACAGCCGAATGCCTTAGATATGTCAAGAAAAACGACGATTGTGTGCATTCCTTTACTTATTCCACTAAACTGTTTTGTGGAACTCCGACAGAAATTTTTCCGTATCGAATCAGAATCTGAACATTACTAATTAGACTCGTAAAACGATATGTACTTAGCGATTAGTTAGTTAGAAATCGTTTTTTTTATTATTGGGATTATAATAACATCTAAGACTCGATAATATAGATATTGGTTAATTTCTGATTTTATTTCTGTTATCTCGTTTGAATAACGGAAGAACTGAAGCAATCTTCAAGCTTTCTAAATATTTCCATTGTTCCAAAGATTTATTAATGTATAAAGAAACTTTAACTGTAACCTTTGGACATTTATATGAACATATCTCCCAATTTTTAATCCGATTAATACATTCATTGCTTCATCCTCATTTATTGAATATAGTTAAAATGAATAAGGTATTCATGAGAGGTGACTTACATACTTCGCCTTGTCTGTACGGGCAAAACAAGATTTACCACAGTTGGAAATTACCACAGTTTTCGATCCTTCGTTTCGAAAAGAACAGCGGAGTCATCATTGCACTCTGGGAATTCACTTCAGTTTTGTTAAGTATTTGCAGTGATCGTGATTACCAACCCTTCATTCATTACTTTTTTTTGGGGGGGGGGGATTTTGTTTTTTTTTCTTTAAGCGACTACCGAATTTTTTATAGTTATTTTCAAAAATTAAACCGCAGGGATTCTTCCTATCTTATTTTGTACCGTTACTCTAGGCGAGTTCCTCATATAACTGATTTATATTTAATAGGTCATCGCATGATAGTTTGTAAATTCTTATATTTTTCTCAAGTGTATTCTAATTTATGCTGGTTTCGATTATATTAATACTACCAGAATTGTTCCTATCACTACTGAGCGGTAGAGATAGAGAGATAGTCTGTTATATTAGATAGACTGCGGAGGGATACCTCATAGGACACATCATTGCTTATAAATATCTGATTAATACAATTTGGTGAATTGCATGCTTACCTTGTATTACCTTCTGTGTATGCAAGAAACTGATGCGAAGAAAATATAGTTTTATATTCTTCACTTTTGCTATTATTCTTATTTACCTACAAATTCATATCACATATTAGTATAATATTGTCATGTTTTAATGTCTTTAGAGCATTATTTAACTCATATAAAATAAACCTATTGTGCCGTTGTGTACACGATATATAGCAAACCAAGTATATTTCGTCATTAATGATCATTGTTGCAGCACAGCGTATTTGATTATAGTGGATGTAGTTGAAAAGTATTTTATTCTTAAAAGAGGATTATTCCACCTGGACGCTTCTAATCCCAACAGTCATGAAAGGTGTCGTAATTAACGTGAGAAAATACACCAAATTCAAGTTATTGGATTCATATCCCACTTAATACTAGCATATCTATACATCATTCAATTTCTGAATTTGAGAAAAGCAACATAAAAGTACCTAAATTTTACCTTATCCATATAATATTTGCATGGTATGAGTTGGAAGTAGCATTAAAAAGTTCTTACACAGGTTAAATTAGTTTTTTACAGTTGTAAGTCGCAGTTATATCCAACGTATTCAATGCTAGTTCATATACATTTGGAAAAGCTTTGTATCAGATATGCACAGTTAGTTAGCATTCAGCTTTCGGTTACTGATTTCTTTGATTTCGTTCGTTGAGTTAGTCTCTAGTTTTAATTCGTAATAGGTTTGTGTGTCGTCCTTCCTCGTGAAAAATTTACCCTCTCTTTCCACAAATACTTAACTTCACCCATTTCCTTTTGTTCTCTTTTCCTTTCTTGATAACGAAGTTGCTTGTTGAGTTTGATCAAGTACCCAATCTTTCTCCTGAAAACACTCGAATTTTGTCTTATACATGAAGTTACTTCCGAACGATACAACGGAAACGTCAATATAGATTTCAACTGTTACGAACCTTCGCTTCGCTACAATATGTGATCTCATCCCATCTCATCCAGCAAAGTACACATATATGAAGGGAAACGACATCACTGAAAGCTGGTTAAAATCGCATATACTCTTACAGAAGTAAAATAGAAGGAAACATCGATTGCTTTTTCATGGTATATTACAGACGGTCCATCATACAAGAAGCTGTTACAGACAGCATCTTGTGTTATTCAAACAACCAAGAAGATCAACTTGATATAGTTTGTTCACTTACATATCTCCTGAAATTACAACTCAAATCCTCTCATCAAAAGACAAGACCACAATTATTTACAGTGATAGTAAAAGCATTACAGACATCATTAAAAAGCAATATAACAAATACAGTACTTGTTTTAGGTTTTACTCCTATAAGATATCGCGCGTAATATCCTAAATTCCTAACTTTACATTTTGGAATCACAATATATCTAGCAGAGCGCACCTACATGTATCTAGCTATATGCTATTTTCCACTGAATGATAATAGCAGAATTTGAGTTTGTGTTTATAATCTTATAAGTTACAGAAGCTATAAATTTAAATTGTCATTACAGCATTGTACATAACGTGTGTGGAATATAATAATAATCTTATAAATTAGAGAAGCCATGCACTTAAAATCAGCGTTTCATGTCCTCAAGTAGACGTTCTATCGAATTATGCGCACTTTAGAAATACATATATTCTGTAATTAATATCCAAACTACTTACGTCTTAGATTTCACTGTAATTCCCTCCACCAGTGCCAATTACGGAAACCAATATTACATCTTTAGGACACTCTTTAAGACGGTGGCATATCGGTACACTGGATACAAACATAACGCCATTTTCCGTTATAACAAATTCGTATTCTTTTAAAAACAACGTGTTGAACAGCGCCACCTAGTAAAATAGAATTTAAGAATACATTTATTAAAAATAACAAAATGAGAAACAGAAGAAATCGGACATGTATATCGTATTGAGGAACTGAAGTTATAAAATTTGTAGTATATAATTATAACAAAGTATGTCCTCAAGAAATTAGCCACAGAAGTCTACGCCTGCAATTACAAACTTACGATGAGTGCTTTTGGCATAAAGTAATACAACTAGAGAAACTACGCATTAAACATCTCAACTTCATTCATCGTCTAATTTTCCTCATCCGATGCAGAGATAACGAAGTCATCGCGAAAATCATCAAAATCAAATGCATATTCCACACAAACAAGGACTCCAGAATTTATCATAAAATTGAACTAGCTTTTCTAAGAGAAAGAATTACAGTCATTACTAGAGATGTATTAGCATTAATTAGTAATAACACTTTTTCTCTTCATAATGAACTGGCCACATCTCTTCCATCCTACCAATGGAACAACATCGATAGTGTTACATTTAACAAAGCAATAGCGATCTCAGAACAGAAGAAACATACAGTAATTCATAAGTTCAACGTACTCCTTCAGAGGACGGAAATACATAAAAAACAACTAGATCATTCAAACGTAGTTATTAATCTTTCATCGAGAGTCCTAACAAAACAGGAGAATAATCTTTTTCTTAAGGGTTTTAACTTCCCCTTAACCCCACGTTTCCTTCCAAAAATTGATATCATAGCACAAATAGAAAAAGGAATTAGAAATCTACCGGACAACACGACAGATCTTATCCTTATAGAAAGTACAGCTTTACTATTAAAAAGCAGATTACCTCGTAGGAATCTACCTTACAATGAATACGTTTGCCTTAGAAAGTTAAAGGATGACAAAAATATTGTCATAATAAAAGTGGATAAAGGCAACGCAACTGTCGTTTTAAATGCTACAGGATATGATAACAAAATGAAAAGTCTTCAAGAAGATACCAACACCTACAAACTCATAGACAGAGATCCGAAATGGCCTACACACAAAAAACCAAATGAGCTAATAAAAAAGTGCCTCTCTGGATGGAAGAACTTAAAAATACTTATAATCAAAACATCCTTTGATACCAAGAATATATGGTGTTCCAAAGATCTATAAGACAGACATACCTTTAAGACCAACAGTAGATGGAAGAGATTCACCGACTTCCAACTTGGCGAAATACCTCTCCAACATGATCTCACAACATATAGGAAAAACATCTTCCTTCATAAAAAATAGTAAACATTTCATAGAAAAAGTGAAAGATATACATATTGGTCCAACAGACATCTTAGCAAGTCTCGACATTACCAGCTTGTTTACAAACGTCCCGAGACAAGAAATTTTGAATCTCCTAGAAGACCTCTTCCCTTCGGACATCTTGAATCTTTTTAAACATTGTATAAACAATACTTTTTTTACCTATAAAGATAGAATCTGGTAACAAAAAGAAGGATTGGAAATGGGTTCATCATTATCACCGGTATTAGCAAATCTATTTATGGAAAAATTTGAAAACAGTGCTCTTAAGAATTACCATAAAAAACCAGAAATATGGCGACGCTATGTGAACGATATTTTCATCATATTCAGTGGAACGACAGATGAACTTATCAATTTCAAAGATTATCTCAACAATTTGCACAACACCATAAAATTCACTTTAGAACAAGAAAAAGAAATAAAAAACGTCCTTTTCTGGATATTCTATTAGAAGTTTATGAAGAAAGTAAACTCTCCTTCTCAGTATATAGGAAGCCGACAAACGCTGGAGGATTTCTAAATGCGACCTCACACCACCATCCTTCACAAAAAATAAGCTTAATTAAAACTCTTAGAGACAGAGCATACAATATCTCCAGCACACAAGAAAGATGTAATGAAGAACTAAAACACTTAACACAAATCCTCCAACAGAATGTATATGAAACAAAAACCATCTAGAGAATCCTTAAAATGCCTCCAGCTAAAAACAATAAAACACGATTACAAAAACGCAATCTCGCTTCCTTATATCAAAAATGTTACAGATAAGCTAGCCAAATCAATGAACAAACATCACATAAAAGTAGCCTTCCTTCCTATGGAAAAAATCTCAAAATTCCTACATCCACCAAAACCACCTCATCATCCTCTTAAAAAACCAGGAGTCTACAAAATCTATTGCTCTTGCGGGATTTGCTACGTAGGACAGACAGGAAGATCTGGAGAAATACGCATGGCTGAACATCAAAAAGACGTACAATACAAAAGAGAAGAAAAAACGGGTCTTGCTTTCTATACCACTTCTACTGGACACGATGTGCTCTAGCAAAAAACGACGATGTCATACATAGAAAACAACAGTTATATAAGAAAATTTAAAGAAGCTGCTAATATGTTAAAAAATCCAACCTAATGCAATAAAAGTCAAGGTATAATTCTCCATCAAGTCTGGTCAGCTCTAATAAAGAATCTACCTCACTCTGAGCTCGGACTGTAAGAACGAGAACAAGAACACGTGACATCGTCCAGTATTGTTCAACGTCAATAACGGTTTATATCTGCATTTTGTTATTTGTGTTTATGAATAGCCAGACAGTTATGATTTGTATTTATTAATTCTCTTGTTTAAACTTTAAGTTATACTGTTTACCCCCTGAAGATGTAAATCCTACGAGTTACGAAACTTGTCGGGAACTATTATTTCAGTGTTTTATATAACTGAATAATAAATAAATATGGTGTAATCACCGAAATATACCTTTTGAACCAATTAGCCACAGAAGTCTACTCATGCTATAACAAAGTAATTATTTAGTACTAGGCTGAGCATATTACAATGAGACATAAACGGGACATTGAGATTGCAAAACGGGACTGGAGTTATGTAATATTCTGTATTCATGAAAAAGTAAGACGATAAAATAGTTTTATTACATAAACATATTGAGCTTATCATTACTATACAAAAATTTAGCTAGGCGTAGATTGGGACTGTTTTTCAGACCACGATCAAACCATGAATATTTCACCGATGAAGTGATCTTACGAAGCAAGTTTGGTCTTTCAACACCTTAGCATAAAACTTCTCACACTCCATGACACAATTTTGTCTTACAACTAACATAGCCTTTATTGTCTCAACACTCAATCTAGATTTCTCCGTTGACCACATACTGTTCATAACAGAAAATATTCTCTCACCAGGTGCTGCACTTCCTGGAAGACAAAGAATAAACTCTACAATATCACAAAAATCTTCAAAGTCTAGGCATTTTTCGCTCATTTCAGAAAGCATATTTACCCTATCAGATATAGGAATGTTTTCTTTATTATGTGCGTGTGATGAGTTCCTCGTTTAGGCTGTCCTGTATTTCTTTCAATTCAGGTGTCTTCCTTCGTCAGTGGCGGATTACCCAATAGGCGCACTAGGCACGCGCCTGGGGTCTCAAAGATTACATATCAAAAGAAAATATGCCTCTAAAAATTTAGTGAACGTTTATGTATATTTATTATTTATTTATTTTCTGTTATATTTTTATATAGCAAATATTTATTTTCTATTTTATTTTTTAGACGATAATGACACTGAATACGAGGGTGGACTGAAAATTTATCGGCATAACAATGAAAAAAAAAACAATTTATAATTTCAAAATTATTTTTATATTTCAACATAATTTTTAAGAAATTTTTCCAGCGATGGTCCAGCGCCATTTTCCCGTTCCTGTAGTGGTTCTAATTACGATCTGCAAAATACCTCTATATAGCTGCAATCATCTCCTGATTCGAAGAAAAACGCTGACCAGCGTGGAATAGTTTTAGTTTTGGGAAGAGATAGAAGACAGAGGGAGCCAAATCTGAGGAATAAGGTGGATGTTCCAAAAACCTTAATTTTCCCATTGCCACAACGCTTTTGTGGGCAGCTGCATTGTCCTGATGAAAGATGATTTTTTCTTCTGCAAACTGGGTCTTTTCTCATGAATTTTTTCGTCTAGTCAGAATATTATTCCTATCTCGGAATTAGATGAGTCTGAATTAGATGACAACATTCCATTTCTGGTTTCTAGAATCAGGTAAACGGATTATCTCGCGATCATAATGTTGTCATATACTTTCCATTCAGAGTGTGTAAAAACTCTGGAAAATATTCCTGGTTTTACCACTTGCATGTAAAATTGGAGCGTACATGCGTCATTTTCATTTTCATTTCATTTTCAGTGTAGCTTCCCTGCACTTCTGCAGATATCACCAGGAAAGCCATTTTAATGCGTAGCATTTGAACATTGTAATTATGATTCTGGGGGAAATTTAATTATATCAGAAGCCATTTTCCCATAGAAATTAAAATGATACAATGCTTTGAGGAAGTAAATGAGATTCTTTATTCAATTTCTATAATTTACTTAAATGTATTATTTCCCCTTTCAACTATCATCTAGCGATAATAGGAGAGGTAAATTGATTGAATTTTAAAATAACCCTTACTCAGGTAGTGCATTATCAACAACTTTACAAAAGAGAACATATTTGCACGGAATAGAAAACAGCCCCTGTTCTAGAACCATTAAACAGATTTATGAAATGTTAAAGGAAACACCCAGTTCTCTAGAATTTGCAGTTTTTGATGCAAACGTTCAGTAGAATACTGAACGCCAGATCTTGTAAATACTTCAACAAATGAACGAGAACATTTGCAATTTCCAAGCAAGGCAACTTTAAGTTATTAGAGTTTTTCTTGCGTAAATACTTTAACAAACTGTAAGATAATAAAAGTATTCAAATATCTAGCAGACTATGTAAGCAAATTTTTAGCTATGTTATTTTTATTTCGGAAATAGTTATTACACTAATTAACCTATATGTGCCGTTATCTTTATATTTATCAATGATTTAAGGTAATATTGTCACGCGATTACTGATCACTATTTTCTGAAGAAGTCAATTGCGCAATTACAAAAACAGATGTTAAAGGCAAATGTTAAAGTAATATTATGCTATCGTTTAATTTCTCCAATATGGATTTCTTCATTTGTTTCTAAAACAGCTAACTGATTACCCCAAACCTTTTGACCATTTACCTCATAATTGCACCCCTTGTAACCGATATAACCGCTTATATCCCACTTTTGGCTATTGTTGATACCGTTCTGCCATGATCAGAGCTTATAGCACTATATTACCCTATTCATATATTTTCTTTCCAGATAACAGGGAATTTGAAAAGCATTTTTGCTTCACCCATCTAGTCAAAAAAATAAAATAAATATTTATTTTTTCATGTGTATGTATGTGTGTGTGTGAAATGAAATTGTATCGCATCATTGGTGACTTTACGTTTGCAAAACCTTTCAAACCTTGTATTATATTATGAAATATAGAATGTGATAATTTTATTATTTTCTTATAAATGAAACTGCATGAAAGAGCTCGCATTTATATATAAGCATGTCGCGTGATGCTTTCAAATGATGACGTATTGATCGCCATTAAATAATGCTTCGGCAAACATTAAGTTCTGGAAAATTGCCGAACACGAGTTTCAAATGTTGAAATAAATGAAACCGATTTAGAAGGAAATAATCGTGATTGAAGTATTGCGCGTGTGCTTCAGCTTTGGCGATGATGATTCGTGCTATAACAGACTAATGTCAGTAATATTTGAAGAAAAGATCACACACTCTGTCTTTCTTTCTCTCTCTATGACAATCAGTGTAAAAAGTTATTTTCAGCACTGACTCTAAATTACTTAGGTGAAAAGACATAAGTAGTGTGACAAAAGGACGTACTGACTGTTCCCAGCTAGATTACCAAGAATTTAAAGACAAGCAAATGATTTCCAAGTTGACCGCACCAATAACTTGTATCCATTACCCAAGGACTGCTCTGCTCTGCTAGGCAGATTCACTTTTCAGGCGGATATGGCAACCAGTTAAGAATACTTGATTAAGGGAATATATTTCAGTAATTTAAGCGAAAGGTAGACGGGATTGAGAGTACATCAGATCACCGAATACTTGATTAGTATGAAACGATGTGCTTCGCCTTCATTTCCTAATTGAAATAAATATAAAAAAGTTATATAACGAAAACAAGACCTCCATACACCTAATAGATAGAACTTTCAAAGGCTTACTTAAATATATTATTTCGGAACATCAGTGTCCGTAGCGCACTTGACAGTAACGATGCCGTTGGAATGAAAACTTCTCTGTTCGATTCTCCTGGCAGTAAACGAAGAAGAATTACTAAAAGTGTGTTAATTCGTTTCATACGGGAGCCGACATTTTTTTTCTTTCTGAAATTTCTGTTTTTGTTTTGCTCGAAATAAACGTTTGCTAGAAATATGCATACTGGTCGTAGAATACAATTTACAGACAGAAGTGCGTTAGTGTGACTTAATTCTTCCAAAATATACTACTTCTGTGTATTATACACACTTGTATCAGTGTTATGTAGGACTTTTGTTATTCTTCAGACCCATTAAGAGTCTATTTTTTAAAAACCGCATGGTTTCACGGGGATATTAAAATAGTTTTAATGTTATGAATGAACTCGAGTAGGATTTCTTACCTACTATGTGAAAAAAGTGCTTGATATATAAATTCGAAGGCTCTGAAACGACTAAATACATTGAAGATTTCCTTAAGAAATGTTTTGTCACATGTAAATCTGATGCAGTCCTTATAGTCCTTATAAGGACTGGCTTAAAGGGGCGAAGCAAGAATGCTTTTCATCTTCCCCGTTATCTGTAGAGGACACTGTAGGATAAGGTGTTATTGAGTTATTAAAGCTCTGATCATGGCAGGAGGGTTACAGCAATCTGATGCAGCAAATCAACTTAAATATTTAAAATTCTACATAAATAAAAAGTAAAGGTGTATTAACAAATATGATTAATCAACTTAGGATTATTTAAAATAAAATATTTGATAGATTTACAAAACTATCTAAAAGTTTATAGTTAAATATATATGAAATTTCATAAGTTTTAAAAATTCCTGTTTCTCTTAACAACATCTCTTGATAATAATAATAATAATCGACTTCCTGATTTTAAAAACGTGTTAAGAGTAATTCTCGAGCTGTTGTGTGCAAACAGCTTGTATAGGATTGCAGTGCAGTATCCGTTCTTCGGCTATGGTTGAATTATAGTATCTGTTCATCATGCAGTCCAAAAATGAAAACCGTCCTGTATTTGGAAAGACTGAGTTAAAACTGTATTTAGTATGCGAAAAACGTTTATGAGATCTCCAGTTTAAAAGTAAATTGGTAGTCATAAGGATGGGTGAGAAGATGCTGTATTCCTTCAAGAAAATCATACTTTTATCTCATTCTTCTCTTCTAAGTAACCAGTATCTAACCTAGCAATCGAAATTGAAGGTTTCACAAGACTTTTTTTGTCTGGATGTCATGCAACAATTCCAATTGTCACACGTAAAACAAAATTTATAATAGTCCAAACTTCACTTGAGATACACAGTTCGAGAATCAGCGGCTTCATTTTGTCGTACTTATCATATCTTAACATATAAAACTAGGAAACTGGAAAATAAATGATCATAAAGAGTATGTTGAGGACTGGAAAAGGATCTTGTTTGTGATATTCTTGTATACATTCTGATTACTAGATTATAACAGCTATATTAGTGAATCAATAGCCTTATACAGATTGTCCATTGTTCAGAATACCAGAAGACTCTTTCCATTCATCTAACACTTTTCATACTTTCTTAACTAGTATTCTTTCCAAGTATACTAAAGAAGTTACCTCTCCTCTCGGACCATAATCCTGTGCAAGTTCTCCTCTGTTAGAGACAAGAATATAAATTATATTCCTTCTCACTACTAGAATCGGAGAATTTTCTAGATACTTGGATTTTAATCATTTTCATGATAGTACAGATGGTATCTTCGATACATTATAAAATCAGTCTTAAATATCTAAGGATAATATATATATATATATATATATATATATATATATATATATATATTATTATTATTATTATTAAAAAGCTTTAATCGCTGATACCGAGAGATAAAAATATGACATGGAATATTTGAAAAGATACCACTAGTTTACTAGTTTCGTTGAATTGATCAACATCTTCAGATATCAAATTCAAAGAAATATATAAAGAATTACAGACTTAAAATTGTAATAACAGAACAAATAAAAAAAGAAAGTACTGTGTTTGAAAACAAAATGCGAGCTTGAGTTCCAAACAAACGAAGACTACGCGATGTCGCGAGTGCCCAAATACTGAACAGAGGCAACGTATGCGTCAGAGAGATTGAAACTTAGGCTGTTGTTGATATGAGAAGAATCTAGAGAAATTTCTCTAGAATATATATATATATATATATATATATATATATATATATATATATATATATATTTATTTATATAGAATCGGAGAATTTTCTAGATACTTGGATTTTAATCATTTTCATGATAGTACAGATGGTATCTTCGATACATTATAAAATCAGTCTTAAATATCTAAGGATAATATATATATATATATATATATATATATATATATAATTACCCTAATCAGGATCATTTTGTTTCTTTTGGGTTAATGAAAATTGCTGGAACAAAAAGAAATACTTAAGTGTTAGCACACTGCACTCTTAATGAGTCTATTTGCTGTATGCTATCGCATTTAACGCACGTCTTCAGATGTGCTTGTTGTAAATTCGAGTTCAACGGCTCTTCGCTCGCAATCTCTCTCTCGCTCTCTCTATTAAATTACCCACCAATATTTTATTTAAAATATTTCTACGGAAGTTTTTTTTTTTCCTAGAAAATTATTGCAAATTCTCTTTGCATGTTTTAGGGAGTTTCGAAGCAAATTTGAAATAAAATAAAGTATAATATAAGTAAATGTAATATATTTTAGAAACCAACAACTTTTCTCATCCATAAATCAATCAGGTTTTTTTTGTTGTTGTTTATTGAAGGAAAAATGCATTTGCTTTATGTAAATGATTTTACTTAAGGAATTTAATTACCCTAAGCAATTAATTCAGATAAAGATCAACTAATACACCTTAGGTTTTTGATGAGTCCTTATAAATATATATTTCGTTTCTTCTATGGGATTTCAATTCAGATCTTTCCAGTTGATAGTGACGGCAATACCAATCGATCTCAGAAAATTATAATAACCGAAAAAAAGAAAACTAAATTAAAAAATAATAATTTTTCCCTCATTCTTTACTAAAAACAAAATACCAACAGCATCAAAACCACAAAAAAGTATTTTATAACACCATAGCTTCATCTATATGCAACAGCTGGATTTTTTAATTTATATTTATTTATTATAGAGGGCGTTGCTAGTCTGCTTATAGTTTAGTCTCAAATATTGTTCTGTTTCTAAGTATAGAATATTGACCATTCGGTGGTAACTTTAGAATAAAAATTATCTATTTTCCCGGGATTATTTATATAGTTTGAAATGGACGCTTAAACATTTACTTATTTTCATATTTCTCTCACATTCTTATGAAGTTTTTAATTTAATTCCTTTAAAGTAATCTGCAATTTAGTTCGGAAAAAGTTTTCTTGGTTCCTATTCGTTCCATGATCTGTCTCTTTGAACCATTGAGAAATATCCGTCACTCAGCAGGATTCTAAGCCAAAGCCCTGTTGGATTGGGACCCAGGGTGGATATAAATAAATATTACCATTAAATAATTATATACAGTACTATTAAAAAGTTAATAGTGCTTGATAGCCACAACACACAGCATTAAAATTATCAGGCCGGTCGACTGCATGGTTAGACGGAAACATTCTAATGGTTGTGGTATCCTGGCATGAGAATTGTACTCACGGATATCACTGAATAATTTCATCCCCACTGAACACATATTGGAATTGCCCTCGTTTGCATAAATTACACCTGAAACAATTCTAGAGCCCTTTAGTAATTTTTAAAGCTTTTCCGTCTTTTGTTTCATTTTCTACTACATTTGGTTATAAAACATCGATGGATCTATAATATCCTTCATTACTTTATTCTTGTTATGCCTAATTGGATCGTCTTGGCTCTATACTTTAGTATACGATATTTAAAATTTTGCACAGCTATGGCAGAATTATTAATTTGTATCATTGAAAAATTCGAAATAACTGTTGGCTCAGTTGAAAGGGAGATTTAATTTCTCTACAAAATATCCATTGTTTCAGTTGTCAAACAAAATCGTTTTATCTACTACCTCTAAATGGTACTGTTTCGCAAAATAAATTAACGATGGTAATAAAATCAAACTTGCCAAGAAAATTATATTCTTGTTTAATCCTTTATCCAATTTATACTAAGGCAATTAATGTAAAGTCATTAGCCCATATATACTTAGTAGCCTTCTCGTAAAGATAATTCAAGTTCAAACTTTGTTTACTAACACTCACATAAAGAATTAGAACAAGAATATAATTTCTTGAGAAGTAATTTCATTCATTAGTAAGTGAAGAGATTTTCCACATCTGAGCATGTTTATATCTCTAAGCTGTTTTATTTAGTAAATTCTATGGATTAAATTAGTCCCACCGCATCGTTTCAAAGCAATCTATTTAAATTTTGCTGTTGGGGCCTCCCAACATATTCACTCAGAGAAACACGCACGCACGCACACGCACACGCGCACACACACACACACACACACACACACACACACACACACACACACACACACACACACACACACACACACACACACACACACACACACACACACACACTATAAACAAGCTGGCGTTCAGATAACTTTTATCTATTTGTAGCAAAACTGCTTTTCTCATCTTTCCCCCAGAGTTTATGCTGTCAGCCCTTTAAAAGTGCCATATTGGTTACAGAGATAGAGCTAACGCTTAATATTCCTAATTGCAATTCTTTTTTCGTATTATGTTTGGTTGCATCTTCTGATCTGAGTAAAAAGTGTCTTAAGGTGATACACTCATGCTTTTACATATCACCAACACATTAATTGGGCAAAGTAACCGAATTTTTCAAGTCTGAGTGTTTAAAATGTGAATGTTCGGATTAATTTGTTCGCTACTCTATACTAATCATAAACTTACATTTAATAAAATATATAAGAAATCAATGACAAAAATACAAAATACTCCCAAACCAAATGGGTTCCATGGATAACAGACGACATATTAACCACAGAAAGAAACACTATTATAAAAGTAAATTAACAACAACTCAAAGAAACATGAAGGAAATCTGGCACCTTATCAATGAAATGCTAAGCAATAATACACACAGAGCCAGTGCCTCAGAAACGATAAAACATGGATTGGCTTGCTAGCCCAAATCACTCCAACAGTTGGCAGACAACTTTAATCAGCACTTTCTCAACTCTTCCCAAAAACTATTGGAAACACTCTCTTCTCACATAAAGAAATATTCTCCCCTAGGACCACGAACATTCTAGTGAGCCCGTTTCCCAACAGTAACAAGGGAAGAACCTTCACTTCCAATTCATCAAATTTACCCTAACAAAGAACCAGGCATAGACGGAATCAAACAAAATTACATCAAAAGACAATCAACTAACCTAAACTGATAAATAAAGTCGTAGAGACGGGGTACTTACCTGATACAGTAATGACTACATTATTCACCCCATACATAAACACGAAAAAAGAAACACTATAAGTAACTACGGACCAATCGACACAGTGTCGGTAAGTAACCAAATTATGGAGCGCACTGTGTATCGCAAACTGTCCACATACATTGACAAATTCGAAATCATCCCAAAAATGCAATATGATTTCAAACAAATAAAGGAACAACAACAACATTCCTGGAAGATTTCACTGACCTAATAAAAGCTTGGGTTAGATAAAAACAGAAAATTATTAGTTGTTTTATTGGCCTATCGAAACCATTTTAGACACTAACACACAAAACCTTGCTGAACAAACTAACACTCTTCGAAATCGGAGGATGTCTGGTTCAAAGCATAGATGGAAAACAGAAAACGTATCACACACACACATATAGGACAAGTGCACAACAAAGAGCTACATGTAACTTGAGATACTTCACAGGTTACCAGTAGTTAATGAAAAGGATTAAGTTGCCACCTACTTCATCCATTTCAGTGTCTAATTGTGTTGCATTTTAGATCAAATCAATCAACTTTTCAGAAAATAAAAGTCAGACATAAATGTTTTTATTAAGTAGGGAATATCACTCTATAAGTGACATCGTTTTTATCTTGCTTCTACGGCTTCTGACGATGTTTCATTTCCGTTCTAAGAAATTGAACGTAATCTTTCCCAGTGTGATGAGGTGTTATTCTCACTTCAACCATAATTGGATAACCCAAAATCAGTAACACAATTTCCTGGCAGACAGAGACGTAAAGGAGCTGGGCAAATAAGAAAAGAATGTTTTTCTTTGAAATCAACAACATTTGTTGCTGACCTTCGCTTACAATGTAAGATGAGAAGTGCAAGTTGGATTTGATGTTAAAAGAAAAAAAAAAAGGTCTTGTCTGCTTGAGGACTTATCAATAGAAGAACATAATCTATTTTGCAGCCATTTTTCAAGTTTATTAATTTCAAGCAAAGATACACTCTGAACTAAAATATAATATATATGTAGTGTTTTACAGAAGCCAATTATTATCTTTTTTTTTTTTTAATTCTACTCAGGTTTTAAAGGTTTTATTTTCAGTTTTATTAGCTAAATGAAAAAAATATGTTATTGATTTTTTAACAAAGCGCCTTTCTATATTTTTTTAATTTATAAAATACCGTGTTTAATGCTAGATCCTGCTTGGAATTTTTAATGACCTTTTTTATTATTGTTTTATTTTGGTAAATATTAGAAGTGAATGCTGCTATTAAATTTGCAGAATAATTGGCTCCCATACTACGTGAATTTAAACCTAGTTCATCCCATGAAACTGCATGTTCAGAGGTAGGGACAGGGCCGACCCTAGGAATTTTGCCGCCCCGTGCAATAGCATATTTTGTTACTCCTATCTCCAACACTTTTAATGACGTCTTAAAAGCCATATTGCTAAGCTAGGCTTCACTATTTCTGATCATAAATTCTAAATAGTAGCCTTAGCTAATGAAAATTCATAAGTTAATGAAAAAAAAGTTAATAAAAAACTGCAGTTTATGTAGTTTTTACAGAAAGAGAGAGCCAATTAACTCTTTAACGGTGGAATTTTTCAGAAAATGTGCATCTGCATGGGTCATTAAAATAGCAAAGACGAGTATGCTCGTCAAACGCAGAGCAAACGCAATTTTGCCGCCCCCAAAACTTGTCGCACCATGCAAATGCATGCATTTCACTGTCGGTAGAGCCAGCCCTGTGTAGGCACAATGAACGTAACTAGACAGCCTTGTCGGGTCGTAGGTATTATGGTTAACAACTGAAAAATAAATAAATAACGAAAGAGGTGTAGAAATAGACCCTTTTAGTCTTTTGCAATTACGTAGGAGTGAAGATCAACTGGGTCTTTACTAGAAATAATTCTTTACAAACTTTAAATGTCCTCCTGTTAGAAGACAACTTCACATGAAGAGAAATCAAATGGAAGGAGATATTGTGATGAAATTCGTCACCTTAATCATCTGGTGGTGTAAGAATTCTTCTGTTATTTTTTTGATAGGTTAGGATCTTTCTATTTCGAAGGAAAATTCTTTCTCGGTAAGAAGAAATAGCCTCCTAGCTACCCGGAATTGAGAAAGCCCCTGGTTTTTCTGATCATTACACAAAGCAAGTTTTTATAAACACCATATTAACGGAAATATTAAAATTCGTTATATAATTAAATCGTTATTTAATGCTCTTTAGTTTCTTCAAATAGTTTGCTAAAATACTTCCTTTATTGCGAGCATTGACGTCTCAAGTTAAATAAAGTAAACGGTTAATCTCACTATCCCATCTTAGGAACTCAAGTACTCAAGTGCTCAAGATTACCCCCTCCGCAATCAAAGCATTAGCCTAGCTCCGAAGGAAAGGAAGATGGGATCTTCCTTAGATAAATGAATCTATCTAAATGAATATTCTGAGATAACGCAGATTATTTCATTAGACAATTTATAGCTGATGGTAGTTATGTGTTAAATAATTAATGAAAGATTTATCCCCTTAAGAACTACCTCCATGTTTCTGCCATAGTTCAAGTCATAATCGACATTATTATTATTATTATTATTAATATTATTATTATTATTATTATTCGTGACACCTCCAAGGAGTCCGAAGACTCATCATATACAGAAAAAAATTACAATGTTCTTAAAGTTCTTAAAAATAGTTTAGAATTATAGAGTTTCTCAATTGGCAAAATACACTGGTTTCCATAAATTAAGGAACAAATAGAAAAATCATGATAATTCTGGTTGGGGACAAAAACATCGAATATTGAGTTATTGAGTACAATATGTAAAAAGGGTTGGTAATTCTGTTTATTTTATACAAATAAGTAGCATTGTCATTGATATATGTGCAAATATGCCAGGGCATAAAAGTCGGCGTTTTGGAGTGATTTTTCATTTCGCGTATGGAGTGAGAACAAGGCAGGTCTTGATAACAAAATTCTTGGACATGGGCTGCAAGACATCAGTTAGTCGATGAATGCAGGCGTTGAGTCATCGTTACTGTAAACGCCGCTGAAAGTCAGGAGGAGGTAGCCAGATTGTTGCATGGGAGTGGATCACAGACTGCGCAAACCAATTCCAACAGTCACATGAATTATTCTTAAGATACAGTGAAGTAAGGGCACGGGTTACAACGGAAGTGGGTCACCAATATCTACAATTATCTGGTTCTTTCTTCTCTTATTTTACTTTTCTTTTTCTGCTATTCGATTCTCTCTCTCTCTCTCTCTATCACATACACCGACACGCACATATAGGACATACAGGCTATCCTATAGCTACTTGAAATAATTTTTCTGTTACATAAATATAAAGAGCCAATAGGCTTCATTTCGGCGATATAAAAATTATTTAAATTAATGGGATATTAAATCCCACATTGTTTTAAAACCGAATAAGAAACTCAAAGATTGGAATTATCGCGTTTCATGCCGAATATAGTATAATAAACTATAAAAGTATCGGCGACTCCTAGCGTGAGCTAATGCAAGTAGTCCAATTACGTAGTACAAACTCGAGCAACTCGCAGCAAAGGTGGCAAAGTTCTGAACGCTATTCTTGGTATTTTTCATAATGTAAAACACATTTCCTAGGAAATATATGCTGTTATTACATTATAGTGGGAGGTCACTACCCAGACCGGTTTCAGCCTTATGTGTAAGTAAAGCCGGCTCCAAAAATTCGAACGATCCCTATACCACTCAATAGTGGGCGAAAGACCGTCCATCTCAGCGTTGGCTCCACTCAGTGATGGTCTTCCACCCACCACCAGCACCGCTCATATTCCGAAGAAAAGCATTCACCGACTAACTCCCTCAACGGGCCGTGCCGGAAAACACTTTCCTCGGAGACTCAAATTGCTCCCTCAACGCAAAAACTTTAAGAGAGCGAACTCATATTAGCAATCTCACCTTTAACTCAAAGATTGGAATCAGAGAATTTCATGTCGAATATAGTATAATAAACTATAAAAGTATCGGGCACTATATTAATTTGCCTACCGTTTGTAGATTTCTTCTTGGCATTTTGCCAAGAATAGTCGATTCATGCTGAAGGGGAGAAAGAAATGAAGGATGTACGAATTGTTCGCCAACATGCGAAATCACGTGCTTTTCTATCGTTTTACTAGTATATACTAGTTTGAGTTTTGTTGTTGCTTTTTTGCATTATTTTTTATTATTAATTTTTATGATGGATCCAATACAGTCAACAAGTTCTGTTGTTAAACGTTTCAGTAGCTCTTGCAAAAGAATATTGAATAATGTGCTGACATTCTCGAAAAAGAATCGTCTCCTTGTTCCCATTTCTCAAGTCATAAAACGTGCAATTGCGGACGTATCGGGGTCGACTGTTAAGAGTTAGTAGGGAATCAAAAGGTGATGGTAAGCCAAAATTTAATTCTCCTAAAAAAAGTGCCAGAGTAAAGAAAACCATCGAAACCGTAGCTTTGAATGATTTTGATGTAGACCTTATAAGAACTATTCACGAATTTTACGTGGTCGATAAAAGAGTGCCAACTGTTCCGAAATTGATTCCTGTGCTTAAAGAAAAAATTAATTTTCCTTGGAAAAGAGAAACTTTAAGGAAAATACTTCATGAAATCGGATTTTGTTTTAAAAAGTTCCAGAATAAAAGGATACTTATCATGGCGCGAAGTGACATTGTTTTATGTAGAACGCAGTATTTGAGAGCAATAAGACGTTTCAGGGAGGAGAAAAAACCGATTGTGTATCTAGATGAAACTTGGATTGATAGTAATTTAACTTATGGAAAATGTTGGCAGTCTAAAGAAGAATTGGAGTGCTACAAACCGGAAATGCCTCAAGGCACATAATAATTTTGTGTGCGAGTGGAGAAATGTTTTTTTTTTACCGAATTCAAACTTACTATACAAAGCCAATTACCATAGGCAAATGAATTCTACGATCTTCAAAAAGTGGGTAGTAGAGAATCTGATTCCAAACCTTCCTAAAAAAGCTGTTGTTATAATTGATAACGTTTTCATATCACTCTATTCAATCAAACAATGTTCCAAATTTGTCTAATAAGCAGCAAGTTCTTATGGATTGGCTCTCTGCAAATAACATTTCGCATTCCCCAGATATGCGAAAAATTGAATTGCTTAATTGGTCAAAGAAACTCGCCGACAACTAAACTATTTAAATTAGACACGATGCTCAAAGAGCATGGATTTCTAGCTTTAAGGCTACCACCATATCATTGCGATATTAATACTATTGAGTATGTTTGGGTAGAAGAGAAAAGTTTCATTCGCCATCGCAACGTAACTGGAGATAGTTACATGTCGAAACTTTTTAAGCTTTCAGAACAGGCGATTGAAAGTATTACAGTTCAAAACTGGGGAAAATATTGCTTTCATGTCACCTTATTGGAAAATATGTATGGGGACAGAGACGGAATTATCGAAGAATTATGCGAACCTTTGGTGATCAGTTTAAGTGAAAGTGATGGCGATTCGGACACCGATTCAGATGACTATGAAGATTAAAAGGATTTGATAATGGTATTTTGTTTTCAACTTTTTTTGCGTGGGATTGTTAAAAGAGTCACAACAAGTCATAAATAATTAATCGGTTTAGGACATTAAAGTGTGCCAGTTCTCTCAACTGTAAGTTTAGAATATCTAAGTTCATTTGAAAAAATTTCTGTTTTTCTGTATAATTATTTTAATTTTATAGAAAACTTTCTTAAAAATAAATTTAGTTAAATTTCTGTTTTATGCTATACCATTTTTAATTTTGTTAATACGTACATTTTTCCAACTGTTATACAAGCGAAATAGTTACACTTTAAAAACTACAATGTTCGTAAAAGAAAAGCTAAAATTTCCAACCTGTAATAATAAATAAACGCATCCCAGATGACAGATTGATTACCCTATTATCGGAATGGATTCTCTTTTTTCTGACATGCGCAGACGTGTCGAGGGACATCTAATCGGTGGGCGAACTACTAGCGTGAGCTAATGCAAGTAGTCCAATTACGTAACACAAACTCGGGCAACTCGCAGCAAAGGTGGTAAAGTTCTGACGCTATTCTTGATATTTTCCATAAGTGTGAGTCGCCGAAACTTTTATAGTTTATTTTACTATATTCGACATGAAACTCTCTGATTCCAATCTTTGAGTTTCTTATTCGGTTTTAAAACAATGTGGGATTTAATATCCCCTTAATTTAAATAATATTTTTTCTGTGTTTTATAAATAATTCTTCCTTTTGAATGTGCAAAATAGATAGCCTTATCGCAGAATTATCGAAGTACAAATATCTCGCTATTAGACAGAGGTTATGTGAGAGATATTTCTATCTCATTTATTTGTAATTATATATCTTTTACCCGACACTATCGTCGCGCGCATAGCTTGTTAAAATATTCCCTTCTTCCCTCGATTCCAATGAATCATTGTTTAGTTCTGAATTTTTATTTTATCCATGACACTGCGAAAAATATGAACTTCGCTAATTTTCGACGCAGACTAGATACTGAACTATGCTGTTAGGTTGTGTTATTCTTGAGAATGTGACTTTCTCCTTCTGCTATTATTGTTATGGAAACTCGGAAGTATTACGTCATATCCGCCTTAAGGAATACGCTTCCTGTCTTTAATGATTGGACATGACATAAAAAGTTGGTTGTAACTTAATTTTCCCAAGCAACACGCATACTTGTAAAGGCTGGCTGATGCTTACTGGCTAGAGCTACTTTGATTGTGTATTGCCTGTGTTTAAGAAGACGGAAATGGCTATGCGCGCGTATGATATCACAGTGCTGCAGCGAGGACCTGGAAGCACCTACAAAGGAGCAAGCCAAGGTAGCTTTGACTAGACGAGCAAGCATTGGCCTTGGATATACAATGCAAAGCCCAATTATTGCTGCGCAAGCTTAAGACGTCTTCTGTCTACAAAAATAAAAGCCTAAATGGAATGATTATAAATGCATGAATTTATTAACTAATAAATACTACTTCTTTCTGAATTAATGAGCTTGCGCAGCGAGCATGGAGAATTTGCCACTGATATTGTCATGCTAATTCAGTAGCAAACTATGATACAAAAAGTGACATGACATGATAGAAATAATGCACAAAATAGATTTAAATTAACTGAGAGTGACATTGTGTGAATGTTAGTAGCCGGTCACTGTAATAGTTAATTTCCAGAGTGTGAGTGTGTAAAAACTCTGGAAAACATTCTAGGAGTTTAAAAAGAAAATGCTGGAATCATTAATTTCACCAATCAGATATAAGTTATCTAAATATTCATAGAATTTTCATTTCAATTATGGGCAACAAAAATAAAAGATGTAGCTTCCCTGTATTACTGCAGATATCACCATGGAAGCCATATTAATTAATGCGTGCATTTGAACATTGTAATTATGATTCTGGGGGGGGGGATTTAACTATATCAGAAGCCATTTTCTATCGAAATAAAACGATACAGTGCTTGAAGCAAGTAAATGATATTCTTTATTCAATTTATAAGATTTAATTAAATGTATTATTTCCCTAATAGGGGGGGTAAATTGATTGAATTTTAAAATAACCAAGAAACGTTACTCAGCCGTTAAATTATCAACAACTTTACAAGAGATAACATATTTGCACGCAATAGAAAACAGCCCCTGACCTGAAGCCATTAAACTGATTTATGAAATATTAAATAAAGAACACACTCAGGTCAGTAGAATTTGTAGTTTTTGATGCAAACTTTTAGTAGAATACTGAAAGCCAGATCTTGTAACTATTTCAATATATGAAACGAGAATATTTACAATTTCCAAGCAAGGCAGCCTTTAAGTTATTATAGTTTTTCTAGTGAAATTGTCTTGCTAGAATCATTCAGATACATTTTTACTGTCAGAGAGTCGTTAACTATTAGAAAAATGTGAACATATTAACAGATACAGTTCACATATTCATTATTTCAACTAAATGTGTTCTACCTAATCAAAATATTGAGCATATTAACAGATACACTTCTTACATTTGAATTCGTTATTTAAAATATAATTATTATACATAATCAAAATATTTATTTTTTACGCGCTTGACGTTATAAGTTTCAAATGATTTTACCATCTTTGTCAATAATAGAATCAGAGTATTTTCTCCTATAAATATACTTTTAGGAAAAAGGTTCCTTCTAAGGTAATTGAAAGGAAGTAGACAACAAGTTATATGCGCTAAAATAAACAGAATTATACTTCAAAAGTAATCAATTTAGTTTTGAAGTATATTTGTCAACACAGTTTCGTCGAAAATGTTTGATAAAAAAGTTTTTTAAACGTGTCAATCTTGATCATAACAGCATCTTAATGGCACAATTTTATTAAGAAGGTTACAACTAGTCAATATTTCACGTCTATTTAAACACATTTTTAATAAAAGTGTATCAATTTGATAATTGCAAAGTTAACTGTATTTGTTAGTAACGTATTAAATAAAGATATTTGTAATATGTTCTATTCAAACGTAAGTTGTGTGTACAACTTAAATTTACTTCGTTTCAGGCAGAATAATAAATGGTTTACTTTCTTATCCATATTCAATGACGAAAAGGCTAATGTTTCTTGAATAAATTTATATTATCTAACTGATTGCCATGAATTATTCTGATTTTTATATAATTCTGCGTCACTGTTCACTTAAACGGAGAGGAGAGATCGCGAGATATTATTACATGTCGGCAGCAATGAACTTGAACCAATTACTAACGCGAATAAAAGAATATGAATCTTTTAAATACAGGAAAGCATCAACAAAACTAATAAGATTCGACACAACAGGATTAGGAAATCTACAAGAAAGTAAAACTACTACTACATTCTCCCTAAAATTAAATATCTTAAAATGAAATACAAAGTAAATTTATCCTATTAAAGTACTCAATTAAATTTTTTTCGAAGCAGTATACCAGTTTTATAATACACTTTAACAGAAGGACCGCACTAAGTTGGAGATATGGACTACTGTATTAGGTTAAAAAATAATCCTCGTAGACATTGCGTCGGAGAACCATCATAATTAAACATTACTGTTCCCTCACCAGTAAACAATAAATAATCCCAAATATGTATATGAGTTAAAAAAACAATTTTGTAACTTTCAGAGCATACAAAAATTCGGGATGTATGATCAACGTAGTTAAATATTTACTAGCAGACTGGGAAATGCATTTTATTACAAACATCGTAAGGAAAAATTACTTTTTGCTTTCATTCTTGAATGTTTACCTATCGAAGCTGTAAAGATTTTTTTTTTTTGCAATTGGCGATGAGCAATCATGCACCAAAAGAAATATTTTCTCATCGAAAACACAATTTTCGTTACCAATAGTTTTTTTCTCTTCATTTAGTTAATGGTTTCGTTTTATATAGATATTTTAAATAAAAACGAATTTCATATTGATAACTTTTACGCAAAAAAACTTTGTTAGTCTAGATTTTTACGAAAAAAAGAGAAGGAGAAAATGATGCTATGAATATTTACCTTTCGCATGTACAGTGAAAGGTCAGCTGTTTAATAAAAATGTAACATCAAATACCGAAAAATAAACAAAAAACGAATAACGAAAGAAGGCGTCCAAATGAAGATATAAAAACGAAACCATAAAAGGCAGTCGATTGAAAATTGCATCCAAAGAGTGTGTGTGTGTGTGTGTGTTCTAATATAATATAATATAATCAATACTAAACAGCGAAACAGAACTAAAACAAAGTTAATTATTCTTCACCAGAACAGACTAAACGAGAATATTTTTTTAAACTTAGGGTCGATACGGTTTTGCCATAATTTGAAGTTCTTTTCAAAGAATTCCAACCATATTTGGAGGACAACACAGCTAACAAAAAAAGGTTCTGTAATTAATACGAGTAAGGAAAGCCTTTTGAAACACTGAAGAAAAGAAATGTTGATGAAAATTATGTGTAGTAATGTAGTTTAATTCCCTTTGCGATAATACAGTTTGAAGATGTGAAACGGGACTAATTTGCCATGATCACTAACCTCATGGAAGTACAATTTCCAAATATGGAAATCGCATTCAGAAGGCGTTTAAAATGTGGGGAGCTGGTCACTACTCCTGAGTTATAGAGTTGATCTAAAGCTGACCATGAATAAGGACTTGATGTTTCGTCAAGAAATACCAAAAAAAAAAAAAGCTCTCACTAGATCGTGGACTTAAAATCTAAAAACATACAGGTTATCCCTGTCTTATGTGGGATGAGTTCCAAGAAATACGATAAGTTTTCACGTCTTTTCGTGAATTTATTTATTTTTTTTTGCTGTTATTCTTTACAGATGTAACACCTTATTCAGTATTATTGATTGTCGAAGAGTACTGATTTTTTATTTAAATTGTCGATCCACACAGTTAGCAATTTTTCCAACTTCGGGTGGTTTCAATCTGAGAAACTAATGATCGTGTTTTGCCGAGAAAGAAATAACATTTTCACCCGCTTCTTTAATTTTATTCACATCTTTAAAGATTGTTCTTATTTTTGACTCGCTTGATTTAAATTCATGTCGAAAGTCTTAAAACTTGAATCGAATTGCCTGCGTGTCCTCATTATCGTGACATCGTCGGTCATACCGATAGGTTAATTAGAGTACAAATTAAGCCTGTGTGCTTGTGAAAATAATAGCATCGAAAATTTAACAAATTTACTTTGAACTTGTATTTTTAAGTTCGTATTCAAATAAGCAACGAGTTTCTTACGCAGAGATAACAGGTGATCTCCTCGATAAAGGACTGCACACACGGCACATGCGCATACGCGCGGTGCAAGGTACAGACAGGGGATAAAATATATGTATATTGAAAAAAATCGCATAAATTAGACGTAATCTGCAAAGTATTCCTTAAATGCTGTGAATATGTTATTGATTTTTATATTTGGTTAAAAATCGTTTCTACTCAAGTTGAGGTAGCTGGTCTCATATGTAAGTGGGAGGATTTTTTCTCCTGGAGGGCTTTTTGACCTGCATAACTGGCCATACAGAAATGTACATATGGACATATAGTGACCACCGTATTTTGAAATTATGTCTATAATCTCTTCGCGTCCTGACAAATTCGCAGGACGCGGATCTTAGGGGCCCATATTTTCCGCAGATTATTATTTTATTACATTCTTAGTTCAGCTTGCGAAGGCCATCAAAATCGATCAGAACAGTCGACGAAAATCCCCATTTTAGACATTCCATATTTGTTTATTCTGATATTTCTTTCTTGTGAAATCGCGTACACTCACTTTTCGAAAATGTTGCTTTCGTGTTATAATCCTAGCGAATAATGCACACAACAAGTTTCGTCTGTAGCTGGGATTATTTTTATCAAGAAAAAAGTTGGCATTATTTTTGTGATGTGCACTCGAATTTATTTAGAGACTCAACCTTGCCACGTAGAAGTATGATGCGTCTTCCACATATTAAATTAAGTATTGTAGATGAAAATAATAATCAAACACGTTACTCTTAGTATAAAATTAATTTTAATAGCAACATTTTTATAATATAAAAATCGCAACCTTTGTTTTAAATGTAATGACACAGGATGTTAATGTTCGTGCGCAATAGAAAAATATTCTAGTGATAAAAGTAAGTAGAATTCATTAGAAATAAAACAGATATTTTATTAAATACCGCAGTTAAAAAACTGAACACGGTTTATTTCTCATTTTTGTAGTTACTAATACTCTTCTAGCATGGCATGAATTTTCACTATTTTTATTCCAGAATATATCACTTAATTGGCCTTTTCAGAATAAAATAATAAACCACTGATGCTAATTTATTTAGTGAGGTCAACCTTACGCTAACAAAGTAGCTCAGTTAGCTGTCGCTAGTTCAGTTCAGCGATGGCATTTTATTTGCAGACTTTGTTGTAGTGAAAACATCACTTGAGTTATTCTGTCGGCACCTCGTTTGTTCATCTTTCGAAGTTTAGTGCTCTGGTTATTAATGTCCCATTTGAAAGATAATTGAAAGATGTATCTTTTGTTAATATCCTTCCAAAGAAGTCTATTTTGCATTTGCACTCGTTACACTCAAATTTCAAAGAAGAATGTACTCTCTATTTCTCACTCTCTCTGGTTTTCTTTTTCTCTTGTTGTCCAAATCAGGGATTCCGACATTAATGTCGAAAATGATATAATCTGGCGGACACCTGGAGGATTCCTTTTTTCTTAATTAGGTTCGTTTATTACAATATAATTCAGTGAGGAAAACGTCTACACAATACGAAAGTTTTGTTGTGAAATGTGTACAAAATGACTGAAAATAATTGTTAGTTCTTTGAGGAGAAGTAACTCCTGGGTTATGTAGCAATTGCAACTTCTTTTTAAGAATTCATTCTAATGAACCGAGAAGTATTTTAACTTACTTCAAAAGTGTTTCTGGAATTTCTTGAAGAAGTGACGTTCTAACAAATGATAAGCTATTTACAATAAGTTTACTATCGATGTGAGAAAGCTTCAGAAATTCCTTCCAATCTAGTTTAGTAATTCTGAGAGCTATTGAGATTGAGTTCCTGTTAAATATAATATTTATTCGGCTTAAACAATCTTTTCATTTACTTCCCTTCCAGTAACGACATAGACACAACCTCTCAGAGTGAATTTTGACGCCACTCTAGAAAAAAGTAGAATAAATTCAAATGTGCCCCTTGAGCGTAATATCATAGTTGTAAACAACTTTGAAGACGAGTACATCGCCTTTCACTAGCAGATAAACATTATCATTTTTACTTCCATAATTAATTTTCTAATACTAACCTCTAATAGTGTATTAAATTGTCAAAACTTTCATTACGACAACGAAAATTCGGCTAATTTAGTTAAAGTGTGTCGAATCAATTAAATTGGATTTAGGTGCCAAATTAAGGAGAGGTAATTAGTATATTGTCTTATCGTATCAACAGCTTATGTCCCTTATGCTTGAGTAATTGTAGGTTACACTAATATCTATCATAATCTAATTCCCTCACTCCGAACTACCTTACATAGTTACTAATAACAACTGTCAAATATCGTTTTGTTTTCTTTAATTTTCTCTATGCCACTGAAGATGTATGCTTGGCACAGCCGTTTTACGCAATATAGTGGGAATTTGGTAGATACTAGGAAGTTCTCTCTCCCGTACATATAAACCTTGTCTTCCATCAGAATTCATCGAGAAAAGCCAAAAGATTGACGGAATAATATAAACAGTGCAAATATCGTCGTTGCTTGCATACGGCAAAGCATTATACTTCGAGAGTTTACATTAACCACATTACAGTAAAGAGGTTGCTATCTTGGGAAGGTATCCATCACAAGCCATGTTTAATAATTGAAAATTGTCGACAGGATAAAGAATGTTAAGCAACCATTATAAACAAAAATCAATGGCAATGCTCTTACAGGCAAAAATATTTTTAAGGGCAGTCCAAATAAAGATTTCTATTTCCTCCTGAATGGTGACTTCTGTCATTTGTTGTGTACAAATGTGCTATTTCAGTACCTGCGTGTATTAAAAGTGTATTAAAAGCTCGCTTCTTCTGTAAACAATATTGAAATAGCGGAAACCTATCAGAAATAGCTTTAGCTGTTCACTATATATTAGCATTAATATTACATTGATGCTAATGGTGAATATCAGTAAACTAGTACTAATAATTGCGTAGTTATTACATTCCTATTCGTAATAACACATTAGTATGAGAGTACGTTTAATTACTGTTTTTCTATTTCTTACTAATAAAGCAATATTGTACTAAGAAGGTGCTATTATACTATGCGTAGTACGAAAGCGTCCTCGCGGTTAGCCTAATGGCTGTTTGATGTATGATGCTTTAATACAAATCATCATACATCTCCTGGAGGAGATGTATGATGCTTTGTATTAAAGGCAAGGGGCCACTACCCAGACCGGTTTCGACCTTATGAATAAGAAAAGCCGTCTCAAAAAATTCGGACGATCCCTAGGCCACTCAATTGTGGGCGAAAGACCGTCCATCTCAGCGTTGGATCCACTCAGTGATGGCTTTCCACCCACCACCACTACCGAGCAGAACCACTCATATTCCGAAGACAAGCATTCCCCCACAAAGCTCCTCACCGGGCCGTGCCGGAGAACACTTTCCCCGGAGACTCAAATTGCTCCCCCTTAAGGCAAATACTTTAAGAGAGTTAACTCATAATGGCCCTCACCGGTTTCGACCCCTATTGAGGTGCATTTAAGTAAAGACCTCTCTAAAATTATGACGATCCCTAGATCACTCCATAGTGGCCGAAAGACCGTCCAACTCAGCGTTGTTCCACTCAGTGACAGGCTCACGCCGTCACCGTGAAGGACTTCTCAGCGTTGTCTTTACCCAGTGGCAGGCTCACCCCACCACCAGACAGAGCCAAAATCTCAGCAGTGGCTCTACTCAGAGACAGATAAAAACCTATCTCCATGCAGAGCCTCTCAAAGCCAGCTCCCACCAATTCCGACCCCTATCGAGGTCTTATCAGTGGGAGCCAGGCTAGAAATACCAAAATTTTAGTAATACAGAACTTATAAGTATTTTACCAGAACAAGTTACCATAAGGTGTTTTAACCTTATTAAATAAAAATCTCAGGAGGAGATATAAATGTAGAAAATATTTTACTTTGGGTATAGTGCCCCTTGCCTTTAATACCAAGCATCATACATCTCCTCCAGGAGATGTGCTTTGCATTAAGGGTAAATATTAAGATTAGTGATCAGAGCTTATTTTACTTTTACCATGAGTTGCCTTGGTCTTGCACTACGTGCAGCGTCAGCTAGACTTGCGACACTTGCAGGGGCTTGACTTGTTTGTCTTTTGCTTACTTGGGAAATGGAGTAAAACCAGGTTTAAAATAGCTTGGTATCTTTAACATTTATTATACTCAAGGTAAAATACATTATATATATATATTCATTTTATTTTGGAAGATGTGTTACAGAACAGATTGTGGAAATTATTTTCTTGCTAATTTCCGCGCTTGTGTTAAACAATTATTTTAAAATATTCCGAAAAAAATGCCATTAAGCATTTATTACAATAACTAAGGTTTGAACATTATCCTTTATTTTACCTTGCACTACTGCAATGTATGGAAATATGCATGTCACGATGCTATGCTTACAAATGTAGATATACTGCTGCTGTTTTAGAACAAGTTTTTCTGTTTTTATGAACAAGATATGTTCTGTAGTTTAGTCAGTATAGACGAAGCCCATTCGTGAGAAAAAACCTGGTTTGCAGATGAAAAAATAATCTTTCATCAGAACAATGCACCTGCCCACGAAGGTGTTTTGGCAGTGGGAAAATTAAGGGATCGGCACTGTGAATTGTTGGAACATCCACCATATTCCCCAGATGTCGTTCTCTCTGACTTCTCTTCCCCAGATTTGGCTCCCTCTATATCTTCCCAAAATAAACTCTTCCTCTCTAGTCAACGTTTTTCTCCGAATTAAGAGGTGATTGCAGTTGTAGAGGGGTATTTTGCTGATCTTACTGAGAATCACTACTGGGACGGGATAATAGCACTCGAGCATCGCTGGAATAAATGTATTAGTCTTATGGGAGATTATGTCGAAAAATAAAACTAACTGTGAAATTATAAATGCCTTTTATTCATAGTCAGGACTAGAAAGTTTCAGACCACCCTCGTAACTTAAAATTGCAGTTACCCAGCCCAGAACAGAGAACTTCGTTTCTTGTTGACGCAGCTGTGATCGTGGGATATCTGGTTAAGGGGTTCTTTTAAGTGTAAAGGATTATCGACCTTCTAATGGACGTGGCCGCCAAATCGCATTTCTTATTCATATTCTTTCAACTGATAGCATTCATCGTATCCAGATTTTCCTGGACATATATAGACGCACTGGCCAGTTGGATGGTTAATATATATATATTTAAAAGTACACAATTTAACATAAAATATGTGTTTAGATTTCTTAACCTTTAAATTTAAAGTACATTAAGAAAAGAAAGGGGCGTGAACTTAGAATTGCATCCTAGCGCCAGAACCCTTAGAACCAGCACTGATTCCTCTTTCGTCTTTGTTAGTCTTCACAAAAAATATCCCATCCGTTCGTTGCTATTCCTGTGAGGATGTCACCATCATCTAACCGTGTCTCTCTTATACCAACAATTTTGGGGTCAGTAAAGTCATCAGTGCAACAATAACATTCCCTTTATTTCGAATGCTTTTGGTATTAGTAAACAAAACATAAGTAATGATTTCTGAACCTACAAATCCTACGAGCATCACTTCTCCATGGCGATTCTTCATTACTTTCCCCACTCCCTTCCTCTATATCACAATCAATTCTACAGCTTTCCTCACACCCAAACGTTTCTACCTCACGTTATCAATATACTTTAAGCTTTTATTTTATATTCTATTCTGGGAACGTGTTTCGCGGTGAGAGAGGAGAATACAAATCTTCAACCTTCCTTCAATACTTACAGTTCATCTTGAGAAAGTGTGTAGCTGAATAGATTTATAACTGAACCAGAATCTTTGTTCGTTCTTTTGGGGCACGCTGGAAGTGAAAGAGAGGGAAGGAAGGTAGGATGTGTACCTTAATGGTGATAAATTTGTTATTTATTTTATTTATTTTATTTTTATTGTCGTGATGCGGTTATATTTAGTAACTGTATTCAGTTTGAATATTTTCATTAGATGGGACCTAAAACACTTCATCCATTTTGGGTTCTTTGGATATAAATTTATGTTTGTGTTTTTGTGTAATATCTGTTATTTAGTGCTTGTTGTATGATGTTGAAACTTCGAACCAAATAGCGCCTCTGTAGCTCAGTTGGAAGAACGAAGGTACCTTGTGCCCTTCGATTAGAAAAGGCTTAAATTATATTCTCGCCGTGAAGAGAGGATTCTCTATATGGGTTTTTCAACGCAAGGGGAATTAGCCGATCTCACACGCAGGTAGGTTTTTTCTTGCTGAAACTAGGATTCGTAATCCCACGTCCAGACAAATTGTCCTTGATAACCCATGCAATTTATAGACAAAAAAGTACTAGTGGTGGTAGTCGTCGTGGACAATAGATGATGATGGTTCGCTGTGGTTGGTGAATTAAGTGGTGGAGAAGGACAGTTGTAGAATAGATGCTCTCCCTCAATGAATCCAACACTCATTGGAGGTGTCACGTAATAATAATAATAATAAATTTGCTTGTTGCAGAATACATTTGGTTTATTTTGGGGTATTGTGGTTTCACATGGTGAGGAAGACATTTCTGACAAAGTAAACTGAAAATTAATATAAACGTTTATATTAATCCTTAAACTCAGCCTCAGGTTGGAGAAGCGGGATAGTACCATTGTCTAATGATCTTTATATTATTATTATTTTTTTTTTTAAACAGGAAAAAAATGAAACATTTTCAGAAAATTTGTATACTTAGAGAAAACTTTGGTAAAGCATAACTTTTACCGGCCTGGTTGGCGCAGTGGTTAGCGAATCCGCTTTCCATCCAAAAGGCTGTGGATTCAAATCCCGCCGTTTGCACGGATGTTTTTGTTTGTCTGTGAAAATACTAGTGGTGGTGGACAGCATATGGCGTTGGTGTAGATGATTCGGTTTGCTGCTGTTGGTGGATTGAGTTGAGTATATGCCCTCCGTCGATGTGACATTGAAATCATTGGGGGTGTCACCTAATAATAATGACTGAGACTTCCCTTAATGCACATTCAAACCCTTAACTGGCAGGTTTGAAGAGGGAAAAATGATTCAAATGAAATTTATAAACTGGTAAAGAAATATGTATCAGAATTTAATGTTTATATATAGATATGGAATTGATTTTTTTATGTTCGGTTTGAAAAGGTGTAAGGTTCTCTCCAGAAAGAGAATTTCAAAGGAATGAATATGTATTGTCGCACTTCGAACTTAGACATTTCACTCTTCTTGCATTGCATCTGTCTCTCTTTTTTACTCTGTCGTCCGTGCTCTACTAGAGTGGTTTAATAAATTTTCACTGATTATCACAGTATCGGGAACCTGAATATTATTGTAGAAAGGCAATAACTTAATAGATTGAGTGAGAGACAAAGAAAATTCAAAATAAATATCTTAATTAATTTAATGAAATTAATTAATAAAATTAATTTCAAAAAAATAAAAAGTGTTAAGTGCGAATTTAAGTATTGTATGAATGTGTAAAATGTTTATATTTCGTCAGCGCTATGTATAAAAATCTGCATTAATGCTACAAATGTATCGTCTAAAGATAAAGGACCTACAAAATTAATATTATGCATAAAGAAAACAAGCATCGCACAAAGGTATCGACACTCCAGCTAGCTGCGTTTAAATGAAATTAATCCGTTTATTAAGGGGTGTTTGTTTCTTATATTTCACTAAAGGAACGCCCATTTGATTAAACTATATTTCTTCCCTAAACGTCCAACATTGAGACCATATTTTGTTCTAGTTTCTCTCATTATATCAACTTACTGTTCAGAAATACGAACTTTGCCCAATCGCATTACTGCCTGCTGCGTCAAATAACATGGCGGCGAAACGGAGGTAAAATCCTTCCTTGTTGCTTATAGCAACAAGGAAGGTAAAAACATTCAAATTACATTTGTTTCACGTGACAACCTCGTCGTGCAAGTTCATTATTTTCTTCTCTCAAGATTTTTTTTTAAGTTGATAAATAGCTTTTGGATGATATCTTTTTACAAATAAAAATCGCAATTAATTAGGCGACAGACCATAACCATACAAAGATTTCTTTTATACGACACATTACTAAAGAAAAATTTGATAAGAAGAAAAAATAAAGCATTTTCCATTTACCAAATGTTTATTTACATATATAATAAAACTAAACGTTATCCTTTCCTTTTCATTTATTCAAAAGTCTAAGTCGCTTAAAATATAAAAGAATAATAAAATATAAATACGCACAGACAGTGAGGATTAAATGTAACGCCATTCTTCATATTGGTTTACAGAATGAGTGTTTTAAATATTTTTTTCAATTGCAGTTGTTGTCAGTTGAAAGTACACTTTCTGACGATAAAATAATAATATCAACAATAAGAAAAAGTCAAAAATTAAAAAAATAAAAAAGAGAGAGAAACACCATGTGTCCATACAGCTTAAATGCAGTATTACAAAATAAAATTGCGCTTTGTTTCCTCTCTCTCCAATATTTCTAAGGTGTTTAGTATTGATATTGCATTGTTGTTGCAATTAGAGTTCGTATTTTGTACGAACCATTGTGTGCAGTCCCCTTGCTTTAATATGAAATCCATAGTACCCACAAGGTTTACGATCCGGTGAAAGGATCTCAGACGACCTTCTTCCACTCAGTGCAAAATACAGTTTTCAAGTGGCCTCACTTCAGCGAAATTTATTTGCTGACAACTTTATTCAATCTTTTCTATTCCGAAAGCTCTGGAAGTGTAAGATTTCAACTTTCTTTGTACAGTTGTTCTCTAAGAAAATGGATTTTATGTAGGACTTTGTCTTTTACGAAAGGAATGGAAGTTTGGTTCCATAAATTTGAATGAATTTCATAAATTCATTCAGAATGCTGGAGTATGATTGAGTTGTCAATTTATCCTTTATAGAACCCAGGCTTTTATTTCTGCGGTATAATAATTGTTCTTTCTAGACCTCAGGATTTCGTCTCAAAGAATACTGATGCTCATCCTGGAATTCTACTCCTCCTGAAGTAGTAAAGGATCATTGCATTCCGTTTTATTTTTAGATCTCTTTATTCTTTGCCATCAGATGGATGAAGAATTCAAATTTCCATCTTCCGGAAACCCACACCGGACTTTAAATCCACGATGAATCAAATTAGCTTACCTGTAAAACATTTCACACTATTAAGAGTTATTAATAATTATTAATCTTAATAATTATTGATACTTATTAATGTCTTAATATCATTTTGGAGGTCTCATATCATGAGACTCAAAAAAATACGATCGGCCTTGTCAAGGATACTTATGAAGGAATCTACTCAAATCTGTTAAGTATATTCCTTCACTTTTTCACCCGACTAATAAACTTCTACAATTCGAGGCTCTACCAAATATGTATTTCTGTCTTAAGCTGACATATTTTTAGATTCGTTCAACTGTGAATTTATCTTATTTGGTCAAGTTATATAAAATTATCCGAAATAACAAAAATATATAAGATGAATGAACTACAGTTCTGCGGCTTTTCATGACACAAACATTTCGACTACAATATTTGTTGAGGAAGATCAATCGGTACTTCCTGAACATACGTTTTCCACTATACATCGAATCCTTTGGAAAAGGACTAGTGTCCTACACAAAAGCTATTTTATTGCAATTGTAGAACTACCTGGTCCCAGTCCATAGAAAAGGACAGAGCTTATCCCTCTTATGAAAAATTGTGCTTATCCATATACCGTAGCTTGAGGAAGTCTCTTTTTAATTAATGTACATGAATATTTTAGAAATGCCGTTAGAACTTCAGAGTACTTTATATCGCGAATGTCTTGTCATTTGCGTGTAGCTCACACGATCTCAGTGATGAGTCTTCGTTTTTTACTTTGTTTACTTATTTTGAATTTCATACTCCTGAACCCCTTTACAGTTTGTCGAAAAATTTACGGGCAATAAAATTCGCACGCAAGTTCTTTGTTTTTAATGATTGTGTTTATTACACGTGTGTTTCTGTGCAAAAAGTATTTATGTGATGTATCACATCGGATGAAATTTAAGTATCCGATGATTAACTCGCTAAAGCTCATTTGTTCATAGTTAATGTTTCTCTTGGTCACAGAAAGAAGCTCCATGCGTCATCAATATCTTTCTATGAATTTGTATATGGAATTTATGATCGCTGATATCCTTACAGTATACTTTCCACCAATTGGAAGCTTTATGAATAGCTTTCAAAATATTTAGTCATCTTTGCGAAAATTATTGTTTTTATCCTTAGCAGTTCTTCCCCAGAAGAAATTCAGAAGAAATGAATGAGTTGGAAACTCATTCATTTCTTCTGCAAAAATACTTCAACTCATTTCAGCCTACACCGAGGGTTGCTTTACATTGATTCTTTTTTTAAGAATGTTTCGAAGTTTTCATTTTTATCCCTCTCAAATAAGAAAAAATTTCCTTTAGTATAAAATTTCAAAGCCGTTAGACACACTGTTCAGAATGTTTTATTTTTACGAGCAACTATGCTGATTTTTGTTTGCATGCATGTTTCGTTTCCATAAGAAGAATTATGTAGACCAGGGCTGTCCAAACTTAGGTAATCCGAGGGCCGTATCACAATGCGTATCTAGTAATTTGGTGAGCAGCAGCGAGACAACCTCGATAGTTGAACATACAACACTAACTGCAAGCTCACGTTCCTCGCGGGCGCCCGTGGCGTGCGCGTTGGGACAAAACAGTATAAGAACGCTTCTTCGACATATCTGGTATTCGAGAAACACGTGGGTATATAGAAATGTAAAAATACCAAATAAAATCACCAACATCGAGATTCTGGATTGGTGATAGAATTGAAATATCTAATAAGTATTTGATTCAGATTATATTCAGATAGGCGGGCCGCACAAAATCGCACCGCGGGATGCATCCGGCCCGGGCACTGCTTTGAACAGCACTGATGTAGACAATGTAAGTAAATTTGGATGAGGTGACACTGTATCGTCCTGGTTTTCTGCCAAAATTAGAGGGCCTTATTAAGCCTAACGACAGCATAGAGCAGTCGCATGGTACCACCTCTTGTACCATCATTTTCTGTTTGGGTACCCAATACTGAAACAATTTTATTTTGCTAAATATCAGATTGCCCGCTGATCTTCTTTAATCCAGTATCTAGCTACACCGGAATCACGCAATACCATGAAAAAGTGAAAATCACCGAATCAGAAATTTCGGTTGGTTGAAGTGCAGTCTTTAGAGGATATTGCATCTCTCCATTTAACTAGCTTTAAAACTTAAGCGACTCGATCAACATTTACAGATAGCCTAATCACTGAGAAAAGTGGATAATGGGCTAAAATATAGAAACATCCACCAACAGATGGAGGGGTGACCGGTGTTTATTACGGCGGTCCTTCATCCATACGAGTGAAATAAAAGAAAGCGAGAATTTACTTTGATTTATTTCTTTTACTGGAATCAGCATGCCTGCTAATGAGCAATGTTGATTTGTTTCTTTGGTTGGAAGTTAATCTGAAAGATGAGAGATATAGCAATTGTAATGCTGCAGGTGCTAAGCAGGATTACTACGAGAAACATGAAGAGATTATCAGTTGGCACAGTTACATTAATTCGGATATACCCTAATTCAAATATATACCTCTTCAGCAGAATATATATCATGTTATATAAAATATGAAGTTGCCTGTAAAAAAATGGCGCTTTATTTACAACTTATCGCAGTTAAGGAAATTAGCCATTAAATACATACATTAAAACGACGGAATAGGATACTTCCAGAAGTGGAAGGAAAACAACCGAAATTATAAGCTTCGAATCTCAAATCATGAATGACTGTTCCACTAATTAACAGAAATTTCTACAGAGCAGAGCAGATACTTCGGAAAAAATATTTCCGAAGTATCTGAAAAAAAATTTAAAGCTGATTAGACAAATTGATTTTAAATTAATATATATTAATATTTTCCGGAAATATGCTATTTCGACCATTACTTAATTTCATGTAACTGGTAGATATAAACAGTTCCTGTTATGTATTAAACAAGGGATACGACATTCTTCCTGGAGATTTTTTCCGTAGCTTCAAAATGTTTACCACTCTTCGTATGTTGGTAATATGAAAATTATGCCTCGTTCTCCTGAAATGATCTCCCATAATTTATGTTTATTCCACAACTCGGCTTTTCTACGGCATCACAGCTTACAGGCTACTTAAACGCAGATGCCACTGTACATCGTTAAAATGGTAGAAAAAAATTAAATATAAAATAATATAAGATTTTGGTAAAGAATATCGTATTTCTTATACTGAAATATTTTTTGCAATCGATGATAATTTTTGTAGCGTAGTTTGTAAATTATTGCACTGAATAACAAAACACAACACATTTTAAAACAAGATTGTTTATTAATCATAATGTAATAAGATAAATCAGAACACAGAAATACGTTTACAAAAGTAAACTGTTTTCGCAAACTCTTCGGATATATAAACACTAAATAATAACCACAAATTACAGAAGATATCTGAGTAGGATATTGAATAATAATTAACATTAAAGTACTATTAATCAAGAAAAACAGAAACAATAGGAACGAAATACACGTCTATAGCTACCACCCAATGTAGTTAATATAAAGAGAGTGAAATTGCAAACCATAACAATAATTGTTAATCAACTAATAAAATCATAAAATGCTATGCAAGATTAACAATCACAGCAACAAATTAGGAACTGAATGTATTTATTGTTTGAAAAATCAGATGTTGACCAAATATTTTATTATTATATTTTTATTTTTAAAATATGAAGCATTTATTCAGGAAACCATTTCCACAGAAAATATTCAGGTTACAACAATCAAAAGCATCATTTGAATTATTCAAATTATTCACAGTAACATCTTGAAAGAATTCACTCACATTAAAATACGTTAAAACATTCGCTACTATAAAAAGACCTTAATTCGTGTTTTCATATTTTTAGCGAAGGCATTGTATTTTGAAATACAATGAACTAAACAGATTCTTTTCAAATCAAAAGAACTGTGATGATTTTCGGTAGAAAAGTGTGTTCCGGATGTAAATATATTTACTTAAGAACCTGAGTTAAGTTTCTGAACGCATTCAAAAAAGTGCGGCATGACCCGTTTCTATTAAAATTTCTTTCGTTAAATTTCTCCAAAAAAAGGATATTTATCAAAATGAGTTTATTACTTATTTCAAAAATTGCATCAATGAAGTCATTTTATCTTTAGAAAAATGTTCTTATTGCATATAAAAACGATTAACCAAAATAAAATACTCTACCTAGAGTGTAAATCATTATACGTCTCTGCAAATTTAATTTTTTTTGAAAAATGCCTTCAAAAAAGAAGGGTTTTCTTTAGTGTGAACTAAAAATTGGGTTTTCAAGTTCCATAAATGTGAAAATGACTTCCCACAAGTTTCACAGGAAAATGTTTTTTCTTTAGTGTGAACTACTAAATGGGCTTTCAAGTGACTTTCCTACAACTCTCACAGGAGAATGGCCTTTCTTGAGTGTGAACTAGCAAATGTTTTTTCAAGTTACATGAATGCGAAAATGCCTTCCCACAAATTTCACAGGAGAATGGTCTTTCTTCATTGTGAACTAGCAAATGTTTTTTCAAGTTGCATGAATGCGAAAATGCCTTCCCACAAGTTTCGCAAAAGAATGGTCTTTCTTGAATGTGAACTAGCAAATGTTTTTTCAAGTAGCTTGAATGCAAAAATGCGTTTCCACAAATTTCACAGGAGAATAGTTTTTCTTTAGTGTGAACTCTTAAATGGGCTTTCAAGTGACTTGACTGAAAATGCTTTTCCACAAGTTTCACAGGAGAATAGTCTTTCTTGAGTGTGAACTAGCAAATGGTTTATCAGGTTCCATAAATGTGAAAATGACTTCCCACATGTTTCACAGGAGAATGGTTGTTCTTTAGTGTAAACTAGTAAATGGACTTTCAAGTGACTTCACTGAGAAAATGCTTTCCTAGAACTTTCACAGGAGAATGACCTTTCTTGAGTGTGAACTAGCAAATGTTTTTTCAAGTTCCATGAATATGAAAATGCCTTCTCACAAGTTTCACAGGAGAATGGTCTTTCTTGAGTGTGAACAAACAAATGGTTTTTCAGGTTCCATAAATGTGAAAATGACTTCCCACAAGTTTCACAGGAGAATGGTTTTTCTTTAGTGTGAACTCTTAAATGGGCTTTCAAGCTACCTGACTGTGAAAATGCTTTCCCACAAGTTTCACAGGAGAATGGTCTTTCTTGAGTGTGAACCAGCAAATGTTTTCTCAAGTTGCATGACTGCGAAAATGCCTTCTCACAGGTATCACAGGAGAATGGTTTTTCTTTAGTGTGGACAGCTAAATGGATTTTCAAGTGAATTTTCTGTGAAAATGCCTTCCCACAAGTTTCACAGGAGAATGGTTTTTCTTTAGTGTGGAGAGCTAAATGGATTTTCAAGTGACTTTTCTGTGAAAATGCCTTCCAACAAGTTTCACAGGAGAATGGTCTTTCTTTAGTGTGAACTACTAAATGGGCTTTCAAGCTACCTGACTGTGAAAATGCTTTTCCACAAGTTTCACAGGAGAATGGTCTTTCTTGAGTGTGAATTAGCAAATGTTTTTTCAAGCTGCATGAATGCGAAAATGCCTTCCGACAAGTTTCACAGGAGAATGGTTTTTCTTTATTGTGAACTGCTAAATGCATTTTCAAATGATTTCTCTGTGAAAATGCCTTCCCACAATTTTCACACGAGAATGATCTTTGTTGAGTGTGAATTAACAAATGGGTTTTTAAGTTGTTTGGCTGTGAAAATGCTTTCCAACAAATTTCACAGGAGAATGGTTTTTCTTTAGTATGAACCACTAAATGGGTTTTCAAGTTACTTTTCCTTGGACATGCCTTACGACAAGTTTCACAGGAGAATGATCTTCGTTGAGTGGGAACTAACAAATGGGTTTTCAAAGTCCTTGAATGTGAAAATGCCATCCTACAAATTTCAGACTAGAATGGTTTTTTAATGTGAACTACCAAATGGGTTTTCAAGTAGCTTGATTTTGAAAATTTCTTCCCGCAAGTTTCACACGAGAATGACTTTTCTTAAGTGTGAATTTAGAAATGACTTTTCAATTTACTTAATCTGGCAGAGTCTTTGCCACACTTTGCACAAGAGAAAGACTTCTTACTGTGAGCGAATAAGTGGATGTTAAGATTCCCGGATTTTATAAATATCTTAGGACAATTTCATAAGATACCTGTTGTGAACGGATTTGAACTAATAATTGTCTTATCAAGTTACCTGGTTTAAAATACGTTCTTCCACAGATATTTCAAGACATCGTTTTCGCTAAGCACGAACTATCACAGGTGTTTTCGGCTCCTTTGATTTCGAAATTTCTTATCGTAAAAGAGAAAAGGGGAATGTGTACTTTGTGTGTGTACGATATAAGTTCATTTAAGTCATACGGTTTCTAAAATTTCTTTCAACGTTTCACACTTTAAACGACTTTTTGTGGAGCATATATCAATAAATGTGTTCCCTGTAATTTTTTAAATATCTATTTTTAAGCATATGCTTTGCAATGATTATTTTTTGATTTAGTTTTTCTTAAATTATTTTGAGTAGTTCTTTCAGTATTTCGTTGTTTCTATACTGGCTCTATTTTTAGTATCAAGTTTTTAATAATAACTAGTTGAGAAATAATAATTTGTACACTTAATGTTGATAGAAGTGCAACATCATCAGCTTTTCTTCTTTGCCTGCGTCAGCTAATTTTTAATTTATTTCTTTTCCTACAAAAATTAAAAACGAATTGTGATAATAATTATGAAGTCGTTACAGAGACGAAATTTACTTATACCAAAAATGTTCTTTGCAATACTTTGAATTTTAAAGAAAGTTGTACCATATAATGTTCGGAATATACTAATTAACCAATGTTCAATCCACTAATTATATGAACGTTCTCACTTATTTATACCTCAATTATAGTAATACTTTAGTAATTATAAATCTATATAAAGTATGCATTTCATTAGACGATTTAGCAAAGCAATCACTGCTGTTTAATGACGTACTTCTGTAAGAGTAATTTTTTCACTCTTCCCTTCAGTAATGAATAAAAAATTATCACACATCATGATAGGCTATAAATATTAATGCTTATATTTATTTATATAAGTCAAAATGTAAAGCACATGACTGCAAAATATTATTTTAAAATATTTTAATTCATAATTTAAATATTGCGTATTTTTACAAGATTCTTTTGACAACTGAAATTAATTTTATGCTGAATTCTTGGATGCTTTTATGTTCAACGTGTCCACAGTCAATATTTGCACACTTTAAGACATGTGACATGTCAATACTGAGCAGTCTATATCCAATAAGACGTAAAACGTCTCTCTCTTTGACGTTTTCGTCTTACATGTGGAAGTCTAATAACATAGGCTTGCACATATCAGGCTTTTTATCACGAATCAGCATTCTCAACCCACAATTCGCTCTCTTAGGTAGTCATTATTATTATTATCACGCGACAACTGTAGAGCCAAGATTTTATCGCGGTAGGAAACTTTCTACGCGATTTCTGTGCACGTGACTTAAACGTCTATCTAACCAGTCTACATTCCAACAACTACACCATCTACTGCCATTAATATCATTTTGAAGTTGGCCCAAATCTCCCTGCATGTGAAATTTAAAAGAATTACTGGTTACAATAGCATACAAATGGAAGCAGTTGCTGCAAAATTAAATTTCTGTACTTATGACGGCACGTACACGTAACAAACAGCATACCACCTGTCAAATAATATATAGCATTTAGTGTTATCTTATAATATGAGCACTTTGCAAAAGTATATCATCAAGGTGGTGACATTGCAGAAACGAATAAACCAGTAGATTATACGGGAATTGTGGTTAATGAAGTGGAGGTGAGTAGTCTATTGCATAACCTCAATGTCAATACATCTGTGGGATTGGATGGTATACCAGCTCGTGTTGTACGAGAAGCAGCTAAAGAATTGTCAGTACCCTTGACCATTTTGTTTAATTTGAGTCTCGGGTCTGGGTTAGTCCCGAGCGGGTGGAAAGAGGGGAAAATATTTCCGCTGCATAAAGGTGGTTCCAAGACTGCTGTTGTAAATTACCGACCGATTAGCATATCAGGAATCATTGTAAAGGTCTTAGAGAAAATAGTCAAAAGGAAAATACAAGATTGGATTGAAGAAAATGGGATACTGTATCGGGGACAGCATGGTTTTGTGAAGGGTAGATCATGCCTCAGTAACTTGCTCACATTTTATAACACAGTGACGGCTGAACTGGATAGGGGTAATGGGTTTACAGTAATACTACTGGACCTTGCCAAGGCCTTTGACAGGATTCCACATGGAATTCTAATCAGTAAATTGCAGCATATGGGAATGGACATAGGGTTGGTGAGATGGATAGGAGGGTGGTTGACAGAGAGATATCAGAGAGTGGTTTACTCGGGAGTAGAGTCCACAAGACGGCCTGTGACTAGTGGTGTGCCACAAGGATCTGTTCTTGGATCAATGCTGTTTAATTTGTTCATAAATGATATAGGAAATGATCTGAGAGGAACAGTTCATTTGTTTGCGGATGATGCGAAGTTGGGTAGGGCAATAGTGAATGCAGATGACGTCAAAATTTTGCAGGATGATTTGGATAGATTGGAGGTCTGGGCTAAGGAGAATGGATGTCAGTTTAATGTGGAAAAATGTAAGGTTATGCATTTTGGGGTGAAAAGATTGGAGGCAGTTTACTGCATTGGTGGAACCCTGCTCCAGGAAATTGATGAGGCACGAGATTTAGGAGTGTTGGTGGATAGGGAATTGAAATTTAGGGGACACATTGCAAAAGTGACCAAAACAGCTCATCAAATCACTTGGTTGCTGAAGAATACGTTGACAAGCAGAGACAAGCAGGTTATTGTTCCTCTCTATCGAGCCTTGATAAGACCCAATCTAGACTACTGTGCTCAGATTTGGTCACCTAGGTTTCTTCTTGATGGGGAGGATGTGGAGAGGATCCAGAGGCGAGTGACCAAGATGATAGCAGGTCTGTGGCATGAACCGTATGAGAACAGGTTGAGGATTTGTGGGTTGCAAAAATTGGTTGATAGGCGGAGGAGGGGAGATATGATTGAGACATTCAAATTACTGAATGGTTTCTATAAAATTAATTCAGAAGATATTTTTGAGAACAGGGCTGGTTGTGGGAGGACTAGGGGACATCCATGGAAACTGGGCAAAAGTGTGGTTAGTAAAGGTGTTAGAGCTGGGTTCTTTACTTTTAGAGTAGTGAATGAGTGGAATGCGCTCCCTGAGTCTGTAGTGGATGCTGTGACAGTGAATGAGTTTAAGGCGAGGTATGATAGATACTGTATGAATGTCAGATAGTTGTGATGAATATGATTTGGGGCCTCCCTCGATGAGTCTAATGACTCCCTGGAGTTGCCCGTAATAATAGTAATAATAATAATAATAGTAATAGTAATATACGTAAACATAAAAACCAACTTTACTTATTGCCGTGTGTTAGCCTGTTAACCTTTGTATTAGTAGTATGTGTTGGTTTTATTTCGGTGAAGGAATTTGTTTCAGGTGCTTTGTAGTAAGTACTGAAATGTTTTATGAAAAATTTTCTTTGTTAACCTTGGCTAATACATTATATACAAAGAAAAGTATCATGTTATTCTCTCATATTCTATTCTATTATGTAAATAGATTCTATAATGGCAAACAGGCCGCTCGTTGGATATGTGAAGAAATTAGCAATAGCCCTAGTTCTGATTATTCTATTTTGTGTTCGTGTCTAAGGAAGATCAGAAGGGAAAAGGAAGAGTGGTTATATGAAATAAGTAAAGATACAACAGCAAAGGCAGAAAGAAAGGACATAAAAGGTGTTTATAAAAACATTAATATGATGACAGGAAGGAGAAAGATGCTAAGGACTGGAGCAATCAAGAATGAAAGAGATGAAATTCTGATAGAAAAAGAGAAGATATTACAGAGATGGGAAGAATATGTAAGTAAACTTTATGAAGACAGGAACGAGGAGAAAATCAAAGGAAAGATCATAGTGGGCAGAGACTGTGCATCATGAGGGAGGAATTGAATCTAGCAATTCAGAAGATGAAAGAAGGAATATCCCCTGGAATAGATGGTATACAGATAGAACTTATAAGGAATATAGGTGAAAAAAAAAAGGTATGGAAGTGTTATGTCAAATTATTAACGGAATTTATGAGGGACAAGAATTACCAGAGGAGTTTAGAAGATCAATTTTTATCCCCATTCCATAAAAGACGGGAGTTTTAGACTGTAACAATTTTAGAACGATAAGTCTTATAACTCACACAGCAAAATTCTGGTGCAAATAATTTTAGAGAGAATTAGGAATAAAATAGAAAAAGAAATGAATGAGGAACAGTTTGGATTCAGAACCAACAGAGGAACTAAAGAGGCTATAACCTGTCTAAGAATTATTGGGGAGAAAACATTAAACCATGGTGGAAAGTTGTTTTTGGGTTTTCTAGATTTTGAAAAGGCATTTGATACAGTGAAACATGAAAAGCTTTTTGACATTCTAGAAAAGACTGATATTGACTCTTATGATTTGGAAATTTTAAAGAGATTATATTGGTCACAAATAGCGTCAGTATGTGTAAATGGAGAAGAAACAGGACAATTCCCGGTGGAGAGAGGAGTCAGACAAGGATGCAAGTTATCACCATTATTGTTTAACTTTTATAGTGAACAGATGTTTAGAGAGGCACTTGAGGGTGTAGAAGAAGGAATAAAAATAAACGGAAGAATCATTAATAACTTAAGATATGCGGATGATGTAGTAGTGATGGCAGAAAGTGAAAATGGGTTACAACAAATTATTCAAAGAATTGAAAACTCTTGTAAAGGGTATGGACTAAGAATTAACATAAAAAAGACCAAGATAATGATAATGGGCAGAAAAATAGGAGATAATGTAAAGATAAGATGTGGAGGAAAGATTTTAGAAGTGGAAAGATTTCAATATTTAGGTAGCTGGATCTCAGAGAAAGGAACTTCAGAGTTGGACATTAGAAATAGAATAGGCAAAGCTAAATCGGCATTTATGGAAATGAAGAGAATTTTAATAAACAAGAACACTAAAATAGGCGTTAGAATTGGAATAGTTAAAGCAACAGTTTGGAGTATTGCAAGTTATGGAAGTGAGTCAGGGACACTAAGAAAGAGAGATATGGAAAGAATTAATGCACTGGAAATGTGGTGTTATAGAAAGATGGAAAAGATTAGCTATACAGAAAGAATATCAAATCAAGAAGTTTTAAGATGAGTTAAGATGGAAAGAACACTGCTAAAGAATATTATGCAAAGAAAGTCTAGATTTGCAGGACATCTTCTGAGAGGTTCTTCGGGACAACTGACAAGAACTATATTACAAGGGAAAGTTGAGGGGAAGAGAAGAGGTGGAAGACCAACTAGAGAGTGGTTTAATGACATCGTGGAATGGACTGGTTTAAGAATGATGGAAGCAACAGAGAGACAGAAATGGAGAAGAGCTGCTCATCTGCTGCAACCCTCTTGCTAGAGGATGCTACCGGACGACGACGACGTCTAAGGAAGAAGATTGCTGTAGTCATCTACAGGAGTACTTTACTGCCGTAAAGAATTTACTGAAAAATGGTATCACGATCATAATATATATATATATATTCCGTTAATTCTGACTTTCAACGTATTTGTTAAAAATAAGATATTGGAGTTCAATTTTGGGTTTACTCTCGCTATGTAAATCCAAATACTTTACTGGCTTTTATTTTTTTGTGTTTTTATTTTTGATTAAGCCCGATTACAATTTTGAATACCAATACAATTCGTTTCATGCCACTTAATAGTTGCACTGTAATTTAAGTTATTTGTGAAGGTGAAATATACATAAATTTTTATTGATATGCTATGATAAACGAAGCTACAAACTCGCACCAGATAGTAATTTGGGGTGAATGCAAAATTATTTATTAACATTGCATGTGGACGGTATTAACCCGAAAGAAAGGAAAAATCCCTTGTTCATCTTTTCAAATCCTCCTGGTACGTTCCGACTTGCATCATATACAATTTCCACGTATCTGGTATTTTCGAGTGCAACGCACCTGGTGGGCGAAACTTGGATCCCCCCCCCCCCGATATCGCTTGAGCACAATGTATTCCTGCAAGGTTTCGCAGCATTTGGGTCACTGGATAGCACTTCACAAGGCCTTAAACAGGGGTACTTTAATTTCGACCACCCTACATATTGTAAATAGGATCGATACTAGCATTGAACTTTGTAGGATTCCGTATTTTATTATTTTGTTACACTCTTGAAGTGTAACAAAATAATAAAGCTGATATGTGAAGCTGATATATATTGTAACTCCTATTCAAATAGGATTTGAAGCAATCATTATATTATTATAATACCGTATCTATCTAGACATTTTCAGAAGGAATAATAAATGATGCACACAACCGAATGCCTTAGATATGTCAAGAAAAACGACGGATGTGTGCATTCCTTTATTTATTCCACTAAACTGTTTTGTGGAACTCGAACAGAACTTTTTCCCTATCGAGTCCGGATCTAAACAGTACTAATTAGACTTCTAAAAGAATATGTACTTAGGGATTAGATAGCTAGTAATCGTTTATTATTATTATTATTATTGGGATTTTAATAAAACTTGAGACTCGATAATATAGATATTGGTTGTAATTTCTGAATTTATTTCTGTCATCTCGTTTCAATAACGGAAGAACTGAAGCAATCTTTAAGCTTTATATAAAATTCCGATGTTGCAAAGATTTATTAATATGTATAAAGAAACTTCAACTGTAACCTTTGGAAATTTATATGAACATATCTCCCAATCTTTTAATCCGATTAATACATTCATTACTTCATCTTCATTTACTGCATATAGTTAAAATGAATTAGTTATTCATGAGAGGTGACTTACGTACTTCGCCCTGTCTGTACGAGCAAAATCAGAATTACCACAGTTGGAAAAGTCGATCATTCGTTTCGAAAAGAACAGCGGGGTGAACACTGCCCTCTGGGAATTCACTTCAGTTTTGATTAGTAATTTCAGTGGTGGTGATTATGAACCCTTCATTCATTACTATTTGTTTTGCGTATTTTATTTTTTGCTTTAAGCGTTTAAGCGAAATTTTTTAGTTATTTTCAAAAATTAAACCGCGGGGATTCTTCCTATCTTATTTTGTAATGTTACTCTAGTCGAGTTCCTCATATAATGGATTTATTTATAATTAATAGGTCATCGCCTGATAGTTTGTAAATTCTTATATATTTCTCAAATGTATTCTAATTTATGCTAGGTTCAATTATATCAATATGACCAGAATTGCTCCTATCACTACTGTCCGGTAGGGATAGAGAGATGGTCTATTATATTAGATTGCCGAGGGATACCTCATTAGGACACTTCATTTCTTATAAATATCTGATTAATACAATTTGGTGAATTGCTTACTTATTTCGTATTATCTTCTGTGTATGCAAGAAGCCGCTGCGAATATAATACAATTTTATATTCTTCACATTTGCTATTATTCTTATTTAATTACAAATTCATATCACCGATTAGTATAATATTCTTATGTTTTAATGTCTTTAGAGTGTTATTTAACTCAGATAAAAGAAATCAATTGTGCCATTGTGTACACGATATTTAGCAAAACAAGTATATTTCTTAGTATGTCATAAAGGATCATAGTTTCATCACGGCGTAGTTGATTATAGTGGATGTAGTTGAAAAGTATTTTATTCTTAAAACAGGATTATTCCACCTGGAAGCTTGTAAACCCAAGTCATGAAAGGTATCGTAATTAACGTGAGAAAAAAATCCACCAATTTCAGGTTATTGGATTCATATCCCACTTAATACTAGTATATCTATACATCATTCAATTTCTGAATTTGAGAAAAGCAACATAAAATTATCTAAATTTTACCTTATCCATATAATATTTGCATAGTATGAGTTGATAGTAGTATTAAAAAAGTTCTTACACAGATTAGTTTGTTTACAGTTGTAAGTCGCAGCAAGATCTATGGTATTCAAGTGCTACTTCATATACATTAGAATGAGCATTGCATCAGATATGCACAGTTAGTCACCATTCAGCTTTCGGTTACTGATTTCTTTGATTGCGTTCGCTGAGCTAGTCTGGTATTTTAATCCGTAATACGTTTTGTGTGTTTGCCTTCCTCATGAAAAATTTTGTTCTCTTTTCCTGTCTTGATAACGAAGTTGCTTGTTGCATTTGATGAAGTAATCGTTATATAGAACGTCACTGGCTTTAGTTGTTCATCAAACCTTACAATCTGGTTGACTTCTCTTGCCTCCGTCATCCATTTACTTCTAATATTTTGGTGTCATTGAATAAAGACTGGTATTAGGCCAATGAATGCTGAGTGCAATATATATATACCAGAGCAACATTATCATTGATATTGCAGTTGCACTCGCTTGGAGAGATGCACCAAAATCAAGAAAACGTAAAACAAATTTCAACATCTTACGGATAATCAAAGGATACAGGACAATATCGTTCGAGGTAGCTTGCGCTATTGCCGGTCTAATACCAATCTTTCTCCTGAAAACGCACGAATTTTGTCTTATACATCAAGTCACTTCCGAACGATACAACGGAAACGTCAATATAGATTCAAACTGTTACGAAACTTCGGTTCGCTACATCATGTGATCTCATCCAGCAAAGAACACATATAGAAAGGTAAACGACATCGCTGAAAGCTGATTAAAATCACATATACTCTTACAGAAGTAAAATAGAAGGAAACATTGATTGTTCTTTCATAGTATATTGCAGAGAGTCCATCATATCATACAAGAATGTTGTTATAGGCAGCATCTTGTGTTATTCAAACAACCAAGCAGATCAACTTGATATGGTTTGTTCACTTACATATCTCCGGAAATTACAACTCAAAACCTCTCATCAAAAGCCAAGACTGCAATAATTTACAGTGATAGTAAAAGCACTACAGACATCATTAAAAAGCAATATAACTTGTTTCAGATTTTACTGCTATAACATATCGCACGTAATATCCTAAATTCCTAACTTTACATTTTGGAATCACAATATATCTAACAGAGCGCACCTGCATGTATCTAGCTATATATGCTATTTTCCCCTGAATGATAATAGCAGAATTTGAGTTTGTGTTAATAATCTTAGAAATTACAGAAGCCATGCATTTAAATTGTCATTTCAGCATTGTGCATAAAGTGTGTGGAATATAATAATAATCTTATAAATTAGAGAAGCCATGCACTTAATATCAGCGTTTCATATCCTCAAGTGGAAATTCTATCGAATTATGCCCACTTTAAAAATACATATATTCTGTAATTAATATCCAAACTACTTACGTCTTAGATTTCACTGTAATTCCTTCCACCAGTGCCAATTACGGAAACCAAAATTACATCTTTAAGACACTCTTTACGACGGTGGAATATCCGTAGACCGGAAACAAACATAACACCATTATCAGTTATACCGACTTCGTATTCTTTTTAAAACAACATGTTGCACAGCGCCACCTGTTAAAATAGAATTTAAGAATACATTTATTAAAAATAACAAAATGAGAAACAGCAGAAACCGGGACATATATACTGTACTGTATTGCGTAACTGAAGTTATAAAATGAGTGTACAGTATTCACGTTTCTTGCATTCATTACATCATTATTATTATTTTTTTTATTACAATATGGTAGTATTGTAGTATATAATTATAACAATGTAATTATTTAGTACTAGGCTGACCATATTTCAATGAGACATAAACGGGACATTGAGATGGCAAGACGGGACTGGAGTTATGTAATATTCTGTATTCATGAAAAAGTAAGACGATAAAAAAGTTTATTACATAAACATATTGAGCTTACCATTACTATACAAAAATTTAGCTACGCGTAGATTGGGACTGTTTTTCAGACTACGATCAAAACATGAATATTTCTCCGATGAAGTGATCTTACGCAGAACTTTTTGTTCTTTCAGCACCTTAGCATCAAACTTCTCACACTTCATGACACAATTTTGTCTTACAACTAACATAGCCTTCATTGTCTCAACACTCAATCTCGATTTCTCCGTTGACCTCATAATGTTCATAACAGAAACTATTCTCTCAACAGGTGCTGTACTTCATGGAAGACAAAAAATAAACTCTACAATATTACAATAATCTTGAAAGTCTAGGTATTTTTTGCTCATTTAGAAAACATATTTACCCTATCAGATACAGGAATGTTTTCTTTATTCCATGTCTCCAACTGACTCAATCGAATAGTGGAGTTTCTTATGTTTCTGTGCGTGTGATGAGTTCCTCGTTCAGGCTGTCCTGTATTTCTTTCCATTCAGGTGTCTTCCTTAGTCAGTGGCGGATTACCCAATAGGCGCACTAAGCACCCGCCTGGGACCTCAAAGATTACATATCAAAAGAAAATATGCCTCTAGAAATTTAGTGAATTTTTTATATTTATTATTTATTTATTTTCTGTTATATTTTTATATAGCAAAAATTTATTTTCTATTTTATTTTTTAGACGATAATGACACTGAATACGAGGGGGGACTGAAAACCTATCGGCCTAACAATGAAAAACCAATTTATATTTTCAAAATTGTTATATTTTTCTACATAATTTTTAATTCCAGCGATGGTCCAGCGCCATTTTCCCGTTCCTGTAATGGTTCTCATTAAGATCTGCAAAATACCCCTCTACAGCTGCAATCGCCTCTTGATTCGAAGAAAAACGCTGACCGGCGAGGAAGAGTTTGGGAAGAGATAGAAGTCAGAGGAAGCCAAATCTGAGGAATATGGTGGATGTTCCAACAACCTTAATTTTCCCAATGACAAAACACCTTTGTTGGCAGATGCATTGTTCTGATGAAAGATGATTTTTTTCTTCTGCAAACCCGTTCTTTTCTCATGAATTTTTTCGTCTAGTCAGAATATTATTCCTATCTTCTAATCGGAAGATGAAAGATCGGAATTAGATGACAACATTCCATTTCTGGTCTCTAGAATCAGATAAACGGATTATCTTGCGATGCTAATATAGGCCATCTAATTTCCATTCAGAGTGTGTAAAAACTCTGGAAAATATTCTTGGTTTTAACACTTGCATGTAAAATTAGAGCTTACATGCTAGAATCATAAATTTTACAAATCAAATATATGTTATCTAAATATTCATGACCTTTTCATTTTCAATTATGGGCAACAAAAATGGAAGATTTAGCATCCCTGCATTGCTGCAGATATCACCAGGAAAACCATATTAATGCGTAGCATTTGAACATTGTAATTATGATTCTGGGGGAAATTTAATTATATCAGAAGCCATTTTCATAGAAATAAAAACGATACAATGCTTTAAGCTAGTAAATGGAATTCTTTATTCAATTTCTAAGATTTAATTAAATGTATTATTTCCTCCCTTTCAACTATTATCACTAGATGATAGGAGAGGTAAATTGATTGAATTTTAATATAACCGTTACTCAGCTAGTGTACTATCAACAACTTTACAAAAGCGAACATATTTGCACGGAATAGAAAAGAGATCCTGTCCTAGAGCCAATAAACTGATTTACGAAATGTTAAAGGACACACCCAGTTCTCTAGAATTCGCAGTTTTTGATGCAAACGTTCAGTAGAATACTGACCGCCAGATCTTGTAAATACTTCAACATATGAAACGAGAACATTTGCAATTTCCAAGCAAGGCAACTTTAAGTTATTAGAGTTTTTCTTGCGTAAATATTTGAACAAACTGTAAGATAATAAAAGTATTCAAATATCTAGCAGACTATGTAAGCAAATTTTAGCTATGTTATTTTTCTTTCGGCAATAGTTACACTAATTAACCTATATATGCTGTTATCTTTATATTTATCAATGTTTTAAGGTAATATTGTCACGAGATTACTGATCACTATTTTGTGAAGAAGTCAATTGCACAATTACAAAAACAGGTGTTAAAGGCAAAGGTTAAATATTACTATTATGCTAAAGTCACCTCTGGAATGCAAAAAGAAATGCTATAAAATTTTACAAACAGTAAATTTATTCTATTAAAGTAGTCAGTTAATATTTTTGAAAGCAGTATACCAGTTTTATAATACATGTTAACAAAAGGACCGCACTAAGTTGGAGATAGGGACTACTGTGTTACTAGCGCATACAAAATAATCATCGTAGACTTTGCGTCCGAGAACCTCCAATTAAAGCTTGCTATTACCTCTCCAGTACACAATAAATACTCTCAACTATGTATATGAGTTACAAAAAACTTTTTAATTTTCAGAGTATACAAAAATTCGCGATGTATGATCAACGTAGTTAGATATTTACTAGCAGACTGGGAAATGCATTTTATTACAAACATAGTTTGGAAAAATTAGCTTTTTGCTTTCATTCTTGAATGTTTGCCTATCGAAGCTGTAAAGATTTGTCTTGGTTTTGAAATTGGCGATGAGCAGTCATGCACCAAAAGAAATATTTTCTCATCAAAAACACAATTTTCGTTACCAATAGTTTCTTTTTTCTCTGCATTCAGTTAATAGCTTCGTTTTATATAGATATTTTAAATAAAAACGAATTCCACATTGACAACTTTTACGCAAAAAGTTTGTTAGTCTAGATGTTTACAAAAAAACGAGAAGGAGAAAATGATGCTTTAACATTTTCCTTTCGCATGTGCAATGAAAGGTCAGCTGCTTAATAAAAATGTAACATCAAATACCGAAAAAAAAAAACGAATAACGAAATGAAGGCGTCCAAATGAAGATATAAAAACAAACTATAAAATGCAGTTGATTGAAAATTGCATCCAAAGAATGTGTGTGTATGTTCTAATCTAATATAATGAATACCAAATATAGAAGAAGAACTAAATTAAAATTAATTGTTCTTGACCAGAATAGACTAGACGCGAAGTTTTTTAAAACTTAGGGTCGATATAGTGTTGCCATAATTTGAAGTTCTTTTCAAAGAATTCCAACTATATTTGGAGGATACAGCTAACAAAAAAGGTTCTGTAATTAATACAAGTATGGAATGCAATTTGAAACAGCGGAAGGAAAGAAAGGTTGATGAAAGTTATGTGTAGTAATATAGTTTAATTCACTTTGCGATAATACAACTTGAAGATGTGAAACTGGATTTGTTCGCCATGATTACTAACCTCATGGAAGCACAATTTCCAAATATAGAAATCGCATTCAGAAAGCTTTTATATTCACTCATTTCTAATATGGAAGAAGAGAGAGAATGTGGAAATATTGTTCATAAAATAAGGAATGCTAAGCAGCTAGAAGAAAGACAGATATATTCGAATTTAATCGATAATAGAGGAATATTTCTATGCATTTTTTTAGCTGGTGTCAGATAGAATCGCTCTTGAGCGCAGGTATGTACGGATTTTACCTCCTGAATTTACTTCCCCTTTTAACCCTTTTTTAAATGTGTGAAGCTGGTTACTATCCCTCAGTTATAAAGCTGATCTCAAGCTTACCACGAATAAGGACTTGACTTTACGTCGAGAAATACAAAAAAAAAATCGTGGATCTAAAATCTAAAACATACAGGTTATCCCTGTCTTACGTAGGATGCATTCCACGAAATCCGCGTCAAGCGAATTTACGCGTTAAACGAGGATACACTTTCACGTCATTTCACGGTTTTATTTTATTTTATTTTGGTTTGTTCTTTACAGATGTAGCACCTTATGACGGGTATCGATTTTTGATTTAAATTTTCGATCCACACAGTTAGCAATTTTTCCAACTTCGAGTGGTTTCAATCTGAAAAACTAATGATCGTGTTTTGCCGAGAAGGAAGCAACATTTTCACCCGCTTCTTTAATTTTACCCATATCTTTAAAGACTGTTCCTATTTGAGACTCGCTTAGTTTAAATTCATGTCGAAAGTCTTAAAACTTAAAACTTGAATCGAATTTTCTGCGAGTCCTCATTGTTGTGACTTTGCTTCGTTGGTCTTACAGATATGTTTAATTAGAGTACAAATTAAACTTGTAATAAAATGTGCGCTTGTGAAAATAGCAGTATCGAAAGTTTAACAAAGTGAGCTTGACAACTTCTATTTTTAAGGTTCGTATTCAAATCAGCAACGAATTTCTAAATCACAGATAGTGAGTGATCTGCTCGATAAAGGACTGCACACACGGCACAGTATAGACAGGGGATAAAATATATGTATACATTGGGAAAAAAAATCGCGATCTTTGCTTTATATTTATGTCTGCAAAGTATGCCTTTTATGCTGTGAACATATTGTCGATTTTTATATTTCGTTAAAAATCGTTTGAACTCAAGTTGAGTTAGCTGGTCTCATATGTAAGCGGGAGGATGTTTTCTTCTGGAGGGTTTTGGACCTGAAGTTAAGCAAACCGGCCACACAGAAATGTACATATGGGCATTAGTAACCACCGCATTTTGAAATTATGTTCATCATCCCTTAGGATCCTTCCAAATTCCCAGGCTGTGGAACAAAGGGGGGGCCTATATTAACCGCAGATTATTATTTTATTACATTCTTAGTTCAGCTTGCGAGGTCATCGAAATGGATTAGAACTGTTGACGAAAAATCCCCATTTTAGACATTCCATATTTGTTTACTCTGATATTTCTTTCTTGTTAAATCTCGTATGTTCACTTTTCAAAAATATTGCTTTCGGGTTATAATCCTAGCGAATAATGAACACAACAAGTTTTGTCTGTAGCTGGGATTATTTTTATCAAGAAAAAAGTAGGCATTATTTTCGTGATATGCACTCTAATTTATTTAGAGATTCAATGTTGCCAGTTAGACGTATAATGTGTCTTCCACATATCTCATTAAGTATTGCAGATAAAAATAATAGTAAAACCCGTTACTATTAGTGTAAAAATAATTCTAATAGCAACATTTTTATCATATAAAAATCGCAACGTTTATCTTAAATGTAATGACACAGGATGTTAATGTTTGTGCACGACAGAAAAATATTCTAGTGTTAAATAGGTAGAATTCCATAGAAATAAAACAGATATTTTATTAAATACCGCAGTTAAAAAACTGAACATGGTTTATTTCTCATTTTTGTAGTTACTGCGTTATACTAATACTCTTCTAGCATGGCATGAATTTTCACTATTTTTATTCCTGAATATAACACTTAATTGGCCTTTTCAAAACAAATGAATAAACTACTGATGCTAATTTAGTTCGTGACATCAACCTAACGTTAATAAAGTAGCTTAGTTAGCTGTCGCTAGTTAAGTTCATCGATGGCATTTTACTTGCAGACTTTGTCGTTGTGAGAACATCACTTGAGTTATTCTGTCGGCAGGTCATTTTTTCATCTTTCGAAGTTTAGTGCTCTGGTTATTAATGTCTCATTTCAAAAGATAATTGAAAGATGTATTTTTTGTTAACATCTTTCCAAAGAAGTCTATTTTGCATTTTCACACTCGTTACACTCAAATTTCAAAGAAGAATGCATCCTCTATTACTCTCTCTCTCTCTCTCTCTCTCTCTCTCTCTCTCTCTGGTTTTATTTTTCTATCGGTGAAATCGGCGCTTTCGACACTAATGCCGAAAATGCTATCATCTGGCGGACACCTGAAGGATCCCTTTTTTCTAAATTAAGTTCGTTTATTGCAACATAATTCAGTGAGGAAAAAAGTCTTCACAACTCTAAAGTTTTGTTGTGAAATTTGTACAAAATGACTGAAAATAATTGTCAGTTCTTTGAAAAGAAGTAATTCCTGAGTTAAGTAGCAATTGCAACTTCTTTTTAACAATTCTTTCTAATGAACAGAAGTATTTTAACTTACTTCCAAAGTGTTTCTCGAATTTCTTGAAGCCAGTTAAACGAAAGCGACATTCTAACCTACAATAAACAATTTCCTATAAGTTTACGATCGATGTGAGAAAGCTTCAGAAATTCCTTCCAATCTAGTTTAGGAATTCTGAAATATATTGAGATTGGGTTCCTGTTAAATATAATATTCTTCAATTTTAATCGGTTAAAACATTTTTTCATTTACTTCACTTCCAGTGATGACAGACACAACCACACAGAGTGAATTTTGAAGCTACTATAGAAAAAAGTAGACTAAATTCAAATATGCCCCTTGAGCATACTATCATAGTTCTAAATCACTTTGAAGACGATTACAACATCGCCTTTTACTAGAAGAAAAACATTATCATTTTACTCATAATTAATTTTCTAATACTAACTTCTAGTAGTGTATTAAATTTTCAAAGCACCTTCATTACTTACAACGTAATTGTAATTATAACTAAATTGTAATTACAATTTAATTATAAATAATTAAATTAAAGTGTGTCGAGTCAATTAAGTCGGATTTAGGTGTCAAATTAAGGGAAGGTAATTAGTATAATGTTTTATCGTATCAACAGCTTATGTTCTTTATGCTTGAGTAATTGTAGGTTACACTAATATCTATCATAATCTAAATCCCTCACTCTCAACTAGCTTACATAGTTACTAATAACACATGTCAAATATCGTTTTGATTGATTGCTTTAATTTTCTGTATGACACTGAAGATGTATGCTCGGCACAGCCTTTTTAAGCAATATATTGAGAATTCGGTAGATATTAGGAATTTCTCTCTCTCTCTCTCTCTCTCTCTCTCTCTCTCTCTCTCTCTCTCTCTCTCTCTCTCCTGTACATTTAAAATTGGTCTTCCATCAGAATTCATAGAGAAAAGTCAAAAGATTGATTGAGTAATATAAATAGTTCATATACCGTCGTTGCTTGCTAACGGCATGCATTATACTTCGAGAGTTTACATTAACCACATTACAGTAAGGAAGTTCCTATCTTCGGAAGGTATCCATCACAAGCCATGTTTAATAATTGAAAATTATCGAGAGGATAAAGAATGTTAAGCAACCCTTATAAACAAAAATAATTATTAATGCTCTTTCAGTCGAAAATGTTTTTAAGGAAAGTCCAAATAAACATTTCTATTTCCTCCTAAATGGTGACTTCTCTCATTTGTTGTGTAACAAATGTTCAATTTCAGTACTTCACTAAACCTGCGTGTATTATTATAAGTGCGCGTATTCCGTAAACAATATTGAAATATCGGAAACCTAACAGAAATAGCTTTACCTGTTCACCATATATTAGCATTAATATCAGGTTAGCACCGGCACACTAGTGGTAATAAATGTGTTAATATTGCATTCCTATTCGTAATAACACATTAGTATAAGAGGACTTTTAATTGTAGTTTTTCTAATGTTTACTAATAAGGCAATATTGTACTAATGTGTACTAATAAGGTGCTTTATGCTATGTCTAATACGAAAGCACTAATAGTTCTTAAAGTATAAATAAAATATTTTAAAGTGTCAATAACTTAAAACGGTACTTTGGTCTTACTTTTTAAGCACTTCCCAAAGATATTCACTAAGTATTTTAAGTATTTAGCTAAAAATATTCACAAACATTCATGCCTATGGTGAGAGTCTTCGAAACGACTCCCCCCCCCGGACTTCATTCACTGTACCTCACGCTGCTGTTTGTGACTTGGAATTCGTTCCACAGTCTTCGAACTACTCTGACTCACATGCAACCATATGGCTACCTCCTTATGACTTGACCGACGCTTTGCCTTACACTAGGTCGCGGCCTGAATTTATTGGTTAAATGTCTTGCAGCCATATCCAAACATATTGCTATCAGGAAATGTCTTGTTCTCAATGTAGATACAAAATGAAAAACTACTCCAAAACGGTCGCTTTTATGCCATGGCTGATTTGCTATATACTGCTGACAGCATCACTAATTTGTATACCAACACGAGACAGCGTCGCTTTTTACATAATATACTTGACGTTCAGATGTCCCCTAATCCAATATCTAAATTTTTCTCTTTTTTCCTCTTAATTTATGGAAGCCAATGTATTTTGCCAATACAGAAAGTCTGTATTTGTACACTATTTATAAGAAACAACATTGTGAATTCTTTTGTATGTAATGTAGATTATGGATTAAACTATGGGAGAAACTTGCCGGTAGTTCTTAATATGGTCATGTCCATTTTCGGTGAGATATAGGTCGAGAACAGCCTTCATTAAACTCTTTTGTCAATTGCTGCACTCGGCAAATTCTGTTTCTTTGTACACGCCTTCTCAGAAGACGGCGTTCTCGTTCCTGACTGTCTTAGGAGCACAGTTATTATGCCTCTTAAATAAGCAAAGTTGATTATTTTTCCTCTGATTAAACACCCGGGATATCTCAGCTTTTGAGAAACCAGAGATCTCTGCTGATTTCAAAATCGTGTCTCCAGCCAGAAGGGCACCAACAAAAAGCCCTTCATCGAACTCCCAAAGATCTTTTGTTTTTCCCATTAATGATCAACTAACAGCCTGTGTAACTCAGTGGATGTGGTGTTTGCACACCACAGCGCTTGACCGCACGAAGGAAGACTTCTTGGTTTCGAATCTAGTCGCGACTAGAAGAAATTGTTCTAAGTCTTTTTTCGACTGGTTCCCGAGTTAGTCGATCTCTGGCATGTAGTTTTTTTTTCTCCCTGAAAGTCGGATTTTTCGTCCCGTAAACTCAAGAAAATCGACCGTAGAACGCACATTATTTTTTCAGACATTAAATACGAGTGTTAGGGTTAGGGACCACGAGATGGCGGCACTTGTTGCACAGTCTCTTTTCACGCTTAATTAGTGATAGCCTTGGGCGAGCTATCTCTGATTGGGTCCCAGTGGAGATTGAACTGCCCACTCAGTCTCCTAAAGTTAGATAGGGCTAAAACGGCCTCGCCTACTTTCTGTACGGGAATAAAAAAGCGTTAGCTGATTTTTATTATTATTATTTATTTTTTTATCAACACTCTTGATGATCGATTACTGACAGCAGCATTCTTACATAGTTGCATAGAATAAGCCAATTTACCCGTTCTTTACGTAGATCTGCATAAAGATTTCTAATTCAATGGCCGATGTGGTATATCTTTCTTACTTCTTCAAACTTTTAATGAGCAAAATTTTATTTTTCACTGAAATGGACTTCAAGGAATATTTTAGTGCTTACTTTTGTGAATATATGAAGATTTTTGAGAGATTAAAATGTTATGAGAACGGAGATTTCTTTCTCAGATCAAGGAAGTTTAAAAAAATGTCTAGCGTTATACGTGGGCTGTTCAATAAATAATAAGACTAATTTTACTGTGGCGAAACCACTCATCGGAATATTAATTTCTGTGGAATAAAGAAATGTTGCTGTATGTATTAACAAAAGAGGTTGATAGATGGCGTATACGGGTTGATGAGCCAGATTGTCATGTGACTAAACGCAGCTGCCCATCGGCGCGCCTTCGAGGCCCGACCAGTCTTGGAAATGGAAGCGTCCTTGGAACAGCGTTATGCGATTAAATTTTATGTGCGTTTGCAAAAATCGGCATCGGACACTTTTAACATGATACGCGAAGCTTTCCACGATGAGGCAATGTAGAGGGCAAGTGTTTTTCGCTGGCATAAAACTTTTAAGGAAGGAAGTCAAAATGTGGAAGATCTTGAACGTGAGGGAAGACCTTTAATGCCCATCACAGAGACAATGATCAACACAGCAGCGATTATCGTCAAGCACGTCAAAAGGAAGCGTCCATTGCTGAAGAATGGCTTATTATTGCACCACGATAATGCAAGGCCACATATTGCTGGTTGTGTAGTGGACGTTTTGCAGAAGAACAACACAGATATTCTACCACACCCTCCATACAGTCCCGATCTCGCACCGTGCGATTTATGGCTGTTTCCTCAGCTCAAGAAACCACTAAGAGCCCCCCATTTCGAAAGCAACAAAGCATTTGTAAAAGAGTGCTGCGGAGGCGGATTTGAAAGAACTGTCAAAAAACGGACTCTCACATGTGTTTAAGAAGTGGACGCAACGTTGGGACAAATGCATCGCGTCTCACGGTGGTTACTTCGAAAAAGACAATGTAAATGATGACGATTAAAGGTAATCTGTTTTCTGTATAAATATAGTCTTATTACTTATTGAACAGCCTACGTATATTAGTATCCAATAAATACATAATGCATTCAATGAAAAACATTCTTAAAATCTCCTTAAAGATTTCGTAGAGGCTCAAACTTGGTTATTATGAATTTATTCGGCCTAAATATATAATATTGTTTTCATCGAAACGAATCATTGTTAGTTAAAATAATTCCAAAGTAATCCGTTGTTTGTTAGAGAGAGAGAGAGAGCGAATACAGTATATTTATTTATTTTTTCCGTTGGATAGACAGAGCGAAAAAGATGGAGTATCCCAGTACTTAATTCCACCATAGTTAATTATGATTATGACGTGTACCTCATACTATTTATTCATGTACGCTTAATGACTTTGTCAACAATAGATGGCAATTGAATCAGTGGTCCAAGAAATTCTTTCATTAAGCCATTCATTGCGTGTTATTCATTGTGATTAAGTATTGGGACACACTATAGAACCTTAATTCGGTGGTGAAGGATGATCAAACGCAAAGAGTTAAAACTGAAAGAACTGTCAAAAACAAACATACTATAATTGCTAAACGTGACTGGTTTCAAGTTCCGTTAATGGACCTGGTTATTTGTTGCAACAAATAGCTAATTCGATTGTAAAACGCATTAGTGCTATAATTGCGGATAAACGTGAAGGGTGTTCTTTAGAATGAAAAAAAAATTAAAACTCTCGTTAGCACGGGGAAAGCTTTTTGATATTTAGCATTCTTACATTAAATATGTGTACAAGAACACTTAAAAATATCTTTACGTAGATCTGCATAAAGATTTCTAATTCAATGGCCGATGTGGTATATCTTTCTTACTTCTGCAAACGTTTAATGAGCAAAATTTTATTTTTCACTGAAATGGAATTCAAGGGATATTTTAGTGCTTACTTTTGTGAATATCTGAAGATTTTTGACAGATTAAAAATGTTATGAGAACGAAGATTTCTTCAACGTTAAAGGAGAAGAAATATTGATTGTGATAAAGTAGGAGACACGGTATGAATATTAACGTTTTGAAAAATTTTAACATTGGCAACAAACGAATGTGCAAAAGCTACTAAAATTGACAGACATATTCCACTGAAAATGGAAGAATTTAAATGACACTAAAATAAATAAAACATATTTTAATTAGAGATGAAATAGAAACTGTATTATCCCAGATAATACAGTTTCTCTTTCTTGAACTACATGACATCCAGTTTGTTATGTAGTTCAAGACAAACTTAGTATAAAGAAAAAGACACCTAAACATACAGAATATGGCAGTTCTTTAAACAAACTTGAATAGAAGAAAAACTGCTAACCCGTGTAGTGGCCGGGATAAGAATAGCACCAATGTAGCTCATGCATGTCGTACGAGGTGACTGAAATGGGTATCTAGGGAGGACAATGAATGGCAATGCTGTAGCCAATGAAGTTTTAATTGAGGCCCGGCTATTGCTGTTACTCTCCTGACATGATCAGAGCTTTATATAGCTTAATAACACACTATCCTTACACTGTCCTCTATAGATAACGGGGAATATGAAAAGCATTCTTGCTTCGCCCATCTAGCCAGTCCTTTTAAGGACTTTTAAGAAACTGCGAATATTGAGGAAATAAAATAAAAGTATCAGGAATTCTCGTATCTGGATATCTCAAAAAGTATCTGCAATTACCCCTTCCTGAGATTAGAAATGTCGAGAATTTGGAAATCTATACAAGACGCATCGCAGAGATTTCTATTAAATCCATACTTATAAATATTTCTTAACTAAAGCAGAGTGTCTTCAATAAGCATTAAACAAAGTAATTAACTACTACTTTTGCAGAATCATGTATTACAACACAATCGTTACTCAAGTAACTCCAGTAGAGCTTTTCGAATGAAAATAAAATAAATAATTTCAGATAATTCATGAAATCATTGATACCATTAGGATTCATTGACATTCATATGCAATTATTTCACACTGCCGAAGAATTTTATTCCAAGAATTCGACAACTAAACATTGAGAGAGAAGAGAGAGTGTGAATCGTTAACGTACGATTAATATATATATATATATATATATATATATATTTCTAAAATTATGATATATAATGAATAAAATGGTGAACAAGAGAACAAACCATTATTTTAATATTTTCATTAATAAAAAAGCGATTTTCTAAAGAATAAATATTTAATGTTAATATTTAAAAATAAAATTAAATATTACGTCTTCAGTGGAGGAATTTTAATGAGAAGTCAGCTCATCGTTGTATAAAGTAGAAACTGGAACAGTTCTTAAACTAGTAAATTACGAATAGAATACATTTAGATACTAATTATTTTATAGACGTTCTTTGATCGAAAAGACTTGGGATAATTCCCTCTCGGACGTAAGGAATTTCTAAGAGTTTTCAGATAAGGGTGGATTAGTCAGCTTCTATGAAGGAGGGGTGTTTCTGGATGAAAATCAGGTTTTCCTTCTTGTCAACGAGGCAAGCCGTCAATAGAACATATGCATGAGTAGACAAGGAAAAGCAGGAGTATGGAATCGTTCTTTCATTACCAAAACAAGCAATGTGTGTTCTTTACAAAGAACACACATTGCTTGACTATAACAAACCAGTTAGGCTTATTTAATAAAAAAGGAATAGGATAATAATTATACAAAGCATTTTTCTGAAAGACAGAAAACAATAATTTAAAGATATGATGAAAACGAATCCACAAATAAACAGAGAAATGTTCATCTGCTTGACACTTAACTCGAATGCATTTAGCGAAACAGATCATAATAAATTGATAACAGAAGATTTGCAGCGCTGATTAGCACAGCAGAATTATAGAATTTTTTTCTTGAAAACAGAAAGCAATGAAAATAAACAGCAGTAAAATAACTGATTGCTTCCCACTTTAAATAAGTGTACGATTACGAGGTTATATTTCAGCCCTTAATTTTGAGACGGAATTAATAGATTCGACAGGGCTTTGAAAGGAAGTAAAACAAAGTAATAGACATAGTATAAAAATAGACATAGTATAATGCAGATGAGTAATTAAATATAAAGAAAAATTATATGATATTATTTTCAAACACATTTGAAGAAACACAGAAGAAACGAATAGCGTTCTGTTCCTGGGATACCCCTCATTACTGAAGATGCTTCACAAATAAGAAATGACATATCCCATTCAAATATTATATCACTGAAAAAAATATTTTACCAGTAAAGAGACAGACAGGGAGAGAGAGAGTTTTTTTTTAAATTTCATATAACTCCCACATACTAAAGGTTGTAAACCTGTATTATACAACGATTAATCCTATTAGTTGGAAAGCGGGTATACCAGTTTCGGACTCACATGTTGGTAAATATTAATTATATGTTTATGACTTAAGAAATAACAAATAAGGATCCCCATTTTATAAAATAATTGAAAACCAAGAATGCCCTTACGTCTTAATGCAATGTAGTAGTGAAGAAATCGTTCTAAAAGATCACAGATTCAGATTTTAAGAAAAAGGTAATGCAAGATAGTGCAAAGTTTTCTATCATGCAAAATCTTAAACCAGGCAAACAGAAAAAAGCAGTCAGAAGGGCACTCGCAGTTAACGGATATAACACACTGACCTCATAACCTTATAATGCTTCAGCCGTAGTTCAAACAAACAATCCGATATTGTTTTTTCCTCATCTCATCTCATTTTCCTCCCCCTCTTTTACCTTGTATCCTATGTCCTCAGTGGTGTTGACTTCTCAAGGCCGGTTTGCCTGATTTGGCGGATGATTTTTTTTTAAAAGAACAACAATCCCTATTAACTAAGGGAATCGTAAAAATACAAATAATTTTATTAGTAATTGTGTAATGTTAAGTGTAAAAGAAATTACGGATGTAGTTTACAACTAGCACAGTATTAAATTCCTCGCAGCTCACTTCGTATTTGTAAAGATTACCTATATGTTTTATCGACACCGGTGAAGATAATTGGTCCAATGTTAGTTTATCAAGCCATTACATGTCTCTATTAAGTAGAGTTGTGTGTAAGCATTCTAATATGGAAACACAAACATTCGCAAACATCCTTGTACAGTAAAAGAAACAGTGACTGAGTTGACAATGTGATTTTTTTTGTTTACTTTTATAAATCGTTCCGAAAAAAAAAAGTTTTTTTCCATATATAGATTATTAGCCGAAATGAAATTTACAGAAAACGAACAGCAAAATATGACAATATAGGATAAAATATGAAAAAAAAAAAAAATATATATATATATACAGTTAATTATGAAGGGTTGAATATGAAATGTTAATTTCGATGTCCATTTACACGTGTTCAAATGTTTCTAGAAACAGTAAGCAGTACAACTTTTGTGCAGTACGTGCGCATGCGCAAATTCAACAAAATATCCTCATCGAAATATACAGAGTTATTTCATAAGAAAGTAAATTCATTTGGGAAGGAATGAAAACCTATAAACAGCTCTGTTGATTTATATTAGAACAGTAAGCAAATGATGGAATAATGGATTAAAAGATTTAATGCTTAAATATATTCGTAAAATTCAGATAAACAATTTACTGAGCGACGTATGCTTAGTAAATTGTTTATTCCAAAGTTAATTGTTAATTATTAATTAACAATTAGTTAATTTATTCCAAACATTCCAAACTAAAATATACCTCGTGTGGTGGCCGGGATAAGAATAGCCCCAATGTAGCCCATGCATGTCGTACGAGGCGACTAAAATGGGTATCCATGGAGGGTAATGGATGGCAATGCTGTAGCCACTTTTTACACAACCCAAGTTTTAACTGAGGCTCGGCTATTGCTGTTACCCTCCTGCCATGATCAGAGCTTATAGCACTATATTACCCTATTCATACATTTTCTTTACAGATAATATGAAAAGGGAATATGAAAAGCATTTTTGCTCACCCATCTAGCCAAAATAAATATATAAATAAATAAAATAAAATAATTTTTTTTTCCATGTGTGTGTGTGTGTGTGAGTAATGAAATGTTATCTCATCATTGGTGACTTTACGTTTGTAAAACCTTTCAAACCTTGTATTATATTATGAAATATAGAATGTGATAATTTTATAATTTTCTTCTAAATTAAACTGCATGAAATGCTCGCATTTCTAGATAAGCGTGTCGCGTGATGCTTTATGATGACGTATTGATCGCCATTAAATAATGCTTCAGTAAACATTAAGTTCTAGAAAATCGCCGAACACGAGTTTCAAATGTTGAAATAAATGAAACCGATTTCGAAGGAAATAATCGTGATTGAAGTATTGCGCGTGTGCTTCAGCTTTGGCGATGCAATGATTCGTGCTATAACAGACTAGTGTCAGTAATATTTGAAGAGAAGATCACACACTGTGTCTTTCTTTCTCTCTCTATGACAATCAGTGTAAAAAGTTATTTTCAGCACTGACTCTAAATTACTTAGGTGAAAAGACATAAGTAGTGTGACAAAAGGACGTACTGACTGTTCCCAGCTAGATTACCAAGAATTTAAAGACAAGCAAATGATTTCCAAGTTGACCGCACCAATAACTTGTATCCATTACCCAAGGACTGCTCTGCTCTGCTAGGCAGATTCACTTTTCAGGCGGATATGGCAACCAGTTAAGAATACTTGATTAAGGGAATATATTTCAGTAATTTAAGCGAAAGGTAGACGGGTTTGAGAGTACATCAGATCACCGAATACTTGATTAGTATGAAACGATGTGCTTCGGCTTCATTTCCTAATTGAACTAAACATAAAAAAAGTAATATAACGAAAACAAGACCTCCATACACCTAATAGATAGAACTTTCAAAGACTTACTTAAATATATTATTTCGGAACATCAGTGTCCGTAGCGCACTTGACAGTAACGATGCCGTTGGAATGAAAACTTCTCTGTTCGATTCACGTGGCAGTAAACGAAGAAGAATTACTAAAAGTGTGTTAATTGGTTTCATACGGCAGCCGACATTTTTTTTTTCTTTCTGAAATTTCTGTTTTTGTTTTGCTCGAAATAAACGTTTGCTAGAAATATGCATACTGGTCGTAGAATACAATTTACAGACAGAAGTGCGTTGGTGTGACTTAATTCTTCCAAAATATACTACTTCTGTGTATTACACACACTTGTATCAGTCTTATGTAAGACGTTTGTTATTCTTCAGACCTATTAAGAGGCTATTTTTTAAATACGAGTAGGATTTCGTACCTACTATGTGAAAAAAGTGGTTGTTATATAAATTGGTAGGTTCTGAAATAAATTGGTAGGTTCTGAAACGACTGAATACATTAAAGATTTCCTTAAGAAATTTTTTGTCACATGTAAATCTGATGTAGCAAATCAACTTAAATATTTAAAATTCCATAAATAAAAAGTAAAGGTGTATTAACAAATATTATTAATCAACTTAGGATTATTTAAAATTAAAATATTTTGATAGATTTAAAAAATTATCTAAAAGTTTATAGTTAAATATATATGAAATTTCATTAATTTTTAAAAATTCCTGTTTCTCTTAATAGCATATCTTGATTATAATAATAATAATCGACTTCCTGATTTTAGAAACGTATTAAGAGTAATTCTCGAGCTGTTGTGTGCAAACAGCTTGTATAGGATTGCCTTGTAGTATCCGTTCTTCGGCTATGGTTGAATTCTAGTATCTGTTCATCATGCAGTCCAAAAATGATAACCGTCCTGTATTTGGAAAGACTGAGTTAAAACTGTATTTAGTATGCGAAAAACGTTTATGAGATCTCCAGTTTAAAAGTAAATTGCTAGTAATAAGGATGGGTGAGAAGACGTATTCCTTCAAGAAAATTGTACTTTTATCTCATTCTTCTCTTCTAAGTAACCAGTATCTAACCTAACAATCGAAATTGAAGGTTTCGCAAGACTTTTTTTTTGTCTGGGTGTCATGCAACAGTTCCAATTGTCACACGTAAAACAAAATTTATAATACTCCAAACTTCACTTGAGATACACAGTTCGAGAATCAGCGGCTTCATTTTGTTGAACTTATCATATCAAACTAGGAAACCTGAAAAAAAATGATCATAAAGAATATGTTGAGGACTGGAAAAGGATCTTGTTTGTGATATTCTTGTACACATTCTGATTACTTGATTATATATATATATATATATATATATATATATATATATATATATATATATATATATATATATATATATATATATATATATATATATATATATATATATGTGTGTGTGTGTGTGTGTGTGTGTGTTAATTTAATTTAAATGACTAAATTAATCTGAATACGAATATATATATATATAGAATTACAGACTTAAAATTGTAATAACAGAACAAGTACAAAAAGAAAGTAGCGTGTTTGAAAACAAAATGCGAGCTTGAGTTCCAAACAACCGTAGACTACGCACTGTCTCGAGTGCGCCAATACTGAACAGAGGCAACGTGTGCGTCAGAGAGATTGAAACTTAGGCTGTTGTTGATATGAGAAGAATCTAGAGAAATATCTCTAGATTATATATATATATATATATATAATCAGTGCTTCCCATACTAGTCCGGTACCATCTTGTGAGCATAACACATAACCACGTTTATTGGAAATCAGGATGATTTCGTTTCATTTGGGTTAATGAAAATTGCTGGAACAAAAAAGAAAGTACTTTAGTGTTAGCACACTGCACTCTTAATGAGTCTACATGCTGTATGCTATCGCATTTAACGCACGTCTTCAGATGTGCTTGTTGTAAAGTCGGGCCCAACGGCCTCGTAGTTTTTTTTTCCCCCTAGAAAATTCTCGCAAATTCTCTTTGCATGTTTTAGGGAGTTTCGAAGCAAATTTGAAATAAAATAAAGTATAATACAAGTAAATATAATATATTTTAGAAACCAACAACTTTTCTCATCCATAAATCAATCAGTTTTTTTTTTATGTTGTTGTTTATTGAAGGAAAAATGTATATGCTTTATGTAAATGATTTTACTAAACGAATTTAATTACCCTAAGCAATTAATTCAGATAAAGATCGACTAATACACCTTCGGTTTTTGAAGAGTCCTTATAAATATATATTTCGTTTCTTCTATGGAATTTCAATCCAGATCTTTCCAATTATTTATTTATATTGACGGCAATATAAATCGATCTCAGAAAACTATATCCGTAAAAAAAAAAATACATTAAAAAATAATAATTTCCCCCTCATTCTTACTAAAAACAAAATACGAAAACAGCATCGAAACCACAAAAAAATATTTTATAACACCATAGCTTCATCTATATGCAATAGCTGGATTTTTTAAATTATATTTAATTATTATAGAGGGCGTTGCTAGTCTGCTTATAGTTTAGTCTGAAATATTGTTCTGTCTCTAAGCATAGAATATTGACCATTCGGTGGTAACTTTAGAATAAAGATTATGTATTTTTCCGGGATTATTTATATAGTTTGAAATGGATGCTTAAATATTTACTTATTTTCATATTTCTCTCAAGTTCTTATGAAGTACTAAAACACCATTCTACAAATATTTAATTCCTTTAAAGTAATCTGCAATTTAGTTCGGTAAACGTTTTCTTGGTTCCTATTCGTTCCAAGATCTGTCGCTTTGAACCATTGAAAAATATCCGTCACTCAGCAGGATTCTAAGCCAAAGCCCTGTTGGTTGTGGACCCAGGGTGGAAATAAATAAATATTACTATTAAATAATTATATACAGTACTATTAAAAAGTTAATAGTGCTTGATAGCCACAACACACAGCATTATAATTATCAGGCCGGTCGACTGCATGGTTAGACGGAAACATTCTCATGGTTGTGATATCTTGGCGTGAGGATTATTCTCACGGACATCACTGAATACTTTCATCCCCATTGAACACACCTTGCCCGCTAATTCTTATCTGGGGATTTTTTGAGACCAGACATTGCGTTTTACATGGTGACAATATGGATCAATGGCTATCACTATGCTGATTTTCAAATTTCATTTAATCCGGGTCGAAAACAAATATTAAGTTTTTGATAGCCAAACTAAACATAAAGTTCGCTTTTCCTAAGCGAAAACTTAGGAAAAGCGAACTGTAAATTGCTTTATGTTTAACTAAACATAAAGCAATTTACACATTTTATGTAGATACGATTTATGTTCGTACGAGATTGGTGTTGATTTTGAAGAAAGAGAGGCTGCAGTTAGCGAATAGAGCTGCCGCAAGTTTAAACAGTCGGAATCATTTTAACTTACTCGTGTGTGTTGATCTTTTTTTGCTTACGCTTTTGCAATTAAAAAAAAAAAATCGGAGACAGAAATCTTTCTTAGAATATGTTGTCTAAATTCTTGCTGTGTCGTCGCGGTTGGTCATCACGTTTTTATTATTATTATTATTATTATTATTATTATTATTATTATTATTATTATTATTATTATCAAGGAGTGATTTCCCAAAGTGTAGTTAAAGTTATAACTGCGATCGGAAACCAAATACGAAAACCAGCACCTCTTCCAAACGTAACTCATATTTTCTTGTTTTCAATGCAGATTTGGTTTGAATTCCTAACTAAGTAGAGATAAGCAAACTTTTTCTCTGAATATTTACGAGACGGTAAAGAAAATAATGAAAGGAGGATTTGCATAAGCACTCTCTATTCTACAATGTACATTATCATTAGTTTAAAAAATGATCCACCAAAGATTTTTATACGAAAACATGAATACATCAAAACTGTAGTTTTCCCTCAGTTCCGATCATAAGAAATATATTTAGAGAAATCCGTTGATGATGTCAGTGAAACAAACCCATCAACATAAACAAATATAGAAATGATCATAAACATAACAAAGGCCGTTTTCCTAAAATATTCCTATAAATTCTTGTGCATATCGAACGTTCCTATCACATATAGCATAAAATCTAGTATTGTGTCATTGTCTGCTACTAAAAACGATTTGATTAAAACCAAAATACAGATAACTTGATACATTTTATTAGATATCCCAAATACGAAATTTTAAGTTATAAAAACAGAGGATGCTATGAATCCATCCATATTTTATAGCAAAATACAGAAAGATAGTTAAAAAGTTTCGAAAACAGAGAGCTCATGAGTATATAACTTTCGTCATTGGAATTGCCTTCGTTTGCATAACTTACACCTGAAACAATTCTACTGCCCTTTAGTAATTTTTAAAGTTTTCCGTCTTTTATTTCCTTTTCTACTACATTTGGCTATAAAACGTCGATGGATCTATAATATCCTTCATTTCTTTATTCTTATTATGCCTAATTGGATCGTCTCGGTTCTATATTTTAGTATACGATATTTAAAATGTTGCACAGCTATCACAGAATTATTAATTTGTATCATTGCAAAATTTATTATCCCATTCTGTCCCCGATATCCTGGTTTAATGCAAAATAAGATTGAAGAGAAAAATATTAGAAAACACTAAATTTTCATTGAATTTCGTTCGATTAAAGAGGGGGGGGAGGAGAGAAAGTTATTCCATTTTATTGTTTTAAGCCTTTTCCTCGATCCTAAAATTGTCTCAGTTGAGCCAAAATCTTAACTTAGATTTCAGCTAAAGCCGTTCAGTCAGAGTGGAAATTTTATTTTCGTATAGGCCAATAAAAGGACGAACGAAATTAATCGAATTAGTTGCTGGGTCACTTTGCAAACTTCGCCTAAAAGATTATCAAGAAGCGACATTTTTAGTTGCTTGCTTGAAACTGACAATTTAGATTATTTATAGAAATTGCAATTCGAAATAACTGTTGGCTCAGTTGAAAGGGAGATTTGCTTTCTCAACAAAATATCAATTGTTTCAGTTGACAAACAAAATCGCTTTATCTACTCCCTGCAATGGTACTGTTTCGCAAAATAAATTGACGATGGTAATAAAATTAAACTTGCCAAGAAAATTATATTCTTGTTTAATCCTTTATCCAATTTATACTAAGGCAATTAATGTAAAGTCATTAGCTCATATATACTAGTAGCCTTTTCGTAAAGATACTTGAAGTGCAAACTTTGGTTACTCACACTTACATAAAGAATTAGAACAAGAATATAATTTCTCCGGTAGTAGTTTAATTGATAACTAAGTGAAGAGACTTTCTACATCTGAGCATGTTTATATCTCTAAGCTGTTTTATTTAGTAAATTCTATGGGTTAAATTAGTCCCTCCCCATCGTTTCAAAGCAATCTAATTAAATTTTGCTGTTGGGCCCTCCAACATATTCACACACACACACACACACACACACACACACACACACACACACACACACACACACACACACACACACACACACACACACACACACACACACACACACACACACACACACACACACACACACACACACACACACACACACACACACACACACACACACACACACTATAAACAAGCTGGCGATCAGATAACGTTCATCTATTTCTAGCAAAACTGATTTTCTCATCTTTCCCCCAGAGTTTATGCTGTCAGGCCTTTAAAAGTGCCATATTGGTTACAGAGATGGAGCAAAGGCTTAATATTCAATTGCAATTCTTTTTTCGTATTATGTTTGGTTGCATCTTCTGATCTGAGTAATAAGTGTCTTAAGGTGATACACTCATGCTTTTACATATCACCAACACGTGACATTAATGGAAAAGTAACCGAATTTTTCAAGTCTGAGTGTTTAAAATGTGAGTGTTCGGATCAATTTCTTCGCTACTCTATACTAATCATAAACTTACATTTAATAAAATATATAAGAAATCAATAACAAAAATACAAAATGCTCCCAAACCAAATGGGTTCCATGGATAACAGACAACATATTAACCACAGAAAGAAACACTATTATAAAAATAAATTAACAACAACTCAAAGAGACATGAAGGAAATCTGGCACCTTATCAATGAAATGCTAAGCAATAATACACACAGAGCCAGTGCCTCAGAAACGATAAAACACGGATTGGCTTGCTAGCCCAAATCTCTCCAACAGTTGGCAGACAACTTTAATCAGCAGTTTCTCAACTCTTCCCAAAAACTGTTGAAAACACTCTCTTCTCACATAAAGAAATATTCTCCCCTAGGACCACGGAGATTCTAGTGAGTCTGGTTCCCAACAGTAACAAGGGAAGAACCTTCACTTCCAATTCATCAAATTTACCCTAACAAAGAACCAGGCATAGAAGGAATCAAACAAAATTACATCAAAAGACAATCAACTAACCTAAACTGATAAATAAAGCCTTAGAAACGGGATACTTACCCGATACAGTAAAGACTACATTATTCACCCCATACATAAACACGTAAAAAAGAAACACTATAAGTAACTACAGACCAATCGTCACATTTTCTGTAAGTAACCAAATTATGGAGCGTATTGTGTATCGCAAACTGTCCACATACATTGACAAATTCGAAATCATCCCAAAAATGCAATATGGTTTCAAACAAATAAAGGAACAACAACAACATTCTTGGAAGATTTCACTGACCTAATAAAAGCTGCGTTTGATAAAACCGGAAAATTATCAGTCGTTTTATTGGCCTATCGAAACCATTTTAGACACTAACACACAAAACCTTGCTGAACAAACTAACACTCCTCGAAATCGGAGAATGTCTACTCCTGTGGTTTAAAGCATACATGGAAAACAGAAAACGCATCACACACATATAAGACCAGTGCACAACAAAGAGCTACATGTAACTTGAGGTACTCCACAGGTTATCAGTAGTTAATGAAAAGGATTAAGTTGCCACCAACTTTGTCCTTTTCAGCGTCTAATTGTGTTACATTTTAGATCAAATCAATCAATTTTTCAGAAAATAAAAGTCAGACATAATTTTTTTTATTAAGTATGGAATATTACTCTGTAAGTGACATCGTCTTTATCTTGCTTCTACGGCTTCTGACAATGTTTCATTTCCGTTCTAAGAAATTGAACGTAATCTTTTCCAGTGTCATGAGGTGTTATTCTCAGTGCAACCATAATTGGATAACCCTAAACCAGTAGCACAATTTCCTGGTAGACAGAGACGTAAAGGGGCTCGGCAACTAAGAAAACAAAGCTTTTCTTTCAAATTAACAGCATTTGTTGCTGACCTTCGCTTACAACGAGTAAGATGAGAAGCGCAAGTTGGATTTCATGTTAAAAGTAAAAAAGGTCTTGTCTGCTTGAGGACTTATCAATAGAAGAACATAATCTATTTTGCAGCAATTGTTCAAGTTTATTAGTTTCAAGCAAAGATACACTCTGAACTAAAATATAATATATATGTCGTGTTTTACAGAAGCCAATTATTATCTTTTTTTTTTTAAAAAAATTCTACTCAGGTTTTAATGGTTTTATTTTCAGTTTTATTAACTAAATAAAAAAGTATAGTATGTTATTGATTTTTTAACAAAGCGCCTTTATATATATATTTTACTTTTTGAAATACCGTGTTTAATGCTAGATCCTGGTAGGAATTTTTAATGACCTTTTTTTGTTATTATTATTTTTTAATTTGGTAAATATTAGAAGTGAATGCTGCTATTAAATTTGCAGAATAATTGGCACCCATACTATGTGAATCCAAACTTAGTTCATCCCATGAAACTGCATGTTCAGAGGTAGGAACAGGGCCGACCCTAGGAATTTTGTCGCCCCGTGCAATAGCATATTTTGCCGCTCCTTCCTCCAACATTCTTTTAATGACGTCTTAAAAGCCATTATGCTAAGCTAGGCTTCAACATTTCTGATCATAAATTCTAAATAGTAGCATTAGCTAATGAAAATTCATAAGTTAATGAAAAATTATTATAAACTGTAGTTTTTACAGAAAGAGAGAGAGACAATTAACCCTTTAATGGTGGAATTTTGTTCTGAAAATGTGCATCTGCATGGGTTATTAAAATCAAGCGAAGACGAGTATACTTGTCAAACGCAGAGTAAACGCAATTTTGCCTCCCTCAAAACTTGTCGCCCGTGCAAATGCACGTGTTTCACCGTCGGTAGAGTCGGTCCTGTGTAGGGACAATGCACGTAACTAGACAGCCTTGTCGAGTCGTAGGAATTACCGTTAACAACTGGAAAATAAAGAAATAACGAAACAGGTGTAGAAATAGACCGTTTTAGTCTTTTGCAGTCCGTTTCAGTGTATGTAGCTGTATACGTAGGGATGAAGATCGACTGGACCTTTACTAGAAATAATTCTTTACAAACTTTAAATGTCCTCCTGTTAGAAGACAACTTCACATGAAGAGAAATCAAATGGAAGGAGATATTGTGATGAAATTCGTCAACTTAATCATCTGGTGGTGTGAGAATTCTTCTGTTCTTTTTTCATAGGTTACGATCTTTGTATTTCGAAGGAAAATTCTTTCTCAGTAAGAAGAAACAGCCTCCTAGCTGCCGGGAATTGAGGAAGCCCAGTTTTTCTGATTATTACACAAAGCAAGCTTTCATAAACACCATATTAACGGAAATATTGAAATTCGTTATATTATTAAATCATTACTTAATGCTCTTTAGTTTCTTCCAATAGTTTGCTTAAATACCTCTTTTATTGCGAGCATTCACTTCTCAAGTTAATATAAATTAAACGGTTAATCCCACTATCCCATCTTAGGATCTCATCTGAGATGATACGAATGGCATTGCTCAAGATTCATCCCTCTACAATCAAAGCATTTGCCTAGATCCGAAGGAAGGAAAGATGGGACTTTTGTTATTATGGAGAAATAATATTGTTCATATATAATAAGAAATAAGAATTAACTGAATATGGAGCTGAGAAGAGTTTAATAGACAGAGAACACCAAAGTGCATGCAGTAACATACAAGTAACATCTCTTTGTTGCATACTCGGTTTGAAGCATATCATTTGATTTTTGATGTTGTGAATATTTGAATTTCAATACAAGGCAAATAAAGGGATCAGTCTCCAACGTATTCGCTATTTTTGGCGCTTTTGAGGTGTGCTTCAGTTCTAGATATTGAATGATCTATTTTCGTTTTCGAAAGGTAGCTAACCAGCTTCATCATGCTACAGACCGAATTCAAATTCGAATTTGGTTTTGATAACTAAGAAATCTAGCAATTTTTTCAAGGATATGTAAACGGAAGCTGACTTAACAGTTCTCTCTCTCTCTCTCTCTCTCAAGAAGAAAGTTTGGCAAACCTGAAGTCGTCAGCTGTCCTAGTGTTACAAATATGTGCCATTAAGTTGAAAAGATCTGAATTCGAATCGGGTCGAAGATGTAACTTTTATAATAGTTTTTCAGCAGTTAAGCGAGTAAGCTGTTGTCATAAGGAGATAGATGGATTTTTACCTACGCAAATCTTTACTCCGCCCGAATGTTTCGTGGGTTATAATAATACTCACCTCGTTGTCTTCGTTTTCGCATGTAAGACTACGACGTGATTCCAATAAGCAAATGTAACACTTTGGAGATTAACCTTTTTCAACACGGTTCTTCACCTACTCATTTGTTTCTGCATTTCACGGTGCATCATCCACAAAGTTTTTTCTGGAGTCGCTACCAAATGCCATTTAAAGTAATCTTTGTGTTTCGGGTTATGGTTTTATATATTGCATGGCACAGATTTCATTGAAATGTCAGTGGGTGACTGAATAATTAAAAACCATTCATTCCATCCTTTAGAACCGGAATCCAGTTATAAGAGGAAGTAAGTAAAATTGTAAAATTAAACAGAAACATTTCATGAAATATTTAGTAGCAATCACAGATAATGAAATAACTTCTTTTCTTGAACGATTATAATTCTGCTCTTCTTTAAAGCAGGTGTTGTCAATGATTTAACGGTTTTTCTGTTTCAAATGGTAGGGGAACAGGTGAACATTTCCATACCAAAACATATGTTCCGATACAAAAGAAAAGAAGATATATCTATATTCTTCAAGAAAAGCAAATAGAACAATTTTAATTCTCTCTTATATACTATAGATGGATTCATTTCAGTAAGTGTTTTAACACAAATGGTCTCATTTGAACCAAAATTATAATAATTTTACAAGTTTTAACAGAAAAGTAAATACTAAATTTCAAAAAGTTCCATTCAGTCTGTAAGGAAAGATTAGTATATGTAATTTTTTTTTCAGAATTTGTCAAGTAAAGTGATATTGGGATCTACTCAGCTGATTAGATTTGCATGCTTCAGATAGGTTGGAAACATTTGGGTTAGAATCTCGTATAGCCCGCGAAGAATCTTTATGAGAGCTTTTCACTTGAAGCTACGTTTGTCGGTTTCATTCGCTGGTGAGAAGGGTTTTTTGTTGGATGATTTTCTCTCTTCAAAACACGTAACCAACAAGAAGAACATTGCTGTATAAAAACATGCAATACTATCAGAATAAGGATTAATCTCCCTATTCCTTTGGATGTAATTTGGAGAACTGGCCTGGTTCGACGTAGGTTTAAAACAGACCACAACACAAAATAATCGCTTTGTAATCAAAACTGAATTTATATGATTGTCGTCTTGTGAGCATGGAAAATACAAATTTATAGTTACTTAAATATAAAGAGCCAATAGGCTTCATTTCGGCGATATAAACATTATTTAACTTAAGGGGATATTAAATCCTACATTGTTTTAAAACCGAATAAGAAACTCAAAGATTCGAATCAGAGAGTTTCATGCCGAATATATAGTAAACTATAAAAGTATCGGCGATTACTAGCGTGAACTAAATGCAAGTAGTCCTAGTACGTAGTACAATCTCGGGCAACTCACAGCAAAGGTGGTTAAGTTCTGATCGCTATTCTTGGTATTTTCCATAATGTAAAACACATTTCATAGGAAATGTATGGTGTTATTACATTATGTTATGGTGGGAGGTCACTACCCAGACCAGTTTCAGCCTTTTTTGAGGCTTCATCAATGAGTAGCTAGACCAAATAGATACCAACGGGTATAGCGAAAAGAACTTATATACTCTGCTATACGAGTTGTCAAAAAAGGTGCAACCATTAAGTTACTTAAACATAAAGAGCCAATAGGCTTCATTTCGGCGATATAAACATTATTTAAATTAAGGGAATATTAAATCCCACATTGCCTTAAAACTGAAACTCTTTGATTCCAATCTCAAAGATTGGAATCAAAGAGTTTCATGCCGAATATATATAGTAAACTATAAAAGTATCGGCGATTACTAGCGTGAGCTAAATACAAGTAGTCCTAGTACGTAGTACAATCTCGCTATACCCTTTGTTATCTATTTGGTCTAGCAACTCACTGATGAAGCCTCCAAAAAGGCTGAAACCGGTCTGGGTAGTGACCTCCCACCATAACATAATGTAATAACAGCATACATTTCCTAGGAAATGTGTTTTACATTATGGAAAATACCAAGAATAGCGATCAGAACTTAACCACCTCTGCTGCGAGTTGCCCGAGTTTGTACTACGTACTAGGACTCTTTCATTTAGCTCACGCAAAAAAATCGCCGATACTTTTATAGGTTACTATATACTCGGCACGAAACTCTCTGATTCCAATCTTTGAGTTTCTTATTCGGTTTTAAAACAATGGGGGATTTAATATTCCCTTAATATAAACAAAATTATAGTAAATTTCAACCAACAAAAATGTGATATATTGCAGAATATACTGTTTCAGCATACATTGTCTCTGAAGTTTTAAAAATGGAAAACATTTTTAAGTAATTTATACTACACTTCAATAAAATCTTCAGTCAGAATTCTGGAATAGACTCCTAGACGGTAGATCTCACTCGCTCACATTATCTCAGTGATGAGTCTTCGTTTTTTACTTTGTTTACTTATTTTGAATTTCATACTCATGAACCCCTTCACACTTTGTTGAAAAATGAACGGCAATAAAATTCTTACTTAAGTCCTTAGTTTTTAATGATTGTGTTTATTACAGGTGTGTTTCAGTGCGTGCAAAAAGTATTTATGTGACGTATCACATCGGATGAAATTTAAGTATCCGATGATTAACTCGCTAAAGCTCATTTGTTCATAGTTATTGTTTCTTCTTCTGGTTACAGAAAGAAGCTCCATGCGCCATCATTTTCTTCACATGAATTTTTATATGGAATTTATTATCGCTGATATCCTTACAATATACTCTCCACCAATTGAAGCTTTGTGAATAGTTTTCAGAATATTTATTGATCTTTACGAAAATTCTTGTTTTTATCCTTAGCAGTTCTTCCCACTTTTCAAGCTCGGCATCCAAGGTCTTGTTTATTAGTTTCCAACTTATTTATTTCTTCTGCAAAAAATACTTCAACTCATTTCAGCCTACACCGAGGGTTGCTTCCTCTGATTCTTTTTATTAAGATTATAATACACACTCTCGTTTGGAAGTTTTCATTTTTATCCCTCTCAAATAAAAAAAAAATCCATTCATATTGTTATTTAACAAAGCCGTGCCACTGTCAGCCAAAATGTGGTCAACAGATTTTTCTTATATTTTTAATGCTTTTTTCACACGATTTTTTGTATTTCTTTTCTGTCGGAACATAGTCGCAGCAATGGACAAGATTGTTTTCAACTACATCTGAAGTAAGTGAAACTATGTCTCTGTTATTATCTTATTTTATCTGTTCATTTATTGTATTCTGTTTTTTGTGAAATCTTTGTTTTTTTTCTCGAAAAAACAATCAGTTTTGGATTTAAATGCCATTTTCATCAATAATATTTGTCACATGTTCCGAATGAAAATCTAGATCTTTTTGCTCCTAAAATGCATTTCTGCACTTCTGCTATTCATTTATGTTCCGCTGTTTGTATTGGCAATAGGAAACGAATTTCCAAATGACTCATTATTCTACTCTACCTTTAGTGTAACATATCAGAGCCCTTAGACGCACTAGTAATTATGTTTTATTAATTAGCAACTATATTGATTTTTTGTTTGCATGTTTATTTCGTTTCCGTAAGAATTATGTAGACCAGGACTGTCCATCCTTAGGTAATCCGAGGGTCGCATTACAAAAAAAAAAAAAAAAAAAAAAAATTATCCGAAGGTCGCGTCATAATTTGGTGAGCAGCAGCGATACAACCTCGATAGCTGAACAAACAACACTAATCGCGCGCTCACGTTCCTCGTTAGCGCCCGGAGCATGCGCGTTGGAACAAAACAGTATAAGAACGCTTCTTTGACACATCTAATATTTGAAAAACAGGTGATATATAGTAATGTAAAAATACCAAATAAAATTACCAACATCGAGATTATCGATTAGAATTAATATATCTAATACGCATTGGATTCAAATTATTTTATTGTTTCGCTCGTAAAAATCAAACCCAAAGGCGGGCCACAAAAAATCGCATCGCAGGCACTGCTTTGGACAGCACTGATGTAGACAATGTATATAAATTCGGATGAGGTCGACACTATCGTCCTGGTTTTCTGCAAAAATCAGAGGGCCTTATTAAACCTAACGACAGCATAGCACAGTCGCATGGTACTTCCTCATGTTGTACCATCATTTTAGGTTTGGGTACCCAATACTGAAACATTTTTTTTCTAATTATCAGATTGCCCGCTGATCTTCTTTAATCCCGTATCTAGTTACACCGTAATCACGCAATACCAAATACAAGATGAAAATCACCGGATCAGAAGCCTCGGTTGGTTCACGTGATCTTTAGAACCTATTGTATCTCCCTATTTAACTAGCTTTGAAACTTAAGCGACTCGAAAAATATTTACAGACAGCCTAATCTCTGAGAAAATGTGGATAATGAACTAAAATTGAGAAACATCCAGGGGTAACAGGTGGACGGTGACCGGTGTTTATTACGGCGGTTCTTCATCCATACGGGTGAAATAAAAGAAAGCGAGAATTTTCTTTGCTTTTTTCTTTTACTGGAATCACAATGCCTGCTAATTTGCAATGTTGGTTTGTTTATTTGATTGGAAGTTAATCTAGAAGACGAGAGAAAGAGAAATTGTAATGCTGCAGGTGCTAAGCAGGATATCAAACGTGATTAATACGAGATACATGAGAAGATTATCAGTTGTCACAGTTACATTAATTCGGACATACTCTAATTCAAATATACACCCCTTCAGCAGAATATATCATTTTATATAAAATTTGAAGTTGCATGTAAATAAATAGACCTTTATTCAAAACTTATCGACGTTAAGGAAATTAGCCATTAAATAAGCACATTAAAATTACGGAATCGGAGAGTTCCAGAAGTGGAAGGAAAACAATCGAAATCATAAGCTTCGAATCTCGTATCATGACTGACTGTTCCACTAATCAACAGAAATTTCTACAGAGCAAAGCAAATACTTCGGAAAAAATATTTTCAGCAATGACTTTTCTCATGGGAAAAGCAATAATTAAACTGAAATACGGAAATATGATTAAACAAATTGATTTTTATTAATATATATTAATGATTTCCGGAAATTGGCTATTGCGACCATTTCTTAATTTCATGTGACTGGTAGATTTAAACAGTTCCTGTTGTGTAGTAAAAAAGGGATTCGACATTCTTCTTGGAGATTTTTTCCCCGTCGCTTCAAAATCTTTACAACACTTCGTATGTTGATAATATGAAACTTCTGCCTCATTCTCATGAAAATATCTCCCATAATTTACGTTTATTCGAAGGCTCAGCGTCACAGTCTACTTAAACGCAGATACAATCTATACATTGTTAAAATGGTAGGAAAAAATTAAATATAAAGCAATATAAGATTTCGGTAAAGAATGTATTTGTTATACTAAAATATTTTTTTGCAATCTGTTGATACTTTTTTGTAGCGTAATTTGTAAATTATTGCACTGAATAACAAAACACAACACATTTTAAAAGAAGATTGTTTATTAATCACAATGTAATAAGATTAATCAAAAGACAGAAAAACGTATACAAAAGTAAACTGTATTCGCAAACTAATTATATATGAACACTAAATAATAATCACAAAGTACAGAGGATATCTGAGTAGGATAATAAATAATAATTAACATTAAAATATTATTAATCAACACAAATAGAAAAAATAGGAAACGAAATACACCCTATAACTACCACCCAATTGTAGTTAATATAAAGAGAATAAAATTGCAAACCATAACATGAATTGTTTATAAATTAATAAAATCATAAAACTCTATGCATGGTTAACAACCAGAGCAACAAATGAAGAACTAAATTGATTCATTGTTTGAAAAATCAGATGTTGACCAAATATTTTATATTATATTAATATTTTCAAAATATGCAGTTTTTATTTAGGAAACTACTTCAGCACAAAATATTCAGTTTAGAACAATCAAAAGCATCTTTTGAATGATTCACACTATCATATGGAAAGAATTCACTCACAGTTAAACTACGTTAAAACATTCGATACTATAAAAAAGGCCTTGATTCGAGTTTTAATATTTTTAGCGAAGGCATTGGTATTATGCAATACAATGAACTGAATCGATTCTTTTCAAATCGTAAGAACTCTGCTGATTTTCTGTAGAAAAGTGTGATTCCGAATGTAAATATATTTACTTAATAACCCGATTTAAGTTTCTGAAAATTTCTAGTTTCTAGTAAAATTTCTTCCCTTACATTTCTACAAAAAATTATAATTAACCAAATGAGTTTATTAATTATTTAAAATATCGCATTAATGAAGTCATTTTATTTTTAGAAAAATGACTTTGCATATAAAAACTACTTCTCCTGAATGTAAAGAAAGAAATGAGTTTCAAAGTTACTTAGCTGTGAGCATCTTGCGACAACTTAATTAACCAAGATAAAATACTCTACCTATAGTGTAAAATATTATACGTCTTTTCAATCTACATGTTTTTGAAAAATGTCTCCCATAAATTTTCAAAACGTCTCCTTACATAGAATTATTAAATGCCTTTCCAACCTGACCTCGAAAACGGTTTCACAAAAAAGGAGTAATAAACGCTTTTTAAACCAAACTGAAAATGTCTTCCCAAATTTCCAAAAAAATCGCTTCTCCTGACTGCTTGTGTAAACTAATAACAGTACACCACAGATTTTACAGGAAAATTGGCTTTGCTGAGTGCAAACTAGTCAATGGTTTTCCAATTCCGTGAATTGAATTCGCTCAATCTAGAAAATAATCTGGCACAAGTTTCACAAAATGTTTCAAATGGAATAATTTCGAAGATTTTAAAAAATTCGAGAGATGCATACTTTGAGTGATTATCAAGTAATAAAAGTGTTTTCATACTATTTGCCTGCAAAAATAGATTACCACAGCTTTCAGAATAATTTTTTCTTGAGTATAAAACGTAAAATGAATTATCAAATTACTTTATTGTCAAAATGAATTCGATGAACTTATGCAAGAGAATGGTACCTCCAATGTGTAAAATGATAAAGGTCTTTATCACTTTACACATTTACTTCATATCGAAAAGGCTTTGCAACACGTTGCATAAGAAAAAGATTTCTTATAGTGAACCAAGTGGTTTTTAATATTAGCAGACGAGGTGATTCCGTACCCATCTGTTAATCGAGTATTTTCTAGCGTATTCTGTAAATCATGTCACTGAATAACAAAGATGGGCCACATTTTGAAATAAGATTTTTTTTATTAATCAAATGTAATAAGATAAATCAGAACAACTTTAGAAAAATACGTTTTCAAGAACAACTGTCTTCACAAACTCTAAAAATGGATAAACATAAAAAATTATCACAAGGTAGAGCAGAAGTTTCTTTGAAAATAATATTACGTGATAATTACATTAAAATACTACTAAACAAGACAAAACAGGAAAAATAGGAAAGAAATAGTTATATAAATGACATCCATTTGAAGTTTAAAAAAGAGAATGTTAAATTTCAAATTTAACAATCAAATTGAATTGTTTAACAATGGTTCAATCATGAATTGTTCAACGCAAAGTGCAAATCGAGATTTAAGAATCAGAGAAACAAATTAGGAACTAATTGTTTATTGTTAGAAAGATCAGATGATTATCAAATATTTTGCTATTCTACTATTATTTTCAAAATAGGAAGCTATTATTTCGGAAACTTTCTCAAAATGAATCAATTTAGAAACAGAATGAAATGAATTTTTGAATATGGTTACAGTTAAAATACACTAGAGAGAAATAGTTTGGAATACAAACGATTTAATTTATTGATAATAGAAAACGCTAATTACGAATAATTCGCGAAGACATTGTATTTTATGAGACTATGAAATCATTCGGTTGATTTAAATTCAAGGACTTGCTGAGTTTCTATAATAGAGAACGTTACTCAATGCAAAATAAGAAATTTTCCATTTTGAATTTTGATGGCAAATTATTTAATTCGGATTTAATACCAAAACGATTTAGCGCATAAGAATGTCTGGACATCTGGAAAGATTAATCATACGATTATAATAAAGTTAGAAGTGTATCTTCTTAGTAAGAGTGGATGTAGTTAAGTGGATCTCCTAATTTAGATTTCTGAACATATACAAACAAATGGCTTTTGCAAAATCGTAAACGTTCACACCCAGTCGTAACTTTTATCGCTACAATTCCAAAAAATATTGCTATTGAGTATGATTTTTTTACTATTTTACACCTTATATAAAATAACACCATTTATTTTGCAGAAATCTTTCATATGTTGCACATTAGAAACATTTATAATGATGATGAACTAAGAAAATTCTTTTCAAGTTATTCAGGTGTGAAAGCAATGCAGCAAGATAAAAGAAAATTGCCTAAAGTATTGTCTTCAATTTACATATATGGGAAACATTTTGCATTAAAGTACACACGGTCTCTCTCTCGCTCTTGATTTTGAACTCTTAAATGCCTTTCTTACTAAATATATCTCGGAAACATTTCACGATGAAATACTTTTCGTTAAAAATTGTTTCAGATAAAAAAGGTATTTCCTTACTGCGTCTGTGAACTGATAAGAGGCTATAAAATCTGAATGCTCGTCAAAGCAAACTGCAGAAGAAAATGGATTTTACTGAGTATGAAGCAGTAAATGGCTTTCCAAGTCGCATAATCTCGAAAATGATTTGACAAAAAATTTCATATGATTTCTCCTCAGGTGAACTAATCAATAGCTTAATGATTACAAAGTTTCGAAAATGCCTTGCCAAAATTTCAAAAGATTTATTTTTACTGATTATGAATTAAAAATGTCTTTTCATCTGGTATGCTTGTGAAAATGCCTTTCCATAACTCTGAAAAGAGAATGGTTTTCTTCCCCGTGAACAATTAAATGTCTCTTCAAGTCGCTTGACTTGGAAATGCCTTTCCACATCTCTCAAAAGAGAATGGTTTTCTTCAGTGTGTACTATTAAATGGGTTTTCAAGTGACGTGTCTGTGAAAATGCCTTCCCACAAGTTTCACAGGAGAATGGTCTTTCTTGAGTGTGAACTAACAAATGGGTTTTCAAGTTCCTTGAATGTGAAAATGTCTTCCCACAAGTATCACCGGAGAATGGTTTTTCTTTAGTGTGAACTATCAAATAGGATTTCAAATCAATTGTCCGTGAAAATGCCTTCCCACAAGTTTCACAAGCGAATGGTTTTTCTTTAGTGTGAACTACTAAATGGACTTTCAAATGACCTATCTGTGAAAATGCCTTCCCACATGTTTCACAGGAAAATGGTTTTTCTTGGGTGTGAACTAACAAATGGGAGTTTAAGTTGTTTGAATGTGAAAATGATTTCCCACAAATTTCACAGGAGAATGTTTTTTTTTTAGTGTGAACCATCAAATGGGATTTCAAGTCTCCTGTCCCTGAAAATTTCTTCCCACAAGTTTCACAGGAGAATGGGTTTTCTTTAATGTGAACTACTAAATGGGCTTTCAAGTGACATATCTGTGAAAATGCTTTTCCACAAGTGTCACAGGAGAATGGTCTTTCTTGAGTGTGAACTAACGAATGGGTTTTCAAGTTGCTTGACTGTGAAAAAGCCGTTCTACATGTTTCACAGGAGAATAGTTTTTCTTCAGTGTGAACCATCTAATGGGATTTATAGTCACTTGTCCATGAAAATGCCTTAGCACAAATTTCGCAGGAGACTGGTTTTTCTTTAGTGTGAACTACTAAATCGGTTTTCAATTGACTTCTCCTTGAAAATTCATTCTCGCAAGTTTCACAAGAGAATGGCTTTTCTTCAGTGTGAATTAACAAATCACTTCAATTTTCTTGACATTGAAAAGTTTTTGCCACGCTTTCCACAAGAGAAAGACTTCTTATTGGGAGCGGATAAGTGGGTTTAAGATTCCCGGATTTTGTAAATATCTTAGGACAAATTTCATAAGATACCTGTTTCGAATTACTGTGACATAATAAATGTCTTATCAAGTTACCCGGTTTCAAATACGTTTTTCCACAGATATCACAAGACATCCTTTTCGCTAAGTATGAACTATCAGTTTTTTAAGCTTCTTTGATTTCGAAATATCTTATAGTAAAAGAGAAAAAGAAAAATGTGTTCTTCGTATATGTACGATATAAGTTTATTTAAGTCATCCGGTTTCTAAAATGCCTTCCAACGGTTCACATTTTAAATGCCTTGTTTCTTGAGCATACATCAATAAACGTGTTCCCTCTAATTTTTTGAATATCAACTATTTGTACCATATGCTTTGCAATGGTTATTTTTTGATCTAGTTTTGAGCAAATTATTTTGAGCAGTTCTTTCAGTTAGTCATTGTTTCTATACTGGCTCGATTTTTAGTATTAAATTTTTAATATTAAAAACTAGTTAAGAAATTATAATATGTACATTTAATGTCGATAAAAGGGCATCATCATCATCATCAGCTTTTCTTCTTTGCCTGTATCAGCTAATTTTTACTTTACGTCTTTTTCTACAAAAAATTAATAATGAATTGTTGTAAAAATTGTGAGATTTTTACAGAGAAAAATTTACTTATACCAAAAATGTTATTTGGAATACTATGAATTTTAAACAAAGTTATAGCATATAATGTTCGCAATATACCAATTAAACAATGCTCAATCCATTAATTACAGAACGTTCTCACTTACTTATACACCAATTACAGTAATACTTTAGTAATTATAAATCTATATAAAGGATTTATTTCATCAGAGGATTTAGAAAAAGGAATCACAGCTTTTTAATGACGTAGTTCTGTAAGAGTAATTTTCTTCATTCTTCCCTTCAGTAATGAATACAAAATTATCATACAGCATGATAGGCTATAAATATTAATCCTTGTATTTATTTATCTAAGCTAAATTGTAAAGCCCATGACTGCAAAATATTATTTTAAAATATTTAAAATAATTTACTTCATAATTAAAATATTACGCATTTTTACAAGATGATTTTGACAACTGCTGAAATTATTTTTATGCTGAATTCTTGGATAGTGTTATGTTCAATGTCTCCAGTCAACAATTTTACACTTTTGGACATGTGACATGTCAATACTATGCACTCCATATCCAATAAGATGTAAAATGTCTCTCTGATATGTTGAAGCATATGTTATCACGAATCAGCATTCTCAACCCAGAGTTCGCACTCTTAGGTAGTTATTATTATTATTATCATCACGTGACAACTGTAGAGACGAAGATTTCTTTGCAGCAGGAAATTCCATTTTCTAAGCAGATGCTGTGCACCCTACTTAAACTTCCCTCTAACCAGGCTACATTCCAACAACTATACCATCTATTGCGATTAATATTATTTTATAGTAGGTCCGAATCTCCCTGCATGCGAAATTTAAAAGACTTACTGGTTACAATACGCATACAAATGGAGTCAATCGCTGCAAAATTTAACTTCTGTATCTATGACGGCACGTACCTGTAACAAACAGCATACTACCTGAGAAATAATATATAACATTTAATGTTATCTTATAATATATGTTAAAATAAAAACCAACTTTACTTGTTGCAGTGAGTTGGTCTGTTAACGTTTGTAGTAGTAGTAGTATGCGTTGGTGTTATTTCGGTGAAGGAATTTGTTGTAGGTGCTTGATAGTAAGTACTGAAATGTTTTCTGAAAAATTTCTTTGTTAACCTTCGCAACTACATTATATACAAAGAAAATTATCCTGTTATTCTTTCATATGTTATTCTGCTATGTAAATAAATTCTATAATGGCAAACAGGTCGCTAGCTGGATATGCGAAGGGATTAGCAATGGCCCTAGCTCTGATTATTCTATTTTGTGTTCGTGTCATAGGAAGAAGATTGTTTTAGTCATCTGCACCCTACAGGAGTACTTTTTTAATCAAAAAATCATGTTTATTTGTAACTTTCTATAACAGTACATGTTGAACAATCATATGTTAACCTAAGAGCAGCAGCTCATCCAGGTTACGATATGCATAAAGTTACAAAAATTTATATAATGCATTTTCATAATATACCTCATTATGAATGTACACATATGTACATTCATATAATATACATATTACATATTATTATAATATAATTACTTAATAAACTCGCAGATAAAATATAATTTCATCATACAGAGAAAGTTGCATAACAATTAGTAAAGAACAAAATAAAACAAAGCAGTTAAATAGCATTTAAATTTTACGTTTTACACATAATTTATACAATTATATAAATCAATAATTTATACAATTATTTTGAACAGAGCTTCCTCATTTCTGTGGGAAAATAAACACTCTTTGATTAGAGTTTTGTATTTGTTTAGGTTAGTTTCATTTCTTATTGTTAAAGGTAATGCGTTGAATACTTTTGGAGCTAAATAATTGTAATGTTTGTGTATTGCTTCTTTATTTGCTTTTGGAACTAAATATTTTAGGCCCTTATGTCTACTAAGGAAAGTATCTTGTTTGGTATTTACGTATTCGTTGTCGTTTTTCATGAATAATAGTACCCTATAGACGTATAAATATCTAAGGGTTTGTATGTTTAGTATAGTGTATTTATTACACACATTGCAGTATCCTTATATTTGTTTCTAGTTAATTTTTAATTACTTTATTCTGAGTCGAGACTATAGGTTCAGAGTTTTTCAAGGTTTCAATTTACTGCTGTAAAGAATTTACTCAGGAATAGTATCATGATCTTAATATATATATTCCGTTATTCCGACTTTCAACTTATTTGTTAAAAATAAGATATGAAATATCCATTTTGGGTTGACTCTCGATATGTAAACCCAAATACTTTACTGGGTTTTTTGTTTGCGTTTTTATTTTTGATTAAGCGGTTACAATGTTTAACGAATACAATTCGTTTCATGCCATTTAATAGCTGCAGTGTGATTTAAGTTATTTGTGAAGGTGAAATATATAAATTTTTATTGATATTGATTTTCAGGCCAATCATTCTAAACCACCGATTTAGTTTCAACGAATCATGCTTATTCCGAATTTTTAAATCCTCAATAGTTGTTTCTGTATATATTAATGTAGTCTCATCAGCGAACGATATTATTTTGAAAAAATATTCGTGTTCACACAAATCATTAACATACATGGTGATCAAAATAAAAATATCGCTGTTTGCCATTCAGTGAACTAAATGCTGCGAAACTTTGCACGAATACGTTGTCCATCCTGCGGGAGTGATATCTAAGAAAAAAGTAGTTGCAAAATTCACCAACCTCGGGCAATCTATGATAATAGATATATAATGAATGTATTTATGAAAATATCCCTTTGTGTTTAAGGAGAAAAACTACAGAAGCATAACTAACATATTTTTATTCACTTCCATTAAGCCTTCACGGGCTGTGCTGTTCAATGAGCTGCCCTTCCCAGTATCTCACAAACTGAATTCTTAGCAGTGTCAACGGCAGAACTCAGCTGGATGGGACTGATGTTGCGCACATCATGAGTTATTCTGTCTTTCAGATTTTGGAAGTTATCAGGATGATCCCAATAAACCCTATCTTTCAGAGATCTCCAGAGCTCGAAGTCACACAGGGAGGTGGGGTCAAATCACATGAACGAAGCGGTCATGAAATGGGAAACGCATGCTCGTTTTTTTTCTGGCGTCCGTGAAATGTTCTTATAACCTGCTCAGTAACGGAGCAGGTTACAGAGCCTGACTGGCAAATGTCCTGAAAGAAGAATGGTGCAATGATAAACGAAGTTCTAGAAAACCCGCACCAGACAGTAACTTGGGGTGAATGCAAAAGTGAATGTGAATATTATATTGCATGCGGGTTTTGCGTAGCCCATACCCGGCAATTGTATTTCGATAATTATCATATTGTCAGTATACTCATCGCAGAGCACGTGGAGGTAGTGGACCTCTTCGACATTTAAGGCAACAAAATTGGCTGAGTAGAGTAACAGAATTGCAGTTATTTAGGTAGTAACTTCACGAGATTTAATTAGTACAACTTCACTTTATGGCAAAGATAGTGTCATCTCCGTGGATGGTATTAACCCGAAAGAAGGGAAAAATCCCTTGTTCATCTTTTCAAATCCTCGTGGTACCTGCCGAGTTGTATCATATACAATTTCCATGTATCTGGTGTTTACGAGTACAATGTCCCTGGTGAGTGAATTTTGGATTTTTTTTCTCCAATATCGCTTCTGCACAACGTATTTCTGCAAGGTTTCGCAGCATTTGGGTCACTGGATGTCACTTCACAAGGGATACCTTAATTTGGATCACCCGGTATATTGAAAATAGGATAGATACTAGCATTGAACTTTGTAGGATTCCGTATTTTATCATTTTGTTACACTCTTGATGTGTAACAAAACAATAAAGCTGATATGTGAAGCTGGTATATTGTTTACTCTTATTCAAATAGGATTTAAAGCAATCTTCATAAATTATTATAATACCGTATCTATCTAGACATTTCAGAAGGAATAAGAAATGATGTACAGAGCCGAATGCCTTAAACATATCGAGAAAAACGACGGATGTGTGCATTCCATTATTTATACCACTACACAGTTTTGTGGAACTCCAAGAGCACTTTTTCTGTATCGAATCCGGATCTGAACCAGTACTAATTAGACTCGTAAAAGATATGTACTTAGTTAGCTAGTAATCATTTTTTTTATTGGGATTTCAATAACCCCTGAGACTCTATAATATAGATAATGGTCTGTAATTTCTGATTTTATTTCGGTTATCGCGTTTGAATACCGAAGAACTGAAGCAATCTTTAAGCTTTCTATAAATTTCCGATGTTCCAAAGATTTATTAATATGTGTAAAGAAACATTAACTGTAACTTTTGGACATTTATATGAACATATCTGCAATCTTTTAATACGATTAATACATTCATTACTTCATCATCATTTATTGCATATCGTTAAAATGAATTAGTTATTCATGAGAGGTGACTTACATACTTCGCTCTGTCTGTAAGGGCAAAATCAGAATTACCACAGTTGAAAAAGTCGATCATTCGTTTCGAAAAGTACAGCGAAGTCATTATCGCCTTCTGGGAATTTACATCATTTTTGTTTAGTATTCGCAGTGATGGTGATTACCAACCCTTCATTCCTTACTTTTTTTTCCTTTTGCGTATTTGATTTGTTGCTTTAAGAGATTACCGAAATTTTTATAGGTATTTTCAAAAATGAAATCGCATGGATTCTTCCTATGCTTATTTTGTAATGTTATTTTAGTCCTAATCATTTTTAGTACATCTGTAATCCAGTGTATGCGATTATCCTCTTTTAACACTTCTTTTAATATTATATGGTTATATGATCATAATTAAAAGCAAATGGCAAATCATATTGATGAGTTTCTGATATAATTTATTTATATTTAATAGGTCATCGCCTGATAGTTTGTAAATTCTTATATATTTCTCAAATGTATTCTAATTTACGCTAGTTTCGATTATATAAACACTACCTAAATTGCTCCTATCACTACTGTCCGGTGGAAATAGAGAGGTAATCTGTTATATTAGATTGCAGAGGGATACCTCATAGGACACTTCATTTCTTATAAATATCTGATAAATACAGTTTGGTGAATTGCATGCTTATCTCGTATTACCTTCTGTGTATGTAAGAAACCCATGCGAAGATAATATAGTTTTATATTCTTCACTTTTGATATTATTCTTATTTAACTACAAATTCATATCACCGATTAGTATAATATTCTTATGTTTTAATGTCTTTAGAGCATTTTTTAACTCAGATAAAAGAAATCAATTGTGCCATTGTGTACACGATGCATAGCAATACAAGTATATTTTTTACTATGTCATAAATGATCATAGTTTCAGCAGAGCCTCTTTGATTATAGTGTATGTAGTTGAAAAGTATTTTATTCTTAAAACAGGTTCCACCTGGACCCTTATAATCCCAAAAGTCATGAAAGGTATCGTAATTACCATGAGAAAATCCACCAATTTCCAGTTTTTGGATTCATATCCCACTTAATACTATCTATACATCATTGAATTTCTGAGTTTGAAGAAAGCAACATAACATTATCTAAATTTTACCCTAACCATATAATATTTGCGTGATATGAGTTGGAAATAGTATAAAAAAAAGGTTTTAAATAGGTTAAATTAGTTTTTTACACTTGTAAGTCGCAGCTAGATCCAAGGTTTTCAAATGCTAGTTCATATACATCTGGATAAGCATTGTATCAGATATGCACAGTTAGTTAGCATTCAGCTTTCGGTTACTGATATCTTTGATTTCGTTCGCTGAGTTAGTCTGGTGTTTTAATCCGTAATATGTTTGTGTGTCGTCCTTCCTCATGAAAAATGTACACTCTCTTTCCACCAATTCTTAACTGCACCCATTTCCTTTTGTTTTCTTTTCCTTTCCTGATAAAGAAGTTGCTTGTTGAGTTAGATCAAGTACTCGTTATATAGAAAGTCACTTGCTTTAGTTGTTCATCAAACTGTTTGGTTACAATCTGGTTGACTTCTCTTGCCTCCGTCATTCATTTACTTATAATATTTTGTGTCACTGAATAAAAACTGCAATAAGCGCTGAGTGCAATATATACCAGAGCTACATTATCATCGATATCGCACGTGCACCCGCATGGAAAGATTCACCAAAATCAAGAAAATGTAAAACAAATTTCAACATGTTACGGATGATTAAAGGATACAGGACAATATCTTTCGAGGTAGCTTTCGTTATTGCGGGACTAATACCAATCTTTCTCCAGAAAATGCACGAATTTTGTCTTATACATGAAGTCACTTCCGGAAGATACAACGGAAACGTCAATATAGATTCAAACTGTTACGAATTTTCGCTTCGCTACGATATGTAATCTCATCCAGTAATGAACACATATATGAAGGGAAAGGACATTTCTGAATGCTGATTAAAATCACATATACTCTGACAGAAGTCAAACATAAGGAAACATCGATTGTGCTTTCATAGTATATTACAGACACTCCATCATATCATACAAGAACGCTGTTACACGCGGCATCCCTTGTGCTATTCAAACACCCAAGCAGATCAACTTGATATAGTTTGTTCACTTACATATCTCCGGCAATTTGAACTCAACATCTCTCATCAAAAGACAAGATCGCCATAATTTACAGTGATAGTAGAAGCACTACAGACATCATTGAAATGCAATATAACAAATATTTGTTTCAGGTTTTACTCCTATATCACATCATGCGTGATATCCTAACTTTACATTTTGGAATCACAATATATCTAGCACAGCGCACCTACATGTATCTAGCTATGTGCTATTTTACCCTGAATGATAATAGCAGAATTTGAGTTTATATTAATAACCTTATAAATTACAGAAACCATAAACTTAAAATTGTCATTTCAGTATTGTGCATAAAGTGTTTGGAATATAATACTAATCTTATAAATTAGAAAAGCCATGCACTTGAAATCAGCGTTTCATGTCCTTAAGGGGAAGTTCTATCGATTTATACGCACTTTAAAAATACTAATATTCTCAATTAATATCCAAACTACTTACGTCTTAGATTTCACTGTAATTCCATCCACCAATACCAATTACAGAAACCAAAATTACATCTTTAAAACACTCTTTACTACGGTGGCGTATTGCTACACTCAAAACAAACATAACGCCATTATCACTTATACCAACTGCGTATTCTTTTTAAAACAACATGTTGCACAGCGCCACCTGCTAAAATGGAATTTCAGAATACATTTATTAAAAATAACAAAATAAGAAACAGCAGAAACCGAGACATATATACTGTACTGCGTAACTGAAGTTATAAAATGAGCGTACAGTATTCGTGTTTCTTGCATTCATTACAATATTATTATTTTTATTTATTAAATTTATTAAAATATAGTTGTAGTATTTTAACGCCTGTTTTTTCCCCTAACGGGAGTAGGCGAGGCAGATTTTAAGCCCTATGTAACATTTGTAGACTGCGTGGGCAATTAAATCTCCACTGGTAGCCAATCAGAGATAGCTTCCCAAAGGCTGTCACTAATTAATCGGCACGCAGTGAAGAAGGCGGCTAGTAAGTGCCGTCATCTGGTGGTCCCTAATCCTAACACAATATATTTAATGTCTGAAAATAATGTGGGTTCGATGGCCAATTTTCTTGAGTTTACGTGACGAAAAACCGGAGTTTCCGGGAGGACAAACCAGCTAGCCTGTGTCAGAGATCGACTAACTCTGAAACCGGTCGAGAAAAGGCTTAGAAAAAGTTCCTCTAGGCGGCGACTAGATTCGAACGCCTTTCGTCATGCGGTCCTGCGCTATAGAGCGCAAACGCCACTTCTGCTGAGCTATACAGGCTTACACAGGCCTTGCGACATAAACGGGACATTGTGATGGCGAAAACGGGATGGGGTTATGTAATATTCTGTGTCCATGAAAAACTAAGACGATAAAAAAGTTTTATTACATAAACATATTGAGTTTATCATTATTCTTCAGTGATGACAGAACCCATACAAAAATTTAGGTAGGTGTAGATTGGTATTATTTTTTACCATGATCAAACCATGAAAATATATCCGATAAAGCGATCTTACGCAGCAATTTTGGTCTTTCAACACTTTGTCATAAAACATCTCACACTCCATGACATAATTTTGTCTTAAAAGTAACATAGCCCACTTTGTCTCAACACGTAATCTAGATTTCTCGGTTGACCACATACTGTTCCTAACAGAAAATATTCTCTCAAAATGTGCTGTACTTCCTGGAAGACAAAGAATAAACTCTAAAATATTACAAAAATATGGAAGGTCTAGGCGTTTTTCGCTCATTTCAGAAAAAATCTGTACCTTATCAGATACAGGAATGTTTTCTTTATTCCATGTATCCAATAATTGCCTTAATCGAATACACGAGTTTCTTCTGTTTTTGAGCGTGTGATGAGTTCCTCGTTCAGGCTGTCCTGTATTTCTTTCCATTCAGGTGTCGTCATTAGTCAGTGGCGGATTATCAATACGCGCACTAGTCGTGCGCCTGGGGCCTCAAAATTTATATATCAAAAAGATAATATGCCTCTAAAAATTTAGTGAACGTTTATTTATATTTATTATTTATTTATTTTCTATTTTATTTTTAGACGATATTGACACTGAATACGAGGGTAGTCTGAAAAGTTATCGGCCTAACAATGAAAAAACGAATTTATAATTTCAAAATTAGTTTTATTTTTCAACATAGTTTCCCTTACGAATAATACATTTATTCCAGTGATGTCCAGCGCCATTATCCCGTCCGTATAATGGTTCTCAGTAAGATCTGCAAAATACCCCTCTACAGCTGCAATCTTTCTTGATTCGAAGAAAAACGCTGACCAGCGAGGAAGAGTTTTTTGGGAAGAGATAGAAGTCAGAACGAGCCAAATGTGAAGAATAGGGTAGATGTTCCTACAATTCATCGTGCAGATCCCTTAATATTCCCATTGCAAAAACACCTTTGTTGGCAGGTGCATTGTCCTGATGAAAGATGATTTTTTTTTATTCTACAAATCGGTCTTTTCTCACTAATTTTTTCGTCTAGTCTGGTTTGAAAATCTGAATCGTATTCCTTGGTTATTGTTTTACCCTTTTCAAGATAATTAATAAATAAAATGCCTTTAGCATCCCAAAACACCGATGCCATGACCTTCCCTGCTGATGGAACCGACTTCGCCTTATTTGACGCTGAACAACCGGCTTCTGTCCACTGTTTTGACTGATGTTTGGATTCTCGTGTGTAATGGTGAATCCAAGTCTCATCCATAGTATTAACTGGACTTATAAAATCAGTTTTATTCTTGTTTCAAGAAGAATAAAACTCCAAGCACTATTCAGAGATTTACATGCGAGTGCGTTTTTGATCTGCTGTGAGCAAGCGCAACACCCATATTGTGTAAAGCTTTTTCGTTTGCAATTCTTCATGCAAAATATATCCTACACGTTCCTTTGAAATGCCTACAATCTCAGCAATTTCATGCACTTTGACTTGCCGGCCATCCAATACCATATCGTGTACTTCATAATTGATTTCTGGTGTTACACTTTTTGGACGTCCTCCTTCACGTGGATCATCTTCAAGGCTGGTACGGCCACGTTTAAACTCGGAAGCCCATTTCTTAATTGTCGAAAACGAAGGAGAAGAGTGCCCATAAACTTTTATGAACTTCGAATAAACTTATTTTGGCGTTAAACATTCTTTTACAAAGAATTTTATAACCGCACGATACTCAATTTTATCCATTTCAAGGGATACAAACAGCACTTTTGGTTCAGACAGCTATATAAAACAAACAACTTGATAGAATGCCTTGCAATTTCACAGGGATACCTATGACAGATCTACTAACTTAGAAAAAAATCTTGCCGATAGCGTTGCCATTTATGGCAACGAGTATGTGCAGGTCGAGAACGTTTCCGATCACCCTCGTATTTTTAAGATGAGGTTTTTCATTTTACACCCTCTGTTCAAAAAGAAACCGAACTTTTCGAAAATAGAAGAAACTAGTGGCACCACCTGTTGTAACTTTTTATTGTCGAAAGCCGCAACCTTCATTAGTGTTGTGTCAACTGTTTATGACATTTGTTTCATTAGAAGCCGAGTTATAGTGCCAAGATTGACAGTGTGTTTTAACGAACGGTCGGTCGTCACGATATTCATGCCGTATGCGACAAATTCCAGCAATCAATCGCTTGAAAACTTCGAGATAAAACTCACTATTGACCATTTGACCAGGAGGAACGAATTCTTTGCGGATAATGCCCTTGGAATCGTAGAAACACATCAGCATTGTCTTTACTTTTGACTTATCCAAGCGACGTTTTTTCGGATGCCTTTCTTCTGGTGGTCTCTACTCAGCACTCTGGCGCTATGTTTCGGACTCATACTCAAAACACCACGTTTCTTCACCAGTAACGATCAATTAAGGAAGTTTGAGTCCTTACGAGCGGTTTTAATGAGGTCTTTGCAGTGTTCAATTCGATACATTTTTTGGTCGTCGATCAATTTGTGGGGAAAACAAATCGCAAATTCAATTTACGAAGACCCGAAATGTTGTGAAGAGTTGATTTTGGAATCCCCCATTCATATTCAATCAATCTCACGGACAATTTACTGTTTTATTTGATGACATCACGCTCCTTTTTTTTATGTAAACTTCGCTCATTTTTTTTTTGTTTGTAAGGCAAATTTTTCACTTACTTCGTTCAACATAGGTCACTGTAGGTCGTATATTTCACCAGGTAGGGAAATAAAGTCTATATTTGAACACCAGTTTGGCAAAAAGTATCGCATAACAATTGGAAAACAATTTTTTGTCTTTTTTGTTTGATGGGTCTAAACTGACTGTAATGCTTTTTGTTTAATTCAAATCCTGTATTTCTTCACCGAATATGTATGGTGATAAAAAGATGGTAATTATTGCTTGTGATTTGGTACGTGCTAAAGCAAATTTGGGTTCATAAATTTTATTTATCGAGGTCTACAAACACTCTTTGGCACGAAAATTTGGCCGTGACGCATATTATGATAAGCAAAAAGAGCTTCTCTTGCTGCAATTTTATTGCTTTCACTATCAACATCACGTCAACCATAAACAAGCTGATGTTTTAAACTGAAGCCAGTCTTTTCAGCATCCCTATATTTCTGGCTACCTACGCAGATGTTGGTTGATGTCGCTTCTGCCTCGTGAGCAATGGAAAAATGGACATTAGAATATTGGCATACCATTTTTGTTCCAGCACTACACAGCTTTGCAAGGATCGACTTAAAGCTTTAAAAAATAAGACTTAGAACTTAAAAAAAAACATTAAATTTAAACAACCGTCATCGAATAACAAAGCCACCTGTTAGCATTAAATACGTATTAAATCACTACGTATTAAATCATTGCTTAGAATCGTTAAAGACCTCAAAATAGAAGATCTAGACCGGGTATAAAACATCCAATGACGCCACCAGCCTTTTGCATCGCCTCGCTCAACATAAGAGGCCTCCGATCGCCACTCAAACAGGAGGTGGTGTGGAAATTGATGCTAGCCTACAACTAGCTATTGTTGTAGGCTAGCATCAATTTGATTGTTGACTACAATATTGTTGTAGCCAACAATTAGACTATTGTTCCTGCAGGAAACCAATTTCTATCATTACAGAGACATGCAGGAATTTAGTCAAAAGTACCCCTTAACATGCAATTGGAACTTCGACACAACACCATTCAGTGCCGGACTTGGGGTACTTATGTTAGCCCCCCCCCTCTCCTAGGAGCCTTTCACAACATCCAGAGGGATGCAGAAGGAAGAGTTCTCGCCATACACTGGAAGTACCTGGGCTGTACCACCCGGTTTCTCAACATCTACGCCACTGCTAATGCACCATTTAAGACCAGCGTTCTTCCAGACATTCAACAACTACCTCTATGGCGCCAATCACGTCGTCATGATGGGTGACTTCAACTGTGTGGAAAATACGCTTCTAGATAAAGTAGGAGGAAACCCAACATCAGGAACATCCGGCTACAGACATCTGGAATTACACCTTCGGAATGCTCAGCTCACCGATGTTTGGCGACAACTGAATCCCCACACCTGTGACTGCACATGGTTCGGCCAGGGTGTTGGTACTCGGCTACACCGGGTTTACCTATCGCCATCGCTCCTTTCAAGAGTCGAGACGGCAAGGCACGCCAACATCAGCAACAACATCTCGGACGATAAATGTATAGCGCTCAGGTACCAGCATCTAGAAAAAGTGGTAATTGGTCCGGGTCCCTGGAAGTTACCACCAGACTTCCCGTCCCTTTTCCCAACCCAGCTTCAACATCTATGCTCACTTGGACGCATGTGGACTGGGATTGGGGCACCTGGGCGCAGTTCAAATTCACCATCAAGTTCAAAATAATTGAATGGGCCAAGAACGTGCCTACCTTCACAGATCTCAGCTCCGAAACCTCTACAAAGAAAGGAGCCAGTTCATAGCCAGCCAACGCCAAGGAATACCATGTCATAACATCATCCAGGAAATCAACATCCACATTGAGGCTGAAAAGCAAAGGAAAGCGGAGGAAAGGAACTTTAAAATAAGAACACATCTGCGCTCGGAAGACAGGCTGTCGGCCGTCTTTTGCAACAGGCGCTTTACCAAGTTCAGAGAGGAGAGAACCATCCTGTCAATTATGGAAGGCGGCAACATCTTTAACAACTCTCCTGACATCCTGTAAGCCTTCCAGAGGCACTATAGTGAACTCTACTCAGACAACAGTGCCTCTACGGACTTCTCCTCCTGGAACATCCCGACCCTGCCTGTGACCATCCAAGCAAGGTTGGTTCTCCCTTCATGGCGACCAAAATATCAACAGCCTTTTAGAAATGCCGAACCAAGAAAGCGCCTGGTTCAGACGGACTGGGTCAGAGTTCGATCGTGAGGCATGGGACTTCATCATCCCGGCTCTACTGGCACTCTTTAACACATTCCTCACCACCGGAAACGTGCCAGGTGAGTTCGTGGAGTGCCATACGGTTTACAACCCCAAAGCCAACAGGGACCTTTCCCTGATAAAGAACTGGCAGTCAATTAGTATCACCAACATCGACTACAATATCCTGTCCAGAATCATCAACAATAGGCTCAAAGTGGGGATGAAATACGTCATCAACTGTACCCAAGTGTATGGCATCCCTGGCCGATCGATAGAATTTAATCTGTACCTCATTCGAGATCTGTTCCGTCTGGCATCCATCAAGAAACATCCAATGGTATTGCTTTCAATAGACCTCAACCGAACGTTTGACAGCGTCCGACACCCGTATTTGTTTTACATCCTTAAAGAAGTTGACATCAGCAGTGGCTTCCTTTCCATTCTTCAGGGAGGCTATAAATAGCTCTTCCCGCTTCCAAATCAATGCATATTTATCTGACCCTATTACTATCAAAAAAGGGGTCAAGCAAGGATGCCCGCTCATCCCACTTCTTTTTGCTCTGGTCCTTGAGCCGCTTCTTCAGGCAGTCAACTCCTCTCATACCGTCAGAAGAATACCACTCCCGCTCACCACGGAGGAATCCAAGATAACAGCCTATGCGAATGACGTGGTGGGCACCCTTAGGGACAGTGACTCCATTAGGAACCTTTTTAACATCCTTGGCAGGTTCCAAATTTCGGGATTAACACCCAATTCCAATAAAACACAGCTAAAGACATATGGAGCCTGGAACTCGGATAACATCCCCCTGGGCCTAGTTCCTAAGGAAGACCCCATTACCATCTTAGGGATACCCTTTACGGATACCCAGCTTGAAGTCGACGAACATAATCTCATCACCAAGATTGTCGACAGTCTCAAGGACAGGAAAATCGGACCGCTATCACTTTCCTCCTGGGCCACAGTGATAAAAACCATTGTGTGCCCAGCGTGTCGTCAGCATCACTGACATCTTGGAACAACAAGAGAATCGGCTGTACAGGAAACCCTTAAAGTTCTTCTGGGGCAACTTAAGCTCGGAGGTTGAAACCAAGATCCTTCAACTTCCAGGGAAGCGAGGGGTCTTTGGTCTCCCAGTTCTCGAAGTGCTATTCCTGAGTAATACCGCTTTCCATCTGAACAGGATACTGCAATCTATCCATCTCAGAAGACAAGTTTACAAGCTTCGAGATAAAGAACAACAGACATGAATTCGAAGTCCTTGCGAACTCGTTCTTGAAACTTGAAGCAAGCCTGTAGGGGGAAGATACTCCACTTCCCCCCTACGTATTGGATCACTGCTTAGAATCGTTAAAGACCTCAAAATAGAAGATCTAGACCGGGTATAAACATCCAATGACGCCACCAGCCTTTTGCATCGCCTCGCTCAACATCAGAGGCCTCCAATCAGAAATCAAACAGGAGGTGGTATGGAATTTGATGCTAGCCTACAACATCAGACTATTGTTCCTGCAGGAAACCCATTTCTATTATTACAGAGACATGCAGGAATTTAGTTAAAAATACTCCTTAACATTCCTATTAGAACTTCGACCCAACACCATTCGGTGCCGGAGTTGACTAGATAAAGTAGGAGGGAACCCAACATCAAGAACATCCGGCTACAGACATCTGGAAGTACACCTTCGAAATGCTCAGCTCACCGATGTTTGGCGACAACTGAATCCCCACACCCGTGACTGCACATGGTTCGGCCAGGGTGTTGGTACTCGGCTACACCGGGTTTACCTATCACCATCGCTCCTTTCAAGAGTCGAGACGGCAAGGCACGCCAACATCAGCAACAACATCTCGAACCATAAACGTATAGCGCTCAGGTACCACCATCTAGAAAAAGTGGTAATTGGTCTGGGCCCCTAGAAGTTACCACCAGACTTCCCGTCCCTTTTCTCAGCCCAGCTTCAACATCTCTGCTCACCTGGACCCATGTGGACTGGGATTGGGGCACCTGGGCACAGTTCAAATTCACCATCAAGAACAAAATAATTGAATGGGCCAAGAACGTGCCTACCTTCACAGATCTCGGCTCCGAAACCTCTACAAAGAAAGGAGCTGGTTCATAGCCAGCCAACGCCAAGGAATACCATGTGATAACATCATCCAGGAAATCAACGTCGACATTGACGCTGAAAAGCAAAGGAAAGCGGAGGAAAGGAACTTTAAAATAAGAACACATCTGCGCTCGGAAGACAGGCTGTCGGCCGCCTTTTAGAAAAGTCGCTTTACCAAATTCAGAGAGGAGAGATCCATCCTGTCCATCACGGAAGGCGGCAACATCTTTGTTTAACAACACTGCTGACATTCTGCAAGCCTTCCAGAGGCACTACAGTGAACTCTACTCAGACAACAGTACCTCTACGGACTTCTCCTCCTGGAACATCCCGACCCTCCCTACGCATATCCAAGCAAGGTTGGATTCTCCCTTCATGGAAGTCGAAATAACAACAGCCTTTAAGCAGTGCCGAGCTAAGAAAGCGCCTGGTCCAGGTGGACTGGGGGCAGAGTTCTATTGTGAGGCATAGGACTTCATCCTCCCGGTGCTACTGCACTTTTTAACACATTCCTCACCACCGGAAACGTGTCAGGCGAGTTCGTAGAGTGCCATACGGTATTCATCCCAATGGCCAACAGGGACCTTTCCCTGATGAAGAAGAACTGGCGGCCAATTAGTCTCACCAACATAGACTACAAGATCCATAACAATCACTACATTAACTTTTTTTGTCTCTCACAGGTTGTCACAGGACGATGTAAGCGACGCGGCTGTCGCTTACTCCGTCGAAATGTTATTATTCCATTTTATCTGCCTTTAATGCAATTATCCCCTTGATTGTGGTTCTGCCAGCGCTAAAATTCTCCTATTGACAATTTTTAGTATTAAATCGGTTTTTTTTTGCGGAAATCATCTCCTCATGCCTTCAAAAGTACCAATATAAAATTTGGTCTCATTCCGTTTATTGGTTTTAGCTGCAAATACCTTCAAAGAGGGAAAGTTATTTTATGGCCATCCTGTACATACACACTGTAAGTACAGTGTATACGTGTTTGGATAAAATATCAAATTTATGGTAAAAATATAAAAAGGAATAAACATGAAAAAGTCTATAAAATTATACAGTTTGGTATTACTTAAAAATAAAATACATTCTTCTTGTTTTGTTTCATGAAAAAATATTGTTTAGTATCGATAAAATTATAGTTTAGTATCATTCGAAATTACTTAAACATTATTATAAAAAATCTTATGTCTTTAATTGTAATGTGCAAATATTTAAAGAGACGGAGTAAACACGATAAGCACTACGAACACTCTACTACTGGCGTAAACCACAGTGGAATTGCGCGACGGACAGTGCCTCATTACGCTAGTAGCTCGCATCTCACTATGACGTGCATATGCTTGCGCGCCTAGCAATATAACGCCGTGGAAAACACAGTGCCGCTGGCATCTTTCGCCCTCCAATGTGCTACAAGATAGTTTTTTTA